>NC_085873.1:14533099-14580599 GCF_034702125.1 Engraulis encrasicolus
CAGAATTTTACTACAGAAAAATACCCTCTTTAGTGAGAACAGTGAAGAAAATAAGTTTCTACTGTGTGTCAAGTTGAGTATAGAGTTTTACCTTGTGCATATTAGTGTTCAATGGTTCACATAAGAGTGTATTGAAATGACTGCTTGTGTGTGTTATTTGAGAACAAAATGAGGTTTTTAGAAGAGAGTACATTGTTTTGAGACAAGACGTGCATTTTTCAGAGGAAGTGAAGAGTTCTGCCCGTTGCGTGTGAGGTTTGGAGACTTGTGTGTAGAGTTTTGAGAATTCGAAAACTGATTCTGAAAAATGTGTGTAAGCAATCGAGAAAAACTGTAATTCCGAACTAATTTAATTCCAAACTATTCATTCGGAATTAAAAAGATCATGTAATAGTACTGACTGACAATGGGAGTTGGAGATTCCCGGCTGGGCTTTTGGCGTTCTCTTTCACGTAATTCTAAAATCACACTATGATTGACTACTAATTTGCCTACAGCTAAAAAGAAGTAGTGTATTCTTTATAGGTTATAGAAATGATCTCATATTTAAATTAAGAAAAACATGAACTGTGACTAACATCTGAAAGGTGTATGTGTGTGTGACAGCTGTTTTCCTTTAGATGTCAACAGGCACCTGATTGTGATTCCAGCGGCGTGACTCAGAAAGGAATTCTTTAAGCTGTGAGTCATGTGGAGTTCCTCCTATCAGCCAGGCCGAGTGCAGCACATACATGCATACATACAACGCGGTAACACACACACACACACACACACACACACACACACACACACACACACACACACACAAAACATGTAGCCTATGTGCATTCCTGCTTTCACTTACACACGTGTGTGTGTGTGTGTGTGTGTGTGTGTGTGTGTGTGTGTGTGTGTGTGTGTGTGTGTGTGTGTGTGTGTGTGTGTGTGTGTGTGTGTGTGTGTGTGTGTGTGTGTGTGTGTGTGTGTGTTATTGAGAGAGAGAGAGAGAGAGAGAGAGAGAGAGAGAGAGAGAGAGAGAGAGAGAGAGAGATGAGGCTCTAGGCCAATGGCTGTAGACAGGGGAGGATGACAGATAGCTCTCTGGAAGGAGCGATACTGCACTATGGGTGTGTACAAACACACGTGTGCCCTTCTGTGTGTGTTTGAGTAAATGAGGAGGTGTGTGTGTGTGTGTGTGTGTCAGGCTTGTACGAAATTCAGAATTTCTGAATTAAGTTCAATTCAGGAAGTGGAATTGAATTTGAATTGAATTGACTCCACCCCTACAGGATGTTGAATTGAACTGAATTTGAATTACAGGAAATGGAATTCAAACTAGACTGCCTGTGCAGTCGCCTTCGACTGCTTAAGGTATATCCCCGAAACGCGACGCTTCCAGTCCCCCATCATTCCTACCACTCCCGTCCACCATTTCGTTAACGTATATGATACAGACAGACGTGACATGACGTGCATAGGCTTAAAACCAAACGACTATTGTGAAAATGAAGCAAAAAATGGGGCAAATGGTAATACTCGTTTTAATGGTTCAGTGGATATACCACATTAGGTACAGTGTAATAACCAGTGTAACAATATTTAATACAATGTAATACCAGTGTAACACCGCCATTTTTTTTACTTACATCATGTGTTTGTGCGTAAGTGGTATTACATGGTATTGCATATTGTTACACTGGTATTACACTATATTACATGGTATTGCATACTGTTACACTTGTTATTTCACTGTACCTGATATTGCATATTGTTACACTAGTATTACACTAGTATTACATGGTATTAAATATTGTTACATTGGTTATTACACTGTATGGTAGATTCACTGAAATGGTGAACCATTAAAATAAGGTGTTACCGGGCAAATCAATCCACCCAGTCAGAAGTTATGGGCCAAATGAAAATTCCGCCATTTTGAAAGTGTTGTCTTCCAAACTCGAATCAGTTCATGAACCTACCCTAGAGCATTCACACACAAAATCTGGGACAAATCCATCCACCCGGTCAGTAGTTATGGGCCAAACAATAATTCGGCCATCTTGAATTCAGCCATCTTGAAAGTGTTGACCTCCAAACTCGAATTAGTTCATGAACCTACCCTAGAGCATTCACACACCAAATCTGGGACAAATCCATCCACCCGGTCAGAAGTTATGGACCAAACAAAAATTCGGCCATCTTGAATTCAGCCATCTTGAAAGTGTTGACCTCCCAACTCGAAGCAGTTCATGAACCTGCCCTAGAGCATTCACACACCAAATCTGGGACAAATCCATCCACCCGGTCAGAAGTTATGGATCAAACAAAAATTCGGCCATCTTGAATTCAGCCATCTTGAAAGTGTTAACCTCCAAACTCGAATCAGTTCATGAACCTGCCCTAGAGCATTCACCCAAAAAATCTGGGACAAATCCAAACATCCGTTCAAAAGTTCAAAAGACCTTACGCGGCGGCGGTGGACACGGCGGCGGCGGACATGGCGATGGCGGCGGCGGCGCACGCAAAACCATTACATCCCAGACGCTCCGCGTTTCGGGGATATAAATAGAATTGAAACTCACTGCAATTCAGGAAGTGGATGAACACACAACTTTTGTGTTTTCAAAATAATAAAATACAACAATAACAGTGTAACTAAGTACAATAACATTAACAAAAATATACACTCGCCTCCAAAAGAGTTGTCGCCTATCCATCTGTTTGGAATAACAGCTAATAACCTGACTTTCAATTAATCACTTGGCTTCAGAAGTCACTCATATGAAAGCTACAACCCCCCCAAATGAAAATGTATGTACAAAAATAAATTTCATGCACCAAAGAAAGATTGACCCTTTATTGAACACAGACAGGGCAGATTTTCACAAGACAAAAGTTTTGTCGCCTATTGAACATAATGTGAAAATGAGCAGATAAGTCACTTCAAAACACTTCAAATACGCAGATTGGGTGTCATACTTAATCACTGAATCACTCTCACCTCTCCAGAAAATCAACTTTGGCCTTAGGTGTATGTTTAGGGTCATTGTAATCATGGAAAGCAACACAATGAAAATCAATGGAGTTCAATGAGAGATGGTGACATATTCGCTATTCGTAGAGCAATACATGTTTAACTTCATGATTTAATCAATGATAAAAGCCCTCAAACACCTGCAGCATGCATGCAGCTCCTCATAAGAGCTGTATCTGTACCATGTTTCACTTTATGCACCATTTATCTTTTTTCATATTCTTCATCTCCAGCACCATATAGTTTTCATGCTATCAGTTCTAAAATGGTTGATCTTGGGATCTTGACTTCAGAGTATGAGTCCCATTAGCATTCATTTTTGTCAGAATTAGGCCTGACATACTCTTGCTGGCTTTTTTGAGACAGGACAGTGGGAGAGACTTCTTTGGTGTTAAAGGTGAAGAATTTGGAAACAATACATGTTGCCTAAAGTCAAACATGGGAGGGATACAGCTCTTATGTGGAGCTGCATGCATGCTGCTGGTGTGTGAGGGCTTTTATCATTGATTACATCATGAAGTTAAAAATGTATTGCTCTACGAATAGCAAATATGTCACCATCTCTCATTGAACTCCATTGATTTTCATTGTGTTGCTTTCCATGATTACAATGACCCTAAACATACACCTAAGGCCAAAGTTGATTTTCTGGAGAGGTGTGAGTGAATCAGTGATTAAGTATGACACCCGATCTGCGTATTTGAAGTGTTTTGAAGTGACTTATCTGCTCATTTTCACATTATGTTCGATAGTCTTGTCAAAATCTGCCCTGTCTGTGTTCATTAAAGGGTCAATCTTTCTTTGGTGCATGAAATTTATTTTTGTACATTCATTTTCATTCGAGAGGGTTGTAGCTTTCATATGAGTGACTTCTGAAGCCAAGTGATTAATTGAAAGTCAGGTTATTAGCTGTTATTCCAAACAGATGGATAGGCGACAACTCTTTTGGAGGCGAGTGTATATTGCTAATAAATTTAACTACAAATGTATTCAGCATTCAAAATGATAAGTAAATGTTGTATAAACCATGCAGGCCCCCATTGTGATTTTCAGTAGTTATGTATATTAAATCGAGCAACCTGCGTTAGTTCTGGCAGACCACGTAGTCAACGCTCCCTTTTGCCTATTGGCTGACGCCGACCTAACCCCTACAGCAGTCCTCTAATCAGCTGCGCTTTAGTTAATCAGCTGCTGCTCGCAATTGGATGCTGGCTTTTGGCGCGCTTTATTTAAACTACCGAATTTGTTTTCCTGTCATTGCTTTTGCTGCTTGTTTTGCACCCACCACCTCCCCTGCTCCACCAGACTTATCATTGCCGAACAATGTCATTGTTGTCATTGTTGCTTTCTCTGTTCTATGTTGCCTTTCCAGCTAAATGGAAGGCACTCCACCGGAGGATGCTGCTGTTCCCTGTCTTGGCTTCCATGGAGCTCATGGAGAAGCCGGGGAGCTTCCTCCGAACAGAGCCATACCGCCAAACACAAATATGCAATCAGAAATAAAGCTTCTGAAATGTATCTCTGTTTCTCGTCTCATTTTTGACTAGAGTGGGTCTGACAGAATTAGTGTTATGCAAGGCCTACAGATGACTTTCACACTTCTTATTTGTTATGTACCAAAATGTATGTAAATATTACCACCTAAGGTCTACAGCAAATAGAGAATGGCATTGTACTAACTCAAAATGGAAGTTAAAAAAAACCTGAAAGTCAAATAATTACCTACCCAAATCCTAAAGCACTGCTAGGAAGTAGTTGCAAAATACATAACAGTAAATGTATCAATAATCAAAATACTGTATTTTGCATGTTCAAATACACAAAATACCACAAAAACTAGGTATGTCGGTCTGTCCTGACTTTCCAGCTAATGAGTCTGGTTATTTGGTGTAGCGGTTAGAGTCCCAGTTTTGCATGCCAGAAGTTCAAGGTTCGAGTCTCAGCAAGGATACTCAATTTCCCTTCGCTACTCAATGGCTTGTATGGCATGACCAAAAATAACAATTCAATTCACTTACACAATAAAAGGTAGGCCTACTTTAAACCACACAAACTCCTGTGTAACCATCATTTCCAGTTATTGAACAAACAATAATATTCAATTCTTGTAATTATGGAGAAGGCTATATAAACAATGGGCTACTTGGCACACCTAATATTTTAAAACATGGCACTGATATGTCAAGGTCTGTATGTGAGTTCAATACACAAGAATGTGTATCTTGTAAATTATGTCCACATATCTTGCAAAGCATCACTAATGCACCATCTGTGGCCTTACAGCGCTATCTTGTGGGTGATGCATGGTGCAGCATTAGTAATGATCACAGTTGCACCTTTGGTGCTTAGCATGGCAATTTCAATTATTGATGATTTTTTTTTATCAAGAGTGGCGCTTTTTGATCCAACAGCATATATTCAATAATTCAGAATTTTGAGGCTGGTTATTCGTTAGTAACTCGTAGTCAGGTAGTCACCTGCCAATGTTACCTGGGAATTGAACTGTCAATCTTTGGAGTCCTTCACCCCTTTCCCAGACAAACACTTTTACATTCCAATATAGCTACAAGCATCACTTAGGCCTACATACTATTTGATCCGTGTTGCTACAATGTAATTGCATTGTTCAGGAGAAAGTAGGCTATTGTATTTTCTCTTATTTTGAAAATTCAAAATATTAGTATTTTGATACAAACTTCAAATACTTGTAATTCACTGACATGAAATACAAAAATTCTAAATACTATGTTCTATTTCGAAATGTATTTTAATTGAAGTATTCGAGATACTGACCATCCCTGCCACCACCTAGTGTCAGTATTATGTCATTGCTTTGAATTTCTTAGAATTTAAATTCTGTGAAATTCAGTTTCCTGCCATTCAAATTCGAATTGCAATTCCGTTTCCTGTTTGTAATTTATGTTCAATTCATATTGAAATTCAAGAATTGAATTTGAATTTTGGGGTCATTCTCAATTCAATTCGGAATTTCGTACAAGCCTGGTGTGTGTGTGTGTGTGTGTGTGTGTGTGTGTGTGTGTGTGTGTGTGTGTGTGTGTGTGTGTGTGTGTGTGTGTGTGTGTGTGTGTGTGTGTGTGTGTGTGTGTGTGTGTGTGTTGCGAGAGGTCAGAACTTCAGTCATCCGGGGGACCTTTGGCCTGGAAGTTTCCAGTGGTGCAGACAAAACAAAAAAGTGGCATAGTGTCAACAATGAGTAGAGGCCTCAGGGGTAACACACACACACACACACACACACACACACACACACACACACACACACACACACACACACACACACACACACACACACACACACACACACACACACACACACACACACACACACACACACACACACACACCCCTTATGCCGATCAGTAGCCAGTGGGTCATTCAAGCATAGCAGTGATGTGGAAACGACGTTTGCGAGGGCAGCCCTCCTCCTACAGTATACTGAAGCCAAAACAAATGGCCACGTTATCACAGTCCAACAGAGGCCACCTGATTAGCAGAGAAACGCTGTTGCAGCTTCCTATTACAAAAGCGTGTGTGTGTGTGTGTGTGTGTGCGTGCGTGCGTGCGTGCGTGCGTGCGTGCGTGCGTGCGTGTGCGTGTGCGTCTGTGTCTGTGTCTGCGTCTGCGTCTGCGTGCGTGTGCGTGCTCGTATACGTGCGTGCGTGTGCTTGCGTGCGTGCGTGTGCATGTCTGTGAGTACACGTGTGTGTGTGTGCATGTGCCTGGATATGCGTGCCTGCGTTCATGTGTGTTTGGAAAGGTTGCTGCAAGGGAATCAACTCAGACTAAATGACAGAGGCCAGGAACATCAAATACCTACATGTAAGGGACCGGGAGGTGTGGGTGTGTGTGCGTGCGTGCATGACTGCATGCGTGTGTGGAAAGGTTATGGGCGGTTGCTGCTAGGGAGTCATCTGAGATCAAACACTAACAGTGAGGGACCGGGACGTAGCCTAACGGAGCGAAGACTGGGAGACTAAAGGAGTCAGAGGGACCAGGTGGTAGCATAGTGTAGTGGCGCATAGAGGAGGTTGGAGGAGGGTACCCTGTGGAGGGGAGTGTTGTGTTGCGTAGTGTAGAGTGCAGGTGGAGAGGAGAGGAGAGTGTGGGAATAGGGTGGTGTAGTGAGGGTGGGGGGAATGTTCTGGCTGGTGTTGTGTGTGTGGGGGGGGGAGTAGAGGCTTATGCTAGTGATACTTATACACAGAGGACAGATAAAGAGAGAAATGAAAAGAGAAGATCAGATGAGAAGAGAAGAGCAGAGAAGAGAGGAGGACAAGAGAAGAGAAGAGAAGAGAAGAGAAGAGAAGAGAAGAGACGAGAAGAGAAGAGAAGAGAGGAAGAGGAGAGGAGAGGAATAGGAGATGAGTTGAGAGAAGAGAAGAGAAGAGAAGAGAAGAGAAGAGAAGAAGAAGAGAAGAGAAGAGAGAGAAGAGAAGAGAAGAGAAGACGAGAAGAGAAGAAGAGAAGAGGGGAGAGAAGAGAAGAGGAGAGGAGAGGGGAGGAGGAGAGGAGGAGAGGAGAGGAGAGAGAGGAGAGAGAGGAGAGGAGAGGAGAGGAGAGGAGAGGAATAGGAGAGAAATAGGAGAGGAGAGGAGAGGAGAGGAGAGGAGAGGAATAGGAGATGAGAAAGGGGAGCGCCACAGTACAGCGGCAGTAAATTAAATCCATCAATATTGTACCTCCTCATTGTGGAGCGAGGGCTAGCTAGCTGTTTCCATGGCAGATGAATCATGATGACGGGACAGAGTCTATTTGGCTGCGGCCCTAATGGCCGCTCTGCTACGCTGGGACAGACTTACTTGGTACTCAACGTGAGCGATGGCAGCAACTCATAGCAACAGACGGGGAGGGTTTGGAAAGGCTCACTTCCATCCGAGATACTTCCAGGAACAAGGTACCCCTCTCAGCAGAGAGAGCGTTTTTGAGTCTGTTTGATATGAGTCTGTTTTGAGTCTAATGTGATTTGAATGTCAATAAGGAAGTGACGTGGAGGTTGCGCACACACCCAAGTGAATAACATCAGCAGGGGCCAAAACAAAAAAAGTACTTGAGGGTTTTGCACACTGTGTGCAAAAGACTTAATTTATTAAAGTTAGCAATGTTTCGATATACATTTTCTTCAGGCATCTTTAGAGCCAATGGTGGAGTATGCTTCCAGCTGCTATGACCAGAGAGAGTAGAGAGAGAGAGGTTCCATTGGCCCATTGTTTCCTTCTATTATTGGGAGGGAAATCCCCCTTTAAGCAGACCTAGGCAGACCTGAGGACTGTTCTATTCAATGCTAGGAGCATTATGACACGCCCCTTTAGGCAGACCGGAACCTGGTCACGTTAGGTGCCCATAGAAACCTATTATGTTGGCATATCTCTATACTTAAAGAATCTCTGCTATGACTGTACGATCGTCCCTCTCAACCTTCGAAAGCTTTAGAAGTCTCTTCTCTTCTGAGAGAGCTTCCCCTTGTGCTAATGGCTACTAACCCACTCAAATGCCTTTGCACTCTACACATATGTGGTTGTCCATGTCCTTTTTCTGTGAGTCACATTGGATAAAAGCCTCTGCTAAATATAATGTAATGTTAAAAATCTCACTAGAGCGAGTTCAGAGGTGTCATTCACAAGTGCTTCCACACAAATGACTCTTCGTTTAGCTCCTCTCGTGCGAGTAGTTGGCTGCAGTCTATTTTGCGGTGCCTGGTGTGTTGTTGAAGTATGTTTTGGCGTGCCTGGTCTGTTCAAGCCTATTTTGGTGTGCCTGAAGTTTTGCACATGAGGCCCCCGGTGTGTTGAAGTGGCCATGAGACAGCAGACAGCACCTGATGGATGGAGGAATTACCGACGCTTAAATATCACGCCACAAGACAAACGCTCCCTCAAATATCACACCAAGATGAGCACTCCCTCAGCACTATCGCACTCATATCCAGGAGAGCCGGCAATCTGTCACCAAAACACACCGACACAGGTCTCCTGTCTCCAAGCACCGCTAACCCAAATGAAGTCGATGAACAAAGTGATGGTGAGAGAGAGGTAGCATGAGAGAGGCAGTTTTAGGGAGGAATAAAGAGAGAAAGGGGGTAGAGAGAGAGAGGGGGGGAGAGAGAGAGAGAGAGAGAGAGAGAGAGAGAGAGAGAGAGAGAGAGAGAGAGAAAGAGCGCACACCACACCACTTCTACTCTGCTTAAGTTTTGGCAATGCAATATGTATTGTTGCCATGCCAATGCTGCTCTCCCGAATTACGCAGTGTGAGAGAGACCGAAACACACAGAGAGGGGGCAGGAGAGTACACAGCACTCACCCACTGGTGAACTTGCACATACGGCCTAACCTCCCGTCCTCACCTTCTGCTTGTAGCCTCACATTCAATATCTTGCAAAAGCACAATTCAATGGTAATTGTCTCGGTTGCAATCGGGTTGTTGAAGAGGAGGATTCCCATCAAAAGTTGTTTTGCCTATAGGCCCTGCCGTCAGAGGGAGTAGAGAGAGAGAGGTTCCATTGGCCCATTGTTTCCGGGTTCTATTATTGCAAGGGGGAGAGGGGGGAAATCCCCCTTTAGGCAGACCTAGGCAGACCTAAGGACTGTTCTATTCAATGCTAGGAGTATTATGACACGCCCCTTTAGGCAGACCGGAACCTGGTCATGTTAGGTGCCCATAGCAACCTATTATGTTGGCATATCTCTATATACTTAAAGAATCTCTGCTGCCGTGGTCTAACGGTAGGGCAGTGAGGATTCTGGCTTGGGTCATTTGCTGATCCTTCCCCGTCTCTCTCTCCCCACTCTTTTCCTGTCTCTCCTCCACTGTCCTGTCAAAAATAAAGGTAAAAAGTCCTAAAAATATACATATTTTTTTTAAAAAGTTGCTCTGCTTAGGCTGATTGTGGTTAAATGTATTGTTTTCTCCACTGAGGCTGGGCATTAGCTAAGCACGAGGCCACAAGGCGAGGACGGGAGGCTAAATACTGGGATTGACCCTATGGTTTCACCTGTAAGGTGTAGTTCATAAGGGCTGGACCAGGCTTCACCCAAACAGATGTTTTCTTCCTTTAGGGCGCTGACCAATATAATGTATCACTGAAATGTACAGTAAGAACAGGTCGCACCAGGCATCAACATTTTTTTTAAATTACACATCTTACTTTTCACCTGTAGGGTAGTTCCCATGCATCTATACCCATGTCTACCTCACACCAAGGTGTGGCGTCACGGAACCCTGCCTTGTCAAAACAAAGCCACGTTGCCTCGGCAACTTACTGCACAGTACACAATGGGGTGTGGTGTCGATGTGAACACCCACAGCAGATATGAGAGCTATTTCAGGTCAGTCAGGCGCATATTTTGGAAAGATTCCGGAAAATTCCTTCCTCCCCCAGTTTCATTCAGCACGTTTTTCTTTTTTTCCTCATATGCCACTAGGAGGAAACAACTTCCAAATTGGAGCTTCCTCGAAAGTCCATTGTCTCATACTACGGCATTTCGGAAAGGAAAGTACTGGATTATAATCAGGAAACTCAATCACACACACACAAACAGCACACACGCACACATGCACGCAAACACACAACCGCATGCAGCACACACACACACACACACAAACAAATACAGTACAAACACAGGCACACACACACACACACACACACACACACACACACACACACACACACACACACACACACACACACACACACACACACACACACACACACACACACACACACACACACACACACACACACACACACACACACACACACACACACACACACCATGACTGTTTGCTACTACTGCTGCTTCTACAGAGAGGCTAGGGCTTGTGCCAAGAAGTAATACGCAGGCATCTTTGTGTGTACAAAAGGAACAATGTCAAAGTGCTCTGACGGAAGACAGAAGCTTTCACGTGTGAGCAGCACGCCTACTAAATCCCCTGCCACACCAGCAAGCAGGAATGTCTGCATGCTGCTCATGCCAAAGCTGAGCTTACACTAAAGAACAGCACAATCGGCTGAGAGAGAGAGAGAGAGAGAGAGAGAGACACGAGACACTCCCCTGTTGTCCCATGCACAGTGTCTCAATAACAGAGATATGAGAGCGAGAGAGAGAGAGAGAGAGAGAGAGAGAGAGAGAGAGAGAGAGAGAGAGATAGAGAGAGAGAGAGAGAGAGAGAGAGAGAGGAGAGAGAGTGAGAGAGAGAGAGAGAGAGAGAGAGAGAGAGAGAGAGATAGAGAGGTAGAGAGAGAGAACCTTGACATATAGAACCTTGAGATATACATCACGTAATCCTGCATTTGCTGACAAGATGTCACAGGCAAGCGGCAGAGAAATGCTGCAAAGGCGTCCCATGAAGATCTAGCATGACGTGCCTTGCAAATGCTTGTCATTGTCAGATGATAACCAGTACGATAACAACCGCAAATTTTCTTTTTCCTTTTTCAGATGTCTGAACGACTTACAGTAAATAAATGCTAAGAAATAATGCTATGAAAATCTCGTATGCCATCATGCAGCCTTTCAATGTTGATGTTGTCACTGCTACAGACCTTTTAATTCGTTGTGTTTTTATGCTGACATTTTAGTAAAGCACTTTGAACTATATCTGTGTATAAAATGTATATTATATTGTAGCGAGGGGGAGTAGGCTGGACTGATGATCTGGCATACAGGGTATTTTTCCAGTGGGCCTCCAGTCCAGGGGCCGATGTTGTTGTTTTTGTTTGTTTGTTTGTTTGTTTGTTTGTTGTTTTTTTCATAGAGACTGGCCCTTAATTTATATGCGTTGGCCCATGGATCTACGCCAGGGATGGGCAACATTCATGATAAGGAGGGCCACATTTTTTGATTGCATCCATCGGAGGGTCACATGACCATGGACCTGACTGCAAATCACAGGGTGCATTTGGTTGCTTACTGACCGCCAATGTTGTTTGGAATAAGTAGGAGTGTTCTCTGTTGGCCAGCAACAGTATAATTACAGATTGATTCAATAAAAAAACTCTGGCCATGATTTTTGATTAAAAAAAAAAACGTTTTATCAACGGGCCGCACTGAGAGAGGATGCAAGCCGCATGCGGACCTCATCCACATCCCTGATCTACTTGCACACACACAATCTACACACACACGCGCACGCACACACATGACAAGACTTCAAAGTACAGCATCGGCAAACTGAGGATTTTCTGAGGCTGAACACAAAGGTCGAAGTCATTTCCTTGTTATCATATTTCAACATCTCATAACACTGGCAGATACTGGGGTATTTCATCTGCATACCGCATGTTATGAACACTAGTGTGTAACCAAAGTTCATGTAACACACACACACGTGCGCGCGCACGCACGCACACACGCATGTGCAGGGCAACATACACAAATTCTGAGGAAAACTTAATGTAACACACACACACACACACACACACACACACACACACACACACACACACACACACACACACACACACACACACACACACACACACACACACACACACACACACACACACACACACACACACACACACTAAAAGTCTTGAAGTCATCTTCTTTAACTCCTTAGTGCAGAGCCTATGTTACAACCTTACTGTCACCAAAATTGTAATGGATATGTCTTAATCTGTTACTTAAGGCTCTCAGTACTGTCATAGCAATGTTGTAATGATTTAGTTGAGTATTTTCAGCAAATAGTGAATAGCCTGCTGGGGGGTAACCCCATCTGCACTAAGAGGCTACAACTTGGCCCACACAAGTCGCAGGCCAAAGAGCAGCTCTTAGCCTACTACACATGTGTGTGATCATGCTTCACTTGTACTTCTTTTTTATATATATTTTTATGAGCTTTTATGCCTTTATTGGGCAGGAACATTTGAGATGGTGAGAGGAAGCGAGTGGGAGACAGATGAGGGAGGATCAGGAAATAACCTCGGGCTGATACAACTGCAACTGATACAAAGTCTCAGAAAACGTGACCAGTTGTAACAACACACAAACATTCTGAAGCATTATCTTCGCTTCTCCTGTCTCCAAAAAACACAAATCTGCTGCAGATAAGGCACTGCCTTGATGCCCTGAAGGCCAGGAGAATATTACTCTTTACACACACGCTGGTATAGTATTTAATTTATTGCATATACACACACTGTCATCACTGTCATCTTCTAAAAGCAATAATTTCAATGGACTTCCATATCCTTGGACTTCCATATCCAATGAACTTCCATCTCCTTGCTGTCTGTACATTATGTTGATAGGCCTACTTTTATCTTAGATCGCTGAGATCATGTCTATCTCTGTCTCCCAGACACACATGCACACATAGACCTTGTGACACACACACAATGACCTTCTGTGACACACACACACACACACACACACACACACACACACACACACACACACACACACACACACACACACACACACACACACACACACACACTCTCTCTCTCTCTCTCTCTCTCTCTCTCTCTCTCTCTCTCTCTCTCTCTCTCTCTCTCTCTCTCTCTCTCCCTCACCTGTACAGACGCTGTTAAATGATGTCAATAAAAGTCTTCTAAAGAGACTATCATGACAGACACAAGTCGCAGGCCAAAGAGCATCTGTGATCACGATCCACTTGCACTACTGATAAACAGAGTCAGCACATCCAAAGAAGCCAAGTTACAAGGAACTGATACACAGTCTCAGAAACACAACCAGGGGTCCGTTTCTCGATTCTTGTCGTTGCAACCCGTCTTAAGACCGTCTTAAGACGTAACAACATTCCCTTGGATTTAGTGGTGAGCGTCGCTGTTGAGACAGAGTTGAGTCGTTCTTACGAAGGACGTTGCTATCATCGTTAGCAAAGACGCTTTCGAGAATGCCACCCCAGTCCAGTTGTTTAGAATGTAGCTCCTGTGAGTAACATGACCTGGATCAGATGAATGAGAGTGATCTTCACCAAGTCAGCACACATCAGATCACATCACACTGCGTACCATCGATAGCCTGATTATCATCAACTTTCAAATGTCTTCGAGACTTGGTCTGACCAAGAGCATAACAAATAACATTTCCCAAATGGCATGGTTGACCCGCTTCCCTTGATTTGCTTATGGTTGTTTGCTTCCCGACAAAGTGAAAGGAGTTCCCGTATTTTCGGGAACTCAGAAAGTACTTGCATTGCTCTTGACCTGACTAGTTGCAACGCCGAAGGTGCTGCTTCACTAGGAGGGCCCGGCCTGGCTATACCATCGATATACTTTGTGAGTGTAGGATTTTCACATGAAGACATTTTTTGAATATGTACATTATCACACAATGAGACATCAGGAGGAGTATGAGTGGGAGTGTATTTTTAAAGCCATATCTCATCTGCCAACCAATCACAACACACAATGCAATGGAATGTATATTTATCAGTTTGAAAATGAACCACACGTTACTGTTGTTTCTGTAGTGTACTGTAGGCCTATCTTAATGTAAAAACACATGATCTAATATACGGTGCTTGACTCTGTGTTATTTTAACCTTTACGATACACTATACCGCAAACTAACATAATGTTACTTATAGTGTCGTTCACCGTGTTACATTGTACCGTAGTTGATCTAACAAGGATAATAAAATGAAGTGGACCCTTAAAAGACCATGTGATAACGTAGTGAATCCACTGTACCTTGAGTTCCTATTCAAGAGATGATGTCACTGATACAGGCATATATGCTGTGTAATACTTCAAATGATTCACTTCAACACACTTATTGTCATGGGATTTGTTATTGGAAGAAGAAGAAGAAGAAGAAGAAGGAGAAGAAGAAGAAGAAGAAGAAGAAGAAGAAGAAGAAGAAGAAGAAGAAGAAGAAGAATGAATGAATGAATGAATGAATGAATGAATGAATGAATGAATGAATGAATGAATGAATGAATGAATGAACTCTTTAAAGGGAAGCAATAAACCCCAGAGTAAGCCCCCATTTGTATTTTGGCCACTGTGTCAGGCACTCTGCATATGACTGCACAACTACCAGGTCGTAAAACTTGCAACTTGTCCAATCACAGATCTTGTGGTGAGGTCATATACTGTAGTTCTCTTGGCACAAACAGCAGAGTAGGTCTGACCAAAGAACCTGCAATAAAGCACAGACAGGTATTTCTCTGGATGGCACAACGTCGTCATTGTCAGACCAAAGTCCCTTTATGACCGATGAAGCTCAAGAATGAACGTAGACAAGCCCAGACAAGTCTTCTTGAATAACGTATACCACTAGCCCTGCCATTTCTTTGGATGGCACAACATCATCGCCAGACCAAAGTTCCTTTACGCAAGACACAAGAATGAATGTAAAATTGCCTGCTCCAAGTCAGCTTTAAGAACATTTCTTCTGCACAGTATCATTGTCAGACCAAAGTTTCTTTACAGCCGATGAGACACACGGATAAGCTTGCCTGCTACTCATCTTCAATAACTTGAACCACTATTGGGCCTTCTAGCACAACCATTTCTTGTGCATGGCACAATATCAGCCAGACCACAGTCCCTTCAGGACACAAGAATGAATAGACAGTTCCCTGCTCCAAGTCTGCTACTGAATCTCGGACCGCCATTGGATGCTTTTGTTTTCATTTTTCCTCTTTGATTGCCCTATTGATTGGGGCAGCTGTGGTCTAATGGTTGCGGAGGTGGTCTTAAGATCAAAGGGTTGTAGGATTGAATCAAACCCTCACCTCATCCTACACCACCATCCATGTATGACGGGAGGGTGTTCCCGTGCAAATTCGTCTCCCACAGGGCCGCGAACTCACCTCTTCAATGCATCGGTTCGGCAATGGGCAATATATGGCAATACACGAGACCGCTGAGGCAAAGGGCCAAAGCTTCAACTCCCATTTTCATTGTGACACAGCACACAAGTGAACACTCCACACAATGAAATTGCATTCATGCCTCACCCATGCGGCAGGACACTACCATGCTCAGGGTACTTCAGTAATGGAGGAGGATGGGGGAGAACAATGGTAATTATTCCCCCACCAACTTGGCAGGTCAGGAGTCAAACCGGTAAACTTTGGGCTACAAGTCTGACGCCCTAACCGCTTACCCATGATTGCCCTACAGGTTATATGCAGATATCCCAAAAAACTAAACTGTAAAATAGTGTTGCACACTTAAAAAAAGTGTTACAGAGCATTTGATAGCCTAAAAAACAAACTATAAAATAGTGTTGCACTGTAAAAAAAAAACTGCCACTTGGTATGTGGCGCTTTGATGTAAACCACACAGTAAAAAAAGAACTGTTGTTTTTACGGAAAATTGCTGGCAGCAGTGGTTGCCAAAGTCTACCTTTAAACAAATAACGGTATATTTCCTTTTTACATTTTACGGTAAGATTATGGCAGCAGTGGTTGCCAAAGCCTACCGTTAAATAAATAACGGTATTATTTTTTTTTTTACATTTTACGGTAAAATTATGGCAGCAGTGGTTGCCAAAACAGATTGGACAGATTATATTCAGGTGAGTTCAATTATAGAGTTACAATCAGACAACTGATTGGACTGATTATACTCAGGTGAGTTCAATTATAGAGTTACAATCAGACAACTGATTGGACTGATTATACTCAGGTGAGTCCAATTATAGAGTTGCAATCACAGACAACTGATTAGACTGATTCTCATTGGAGTCCAGTAAACATCAACTTAATTAGATACCTAAATAAATGCCCAATTGCCAGTTCAGGCAGGTGGACCAGTCTAGTATCATCAATGAAGGGTATGCAAATCCATTCTTTTTTTAAAAAGGCCTGAAAATAACCTTAAGGAAAATGAAGGCCAAAGCTAGCGGGGCAAGCAAGCTAGTTAGCAAGCCATGCAGCCACCATTACAACGTGACCAGCCAGCCAGCCATCTAGCTAGCTAGCAACCAGTGAGCAGTACAATGCAACAGTCCCTGTTTAAATACATGTTCAAGTGAACCATGTGACCCGAGTGATGAAGCATTTGGCAGGTGCAGGCAGTAAGTTAATCATTGCATGACAGCCCTTAGCACTCAGGTGAGGTCAGGAATTGATTGATAGATTGATTTGGATGGGGTAGAATGACAGTTTCAAATAGACTGGGCTACTTCTAAGAGCTCAAGGGATTACTGTCCCAGGTAGACTTTTTCAGATTATACTAGCCTATAGGTATATTTTACACATTAAATGAGGCTAAACTGTAGGCTGTTACCGGAGAAATAATAAGTTACAGTGAATTACTGCAAAATGTGCAAACTGTTGTCATTTGCAGTCCTTAACTGTTGCACAGTTTATTCAGTTGCCAGCTTCATTGTTGTCAAATCTACAACGTGGAGGCACCTGGAGCCAAGCAGACAGGCAATATGTTTTCTGTGGAGTAATTAATATTCAATTCATTATAACCTCCATTGCTTTCTGTTGGGTAGGAGGAATGCAAAAAAAGATATTCTGAATTTTGAAGAGGTTTACTGTGTCAATTTGCCTCTCAATCGAAAACTCTGATGGCAAAGCCTCAAAGTCCAATAAGGGAAAAAATTATTGCGGTGGAGAATTTTTCGCAGGATGAACTACAACACATGCAGAGGGTTGTACTCTAAGTTAATACTCATTGATGGCTACTAATCAAATAGCGTGTTGACATCAAACTCTGCCTGTTACAACCAGCCTATCAGTGGTTTGACAAGTTACACCTGGAACAAGTGCAATCACAAGAGATCTATTGGACTAAAAGAGGACAAAAAGCCTAACACGACCAGAAAGAGCACCTACTTTTTGTAGTATACACAATGTGAAGAAAAGCAGAACAGAGTTCTTTGTCTGTTGGTTCACAATTTGGTTCACTAACAGAGGATTGAGATTGGTTCACTTATAGGGGACTCAACAAAAATGGCTGCTCATGTTGCCAAAACATTTGAAAATTGGGGAGGCATGTTTTTCATAACTCTCAAGGGAGTTAAACATTAACTCTCTAGCTCTCTTAGCTCAACAACTCGGATCCAGAGGAGTCAAATAACACTCTGCAGTGTTGCTGCAACTCTTGATGTTTAGATTTTGGCTGGACACCAGTCTAACTCTGATCAATCGAACTCTGGCAAATTTGCTGTGTACATATGTGTACACCAGTGAAAAATAAAGTCATGTACCGTTTCTTGACTACTTCATCTTCACTTGACGGTATTTTCCAATATTTTCTTTTCAGTGAACAGTTCAGTATTTTCTACATATTGACACCAGTGAAAAATAAAGTTATGTACCGTTTCTTGACTACTTCATCTCACTTAACGGTATTTTCCAATATCTTCGTTTACAGAGAACAGTCCAGTATTTTCTACATATGACACCTGTCAAAAATAAAGTTATGTAGCGCTTTTTGACAAAATAGTGGCTTGCCATATTTAGTACAGAGATAAACTGTTTTACATTTTACGGTCACTGACTGTTGCAATTTGACAGTTTTTTGCCGTAATTTCAACAGGCATTTTTTACAGTGCAGGAGTCCCGTGAAGTATTCTACGTGGTTGTACATGTAGGATTTGGATTACTCTGAGACACGGGCACAAACCACAAAAGCTAATCTGGTCACCAAAACAAAACAAAGAAAAGCACGATTGAGTGTAATTCTCCATGGCCAATAGTGAATAGTGGAGCAGGTGTGATAATCTTAATCTCGGCAAATTCTGTTCCGTTCAGCACCACGTGAGTCAGACAGAGTCCAGCTGAAACATCTCTCTCTCTCTCTCTCTCTCTCTCTCTCACACACACACACACACACACACACACACACACACACACACACGCACGTGAGCTCCCTGACCAACAGCTTGGACACATGGCCTGCTTTGTCCTGCTGAGAGTTCACTCTACTGATCTCTCTCTCTCTCTCTCTCTCTCTCTCTCTCTCTCTCTCTCTCTCTCTCTCTCCCTCTCTCTCTCTCTCTCTCTCTCTCTCTCTCTCTCTCTCCCTCTCTCTCTCTCTCCCTCGGCTCTCCCCTCTCTTTCTGCAACTGCCTTTCTATCCCCGCACTCTCTACCCCCACCACACACACACACACACACACACACACCCTCTATGTACATCTCATTTCCAAAGTCTTCCCTTTAAAGAGTGCCAACAAATAAACAAGCAAGGTCTGCATGTGTGTGTAGGGTGCTGTGCATGTGTGTCATCAATATACCAGTAATAACCTGCCCCCCCCCAAACGTGTCCCACTCCACCAGGCTTTGCACTTCAGCTGTGAAA
The DNA here is from genome assembly GCF_034702125.1 of Engraulis encrasicolus. Lineage (NCBI taxonomy): Eukaryota > Metazoa > Chordata > Actinopteri > Clupeiformes > Engraulidae > Engraulis > Engraulis encrasicolus. The sequence continues at coordinate 14,552,362 of NC_085873.1, forward strand.
ACATAGTGCACATTGGACTGGAGATATCTTAGCTCTGTCTGCTCATTGGACAGCAGATTGCTTGGCTCTGTCTGTTCATTGGACAGCAGATTCCTTGTCTTTGGGTCTGATTGGTGGTATGGCCGGCCTAATAGGCAACAGCCTCTTGATGGTGAGAGAGAGAGAGAGAGAGAGAGAGAGAGAGAGAGAGAGAGAGAGAGAGAGAGACTGTGTGTGCATGTGTGTGTGTGTGTGTGTCTGGGTGAGAAAGAGTGTGAGAAAGAAAGAGCGTGAAAGACAGAGAGAAAGAGCGAAGGAGACATACAGGAGATACTAGACCAAGAGAGAGAGAAGGGACAAGAGAGAGACAGATTGAGAGAGAGAGAAAGAGTGAGAGCAAAGACAGGCTCACGGGAAATGGAGGAGGGGGGGGGGGGGGTATTCGCTTGCGAACGACCTTTACCACATATAGAACTGTAAACAGAGTTACCATCGACAAGCTAAGCTTGTTGCAACTTTAAATCTAAATGAATGTTCAGTCTGTTTGGGGAGTGACTGACTTAGCAGCAGGCTTTGCCTTTTTGCTCTGCACAGGTCGATGCGTTACAGTGCAGTATTCACATGTTCACATGACCGCCTATTGCGTAAACAAACAAACCACAAGAGGAAAGGGTCTCGCCTCAGTCGGTCAGGGGCAGCTCTCTCTCTCTCTCTCTCTCTCTCTCTCTCTCTCTCTCCTCCTTCTCCTTCTCTCTCTGCCTCTCTCTCTCTTTATCTCTCTCTTAATCTCTCTCTGCCTCTCTCTGCCTCCTCATTCTCTCTCTCTCTCCTCTCTCTCTTTATCTCTCTCTGCCTCTCTCTCCCTCCTCCTTCTCTCTCCGCCTCTCTCTCTTTCTTTCTCTCTTTTTCTTTCTCTCTGTCTTTTTCTCCTGTCCTCGCACTGCTGTTGCCAGACCCAAGCAAACCATCAGATGTTGCACCAGCTGTCACAGGAGACTTACTTGGTTGACAAGAAACTGTTTTGACACCAGATAGGTGCAGTCACAGATAGGCCATTATTAACCAAAGAATTTCGATACAGTAACCAAGAGAAAGCTTTACTGACGTGTACATCCCCAATGCAGCAAAGTGGGATCAAGTGTAACGGATGCCAAGCTAGAAGAGTTCGGCGGTATCACGTTAGTAAACCTCCCTCCCGAAGCCTCATACAGTATTTATGGTGTTTATGGTCATGTGCCTGAGCCCAATGCCCGAACCAGAGTGCTGACTGGCAGGTTGCGGGTTCGAGCCCCGAGTGGCGAACTAGCGCCGATGATCTGAGTTACACAAGGCTAATCCCATAAACAGACGCACAGCATTCTGAGTAGGAAGCAGCGACAGTGCCTGCTTAGCTCGGTTGAGCCAGCCGAAAAACTGAGGGCTGGTTTCGAGGTGTGCCGTGCCGTACTTGGCTAATGGACAAGTCATGCCTTGTCAAGCTGTACCGGGAAGCAAAAGGACCTATTGAATCTAAAGGAAACTTCTTATGAACCGTCTCCTCCTCATTATGTCTCTGGCAGAAGATGATCATTGCATTACACATAGCAGAACAACAACAGCTGAGCCATCAGATCAGGGCCCGCTGCAGTACAATCACCTTCACACACACACAAACTTCTTAGGAACTGCCTCTTCCTTATCAATGCTCTCGCAGGTCTAGCCATACCGTAACCAATGCAGTTCCATCGTACACCAGTAACTAAAGTGAAGCGCAATGATAATTCACAAACTGGTGGCACTGGTGAACTCATGCAGCCAGGGTAGATCCCAGGATTTCACACGGCATTCCACTGCCTGGAACTGCCCTGAGCAAGGATCAAGAAGACCACAAAAAGAGTACCCAATCACTGGGCGTTTCACGTCCTAGCAAGGCTAGAACACTTGAGACATTGAGATGGGGCCACAGTCTTGTGGTCTACATGGTTGATCCTTGCTCAGGGCAGTTCCAGGAAGTGGAATGCCGTGAGGAATCCTGGGATATGTATCTTACCTGGCTGGATGAGTCCAAAAGGTTCTTTCATATACTATTTAGTGCTAGGTAATCACATCGGGACATGGCCTAGTGCTACAGCACATAAGCAGCTACTCTGCTTCCACATGATGAACCTCATTGGCTGATGAACCTCACTCAGCACACCAATCACCTATCATGGCACACTTTTGTTTGGGTCATCAACAGGATCTGAGCGTTAACAGCAGCAGTAGCGAGGAGGTAGGCCAGCGAGCTGATGTGGTGGCTGGCCGAGGATTGCTCCCGTGCCGCTGCCGTGTGGAATGCAGGTCGACAGTATGTGCTAAATTCAGCACCTCACTGAAGGAGCAGTGAGAGAGAGAGACAGACAGATAGACAGACAGACAGACAGACAGACAGATAAATAGAGACAGATAGACACAGAGACAGACAGACAGACATAGAAATAGAGACAGCGACTGACCCTAGGCCCGCCCCCTGGAGCCACATGTACAAAAACCCAGTGCCTCACTTCCTGCAGGTCAGGCTTAGGCTGCTGGTAGTGATGGTGGAGGTGGTGGTGGTGGGAGCGTGGGGGTTGGGGCTTACATCATTACCAATAGCAGTGATGTGTGCACTGATGACATGCAGGGCAGAGGGTCTGGAGGACACAACTCAGTGTATAGACACAAGGTTCATCATCTCCCATACAGCACTGTCAAAAATGATGTGCAACCCAACACTGTTCTCCTTAAGCAAAATAAGCAGTGTGCGCTTTGTTCCTCAATGTGTCCAGAGGACATTAATGGCTAGGGCAAGAACTGAGACCCAAACGGCCCACCAGAATAAACTGTCTTTAGGCCCATTTCAATATAGTTCATTATAGTTATTATATATTACAATTAATTATGTAATAATTAATTAATTATATAATGACCATAGTTAATTTCTGGCAACACATACAGTATGCTATAAGATTAGCAGTAATGCCAATGAGGTTTCTGTGTGGTGACATCCTCAGACACCACTTTGCGTGTTCGGTTTTGTTTTGGGGGCATTTAACCAGACATAATTCATTGCTTCATTGTTTCCAACTCTATCTGACAAAAAAGACATTTCAGACTCAGTTGATCTTTTTTGCTTGTATGCAATGGCATCCTTCATTTAGTGTACAGGAACATTGTTTTTTTTGTCCACAGGGCAGACCATTAGAAAACCGGGACAAATGATAACACTACTTCAATATGATACACCAGAGCGGTATTCCAAAGAAGTGTTTTAGTAGCAAACAAGGTGCGTTTCTCAAAAGCATAGTTGCTAGCCAGTCAACAACTTGGTTAGTTGCCACTTGCCAATGGGAAATTGCATTGCAAACAAAAATGTAGCCAACATAGTTAGCAACTACGGTAAAGTTAGCCTGGAGGAACAGTACTGGTAAATCAGGTCATAGAAGAACCTGGCTAATTATTATTTTTTTCATATCCCAATACTGCCTGCACTCAATCTACTAGCAACAACTTTCTATAGGGTAAGTTTGGTCAAGTGTATCACTGTTCTCAGAATATCCCAAGCAGTAGAGTACTTGGTGGGGGAGTGGGGGGTCGAGGGCTGGGTGCATGGGATCACATGACAAGCTTTCACAACTCTAGCTACTGTAAGTCCAGAAGCTAGTGAGAAAGGGGTTTTCTACGCAAGTATGACGTACGTGCAGGCTGGGTGAAAATAGAAGATTTAGTAATGCTGGTTGCAACATATAGACATCTGCTGACACATTAGCTGGAACAAACTGAAAAACAACACACCCACATAGCCTACGGACACGGACGGACACACACACACACACACACACACACACACACACACCCACCCACACACACAAAGACCAGACTGTGCAGTTCAAAGTGCTGAAACATCGGACTTCTAATTGCAGTTGAGAAATGGGTACAACCTTTAATCTACAGCACAAGAAGTAACTCAAGACATCAGGAGTATATGCTTTGACGGAAGTTTATTTTATTGAAAAAGGCCAGGGTGCAAATATGAAATTAAAAAAAATAAAGACAAGCATATATTTTAAGCATTTTAATACAAACTTAACAATATAAACTATTTCAGTCCCTCTTGACATGTAAGACACTGACTCAAAATACTTTTGTTATACTGTATTTTTATCAAGTATTGCACAATGTAGGTACAAAATTAATTAATTTATATTTATATATAAATACCTGCTCATATTTATATATAAATATAAAAGTCCTTTAAACTCTTAACAGAAAATACGACTCTTTATGTTTTCAAAAAAGCAAATATTCCTATCCTTTTAATTCCAACACTAAGGAATATTCTGTACACAATCTTTAGAATATCTGATCTAAAAAGGTGATTTTTCTTTTTTCATTTAAAAAAACAAAATGACAACGTAAAGCTGCAGCAGCCATCACAGATCACTGAAGTAGTAAAAAGATATAAATGCAATACCATGTCGTAGAAACAATATATATACTCTGATATCTTACAAACTTTGTACTCAATTAAATTATACAATTAGAAAAACAGACCAAGTAACCCCATAATAGTTATATTAGTGCCAATTTTGTTTAGAAATAAACCCAAGTCTTAGCATCCTTCAAAACAATGTAAGATCTTGAACTTGTCGTGTGTGTGTGTGTGTACATATTTTTTCCTTGTTTTAGAGTTTTTTTTCTTTTAAACATAGTATAAAATAAAAAAAAGTTTGTGCTTGGTTGGCAAAAAAAGGAAAACAAACACACACAAAAAAGACAAAAATGATGATGCATGTCAATGAGCAAGTAACCAAGCTTGGACTTTTCCGTAAAACAAGCTTTTTGGGTGACACTTTATTTAGAGGTTCACGTGTTGGCCCTTAGAACCTGCCTAACTGTCTGGATAAGCGACTGATGACGTGTTAAGCAAAATAAATAATTTGTTAGGCAAGTATTCACAAATGTCTTGTATCCTTGCCAATAAGGCCCTTATTAGATATAATCGTAATAAAGACCCAATAGGTCCTCAACACTTCTTACTTATACAAACTGAAATTAGGCATGTATTAGTGGCCAACATGTGAACCCTTTTCTAAAGTGTTACTGCTTTTCGTAAGGATTAACTCAAGGGGGCGCTGAAAATAAACACCCTTGGGCTCATTCTCTTCCCAGTGACTGACAGGAACTTGTGGTTGATGTCCATAGTTTGTTATTTTAATAATATGTAATATATAGAGAGAAGGAGATCTGAACTGATCCCTTGAGTCCATTTCTAATGTGCGTTATTCTGTATTTGTTTGTTTTTAATAATCCTTCACTTAATTTTTGCCAACATTCATATTTTGTCATAAATACACCTTCATCTTCGCATTTTAGTTGCGTTGAGTCCAGTTGTGTTGAGCTTAGCTGAGCTTAGCTTAGCTTAGCTTAGCTTGGTTTAGTTTAGCTTAGTTAGCCATGACGGGCTGGAACTGCTGGTTAGAATACTGCAAGTTGCCCAGGCTGAAGCTGAGGCCGTCCATGAGAGACTTGTCGTTGAGGCTTCCGTAGGCCGAGAACATGTCGAAGGCGTTACTGTACTGCAGCGGGCTGAGGGGGTTCAGGGGGTTGCTGCTGTCCCCTCCGAATGCTCCGCCGACACCACCAGCGCTAGCTGGGCCCTGCAGGCTGGAGAAGACAAACTCCTTTGCGTTGGGGGACAGTGCGGAAGCCTTCTGCTGCTGCTGGTTGCCCAGCCCCAGGCCATAGAGGGAGTGCATGGATGTGGACATGGCTTTATGCTTCAGCAGGCTGTTCACGTTCACATTCAGGCCCAGGTGGTTGATGGGGGACGTGCGATGAGGGGGCGTCACCTTGCTGCCTCCGCTGACACCGCCGTTGATACCGATGTTCATGTTATTGTTGACGCCATTGCCGTTGATGCTGTTCCCGTTACCGGCGTTACCGTTTCCGTTGTTGCGTCCGCTGCTCTTCATCTTGGTGGAGCCAAACTTGGTGGCGGCGAAGGTCGCCGTGGTGAAGGTGAGCGGCTGGGTGGAGCGCGGCAGGAACGACGGGCTGACGGCGGCCGAGGACTGGCCAAACGGTGGAGACGGAGAGCTGGACTCGGGAGAGCTGCTGCCCGCGGACACCCCTAGTGGCTCGCTGATGGGCATGAAGACCTGTGCCTCGGGGTTGAAGCTGTTGCGGATCTCCTTGTCCAGCTCCGACATCCCCATACCGTTGACGCCGTTGCTGTTGCCGTGGTTGCTGTTCTCCACGTTGTCGTCCACATAGAGCACCTTGACAGGCCCCTTCTCGCCGATCTGGTAGGAGACCTCGAAGGGGTCGATCCACACGCTCAGGTCCTGCGGCAGGTTGTGGCGGACGTCCTCGATGTCCAGGCCGCTCTCCTTCGCCGCCCGCTCCACTACGGGGTCCACCTTCTCGCCAACGTGCAGGCACCTGTAGCCGGAGCCCTGGGGGAGTACAGAAGAGAGCGAAGAGAAGAGGAAGAGAAGAGAAGACAAGACAAGACAAGGTCAATAATCAATGTTCATAGGTGTCCATATGCATACACTAAGCAATGGAAGCCTGATCCCTGATGGAGCACAGATGAGGAGAGAAGATAAAAATCAATATTGGGTATTGTCCCAGACCAGCCCTGATTGTAGGCAAGTATACTGTACATGAAGAATGAGAAATACATAGTACCAGAGTAGAGACTGGCTAAATTAATTAGTACATAGAGAACATAGTCAAATAGCAAATGAGACAAATGAGATTGAAGCGCAGTTGGAGCATTATAGTACAGCTACTCATCAAATACAATGTTAGCTGTGAAAATGTAGACTGTATGTCCACAACTGTGTAGAAAAGACTAGATGGATTTGTTATGATGGAGTTGTCTGGAGCTTTATCTCAACAGCATCGTGCTGTGCCTCCGATGCCCATTGACTGGCAGGTCACAGGTTAGAGCCAGAGTGGTGAACTAGCGCAGATGACCTCATATGTTACACATACATCTTACATCTTGTATCTCACATCTTGTACAGAGTAGAATCGACCCCCACTGCCCATCACAATCTCAGGCATCTATACAGTATCTCTATTCAACTGCACATACTGACACTACTAATGGCTTGAGGTGAAGTTGCATTTGTAGGCCTCCCTCATGTTTATCTTGTATGGCTTAGGCACTGGTAGCCAGCATGATCAATAGCAAAGTACCAACGCTACTACATTAGACGACTCTACTCGAATGAAAGGTTGAGGTCATGCAACTTTTTTCCAAATCAGACTTTGCACCTGGTATGGCTCGTTCATAAATAGTGGACTTTGGTGTTATTCCTTTTACTTTAAAGTAACTTATTCATAGCTGGGGAGAGAGATAAATGAGGGGAAGGCAATGTAGTAGTGTAGGCCTCGTTTTTTAGCAAAGGCCTCATTTTTCTCAGTAATCAATAAAGTGTCTACTATCATCACACTAGACTAATTCTACTAATTGGCTGAGGCTGTGCCACTTAAACTCTCTGGTCTTGTGTTTGTATGCATGTCGTCCATTTTTGTACACGTTGAAGGAGTGATATTGCTGCTGCGACACACGTGAATTTCCCCATGGTGGGATAATGAAGGGCCTACCCACTTACTTCCTTTTAAAAGGGCTTTGCACGTGTACCTTCTACATCTTGTCCATACATAAGTAGAGTATGGCTGCAGTGTGTACAGTGTAGCTTGGCATACTGCATGTCTGCCTTGTATGGGTAGCCCCATCACTATACACTACTCACTGTTTATTATTCATCAATACGCAGAGACCACATAGCTTTTAAACAAGCTCTGTGCAAGCACTAAGTACCTTGTATGGCTTGTCTGGACATCGATGGCCTTCATATTTCAAATCAATAAAGTACCTCTCTTCACCATAACACAATGGGTAACTCTACAAAAACAACTGATGCTAATTAAATTCGCTTATGTCTGTTAGTAGGCCTTGCATGTACTAGTGTGTACTTTGTGTGGCTTGCCGGGACACCAGTGGCACTCGTACTACTAGCCATCAATAAACCTCTCACTATTACACTACCGTAGATTACTAACAGATTGGGGTTGTGCAGTTTAGTTGTTCATGTGAATTTGTAGGTCTTTCATGTACTGATATGTACCTTCTATGGTGTCCCCATACCTCTTAAATCAATAAACCATCTCTCCACCATACTACTCCCCTCTTCTGACAGGTTGAGGCTATACGTACATACTAGGTCTTAGATGTATTGGTATATACCTTGTACGGCTCTTCTGGATACCAGTGGCCCTAATACTGTACTCCTGCAGCAATCACTAAGCCACCTTTCCACTATGCTACACGGGATTACTCTACCAACAAGTCAAGACTGCGCCGCTTAGCCCATGTGCCGTGTATGTCTGTTTATAGTCCTTGCATGTACTGCCAACTATGACCCCTGTATGATCTTTTCAGCATAGACTGGCTGTCATGCCTCAACCCCGGACAAGTTAGGTCTCCACTACTACACTACACTACACTACACTACACTGCACCACTCCACTGTACCTTGTATGGCTCTTCTGGGGACCAGTGGCCATCATACTTCTCCAGCAATCAATAACATTTCTCCACTATGCTACACTACAGTAGGAGCTACTGAAACATGTATCTACCAACAGAATGAGAATATGTTGTTTAGCTCATGTACCTTGAAGGCAATGTAAATAGATGGTGGATGTAGCACTGCGTACCCCGTGTGGCTTGGCTGGGTACCAATGACCCTCATACTGCAGCAGTCCATAAAGCATCTCTACTCCACTCCATTTGACTCCACTTTACTACAGTACCCGACTGTCTGCCAGGTACCTTGTGTGGGTTGCCAGGGAACCAGTAGACCTCACTATACTGCATGCCATTACTCCTAACAGGAGACCATGTTACCAGGGTCAGATTCATGCACAGGCTAGATATGGCTGCAGCCTAGAGGCCCCACCTGCCAGTGGGCCCCTGGTTGGCCAAAAGTGGAAAAATTGCAGAATTATGTATTTCAGGTGCCTTGTATGGCTACCTTATTATTTCCATATACCCAGTATGTCTACCTCGTTATGATTATCATTATTATTATTACTATTATCTCTTATATACCTTGTATGGCTTGTCCGGGTACCAGTGGCCCTCATACTTCTTCTTGAGCTGCCTCTCGAGTTCCTCGCCAAAGATGTTGACTCTGCGGCGCGGGAGCTTGTTGTAAAGGTAGGAGATGATGAAGTTGAGAGCTACTTGGATTTCCAACTGCATCACTGCTGCAAGGTCCCTGTTAATGGCGGTGGTATTAGTAGTAATCTCGGGTGGTGGTGGTGGTAATGATGGCGATGTTGGTGGTCTTTTTCCTGGTTCCAGTGGAGTGGAGGGTCTTTAACAGAGTGTGAAAGCTCCAAGGCAGCGGATGGCAATGTGGGGCTGAGCGAAACTTTGGTGGTGTGGAGTGGAGGGAGGAGTGAAAAGTGGTGCTGGTGGTGTGATGAAAACGTCTATCCCACAGGGAGCAGTCTTATGAATCCTTGAAAAAATGGAAGAAAGGAAAAGCAAAATGTCAAAATTATACATGTTTCTCCCACAGGGAATAGTATACAATATCGTTGAAAAAAATGGAAAAGACAATAGATCCAAACTGTTCAAAAACATGTGCAGTCAAAACCATGTGTAGCCTAGTCCAAGCACATAGGTAGCAGTTTTACTCCAAGCAGAACAACCTTCAGACAAAAAACACTAGCTGGAAAATCATTAGCTGGGAAAGAAAGAGTAGACTATATAAATAACTTATTAGTCTATGTTTACATATGACTGAACATCCAATTTGATCAATGGCCCAAAAATAGAAGGATGCAATTGATCTAATCGGTGGAAGTGTTTACATTATGGCATGCATTAAGTGCGACTTGTGGTCTGAGGGAACAGTAATCCTTCGTGTCCCTGACGCGTCCCCAGTCGACGTGACACAGTGAACGAAAATCCTACTGCTCATCCCAAAATAAACCAACCAAGTCCACAATGTAATAGACCTATGCATAGAACTATGGTGAAACAGAAACATTGCAAAAAGCAGCCATCCTGACGTTTGCCATTCCATGCCCCGTAAAGCTATTTGGTATGCGAGAGGAGAGCCATACGACAACAGAGGGATAACTCGGTTACATAATAAACTCAACACATTCATGACTAAATGTTACATAGAAAACGCCTTTGCTCAGTGGAAATGTGGAGCATTTTTAAACACACTGCGACACACAAGATATATTGCGCAATAGATTATCTCCTTTCGCCTCCAGGCAGGCAGTCAGCCACCAATAGTCGGCGTTGTGCTTTGGTCCCACAATTAGCAAACCTATCTGGAATTAGTTTATGACGAAGTGACTCAGTTTTGGGCTTGCCAGATGACCCCAGCCTGACATCAAGCTGCACAGTCCACAGATAGAGACAGGACTAGTTCAGACATGAATCCTAATGTATCCAACAAGAATAATCACAGCTCCCATGGTGGATCTACTTGGTAGCTATTTTAATCTGGGCACTCATCAGTGTAACCAACACGACGCCGGATACTTATGGACAATTTCCAACCCTGGGTTATTCAATTGATAGGCAAACTATTGGGTGTCATTACCAACGATACAGACCAACTGAGTGCCAACCCTTTACTTTGACTGACCCAACCTTAGTGGGCTGAAAACCTGGCAAGCTCACGTCGGATGAATACCAATTTGCCCTGCTTGACAGCAAGCGTCTACCAAACCAAATAATCGGAAATAGGCTACTCCGTCCACGAAACGCAGACCAAAGAAACTGCTGTTTTTGTTTTAGTCAAAGGAAATGTTTGCATTTCTCAAGGCATTTCGACAATACTGCCAAGACCTCCGAAATGGTTGTTGACGTGTTAGCTCCCCTCCGTCAGCTAACATTATCAGCTGACTGCATATGGAGAGTGGTGAGCCAAGGGAATAGAAAAACAACCGTTTTGCACAGTATTCATTTAGCCAACAGCGCAGGGGTAGCCAAAGTAGAGTTCCTAGGCTAATAATGAAATGATTGGTCATTCTAACGTTGGCTAATGACTTCTTCCAAACCAAATGGTTAGTAATCAAAGGCTGTGCTTGTCAGAATAGAAAACACAATATATATTCGGTCTCTAAAACAAATGACAATCTGCAAAAGCAACACGGTGTTAACCGAAGGGCTTGTACGATGTTGATTCGATGAAAACAAAACCGATTGCACGCGTAATCTCGCTAGGAATTCCAATGTTAATACTTACATTCAAGGCGGCGTCTCTGGAAATGTAGAAACACCTCAAAGCTTCACAGATCTGTTCAGGAATACTTGAACGAAACAATTCTTTCACCGGGAAAAATGCTCGACTATGGGTATTGTTCCAGTTAGGTCAGATTAATATACAAGTGATTTTCAAACTGTGAAGGAATATTTTCGTCTCAGCAGGCCACTACTCCCGTCTGCCTGGGAGTTTTTACAACTCTGTCCTTTCCTGGTTAGCTTGACTTGAATATATAGTAGTCCTCCGCCACGGACACAGTGGAGGCGGTGATGCGGCTCTCGGAGGTCAACAAACCACACAGACATTTGATTGGGCCGTTTTGATCTGACGTCACATGTTTCACAGCGAAACCCGAAACGCTGTTGGACATTACAGGAAGCCAATCAACACTGCCCCTGTACATACCTCTTCTATGCAACCCGGCCTCCAATGGAAAATGTCACATGCTGGCAAAATAGCACGTCCGGAAAATGACAGAATAGCACATTCTGCTGTGCCTTCGACACATGCGCAGCAGGAGACGCTGTTCTGCGCTCGTCTGCCATATTTGCATTGAGCCGATTTTTTTACGTTACTGAAGCGAAATTTCCACAAAATAAACATTCAGTAATTAATGTCAATGGACAACGGCAAAGTATTTAAATGGCACAATAAAATGCACCATTGTGTTGGTTATTTTAGACTCGTTTTCATATTGCTTTTAAAGCCAGATGAATTAAAATGACAGATAGAGACGGCATATTAAAAGCGAATTGCTTGTTTAGATTACAGCTTTTCACTGCGTGCATATATTTTTGCATTAAGGACATTTGAACTTATAATAACATTTTTTTTTGCGAAAATGTCAAAGCAAAAAAAAAATCGCCAGCAGTGCGTGATGTCATTGACATGCGACTATTCAATTTCATTCGTAATTTCGTGAATATCATCGAAAGGTAAGAGGTCCCTGCAAAAGTTTACAAACATAAGCTGGTGTGATTTTCATACTGTTGATTTACTTTATTCGAACTGAATAGAGCACTAGTAGGGGCCAGAAATACATCTCCAGGTAAAGACGGTATATGTTATAGGATGATTGATGTGTTGTCTGATATGGCTAAATATGAGATCCTTAAGTTGTATAATAGAGTGTGGGAGTCAGGTAGACTACCTTCTTGTTGGAAACACTCAACTATTGTTCCAGTGGCAAAGCCAGGCAAAGATAAGGCAGATGTGAGGAGTTATAGGCCCATAGCACTCACTTCAAATCTTTGTAAACTTATGGAGAGAATGATTACCAAAAGGTTGGTGTATGATTTGGAGAGAAGAGGTCTACTTACTCCTCATCAAAGTGGATTTAGATGTAACCGCACAACTATGGATCCTATTGTCTGTTTGGAAAATGAGATTAGGAAAGCACAAGTAAATAAAGAAACAGTTTTGGCAGTCTTATTTGACATTGAAAAGGCATATGACATGCTTTGGAAAGAGGGCCTGTTGTTAAAGCTACACAAAATGGGAATCCATGGGAAAATGTTTAATTGGGTTAGGGACTTCTTGAAAGGCAGGACTATAGAGGTCAGAGTTGGTCTAGCTCACTCAAATACTTATAGTATACAGAATGGTACACCTCAAGGGAGTGTTTGTAGCCCAATACTCTTTAATATCATGATTAATGATGTGTTTGATTATGTGGACGCCAGACTTAGTAAAGCCCTTTACGCCGATGACGGGGCATTATGGGTTAGAGGGAAAAATACCCATATCCTTCAGGACAGAATGCAAACGGCCATTGGTCAGGTTGAGAGATGGTCACATGAGTGGGGCTTTCATCTGTCAGTCGAGAAGACCCAGGTCATCTGTTTTAGCAAGAAGAATGTCAATCCTTCAGTTAATCTCACTCTGTATGGACAGCTGCTTAAGCAGGTTGACAGTGTCAGATACCTAGGTGTGTGGTTTGACGTCAAACTTTCTTTTAAAGCTCATATCAGGAAGACAGTAGATAAATGCAAGCGGAGTGTCAATGTACTTAAGTGTGTAGCAGGAAATGAGTGGGGGGCCTCAAGGACATCCCTCATTAGGATCTACACTGCTTTAATCAGACCTGCCATAGATTATGGCTGTATTGTTTACAGTTCAGCTGCTAAAACGACCCTGTTAGAATTAGACCGAATACAAGCGTCGGCAATGCGTATCTGCTGTGGTGCGTTCAGAACATCGTCTATCCCTGCATTACAGGTGGAAACAGGGGAGATGCCACTTGACCTAAGGCGGTTACAGATATCGTCCACATATTGGTCTAAGCTGCAGGGTAGTGCGGACAGCCACCCCACTAAGCAAATTCTTACTGCGTGCTGGGAATATGGAAAATCTATGCGTAGCTTTGGGTGGGAAAGTAAACTGCATGCTAGTTTAGTGAAAGACTGCAATGTAACCCTATGTAACACTGACATGGGATCAACCATTCCACCTTGGCTGTTCTGCTTTCCCACTGTCAATATGCAAGCCAAGAACATTTTAAAATCTAGAGCTGTTTATCAAAACGTACAACAATTCATAGATGGAATGTATGGTCATGCCACACAGATATATACAGATGCCTCTAGAACTGAAAATGGTAGAACAGGAGCAGCCTTTTACGTTCCTCTGTTTGATGTTGCTGTTAAGAAGAGGACATCTGATTTTCTCTCTATATATACAGCAGAGATGCTTGCCATCTTGATGGCCCTACAGTGGATAGAGGAAGTGAAGCCTAGGGATGTAGTCATATGTTCAGATTCTATGTCATCTTTGACGAGCATCCTTAGTGGGAATTCAACATGTCGCCAAGATTTATTAAATAAAATTCACCAGTTTGTTTTTCTTTTGACACAACAAAATTTATTTGTCCAGTTTTTATGGGTCCCTGCACATAAGGGAGTAGAGGGCAATGAAAAAGCAGACTATCTGGCAAAAGAAGCCGTTAAGGCGGATGCAGTTGAACTTGAAGTTCCACTAAATAATTCAGAACTTAGAACAGTAATTAAAGAAAATGTTAATAAATTATGGCAGGAGAGATGGGACACAGAAAAGAAGGGGAGACATCTTTATCAACTGCAGAAGTCTGTTGGTCCTAGGTGGGGGGGTGACCAGACACGCAGGGAACAGGTTTTGATTTCTAGACTGAGGATTGGGCACACAGCCCTGAACAGTGGTCTATTTACAATAGGAAAACACCAGACAGGCACATGCTTATACTGTAACGAAAGAGAGGGAGTGGAACACGTACTTCTGCACTGCTCACAATATAATGAAGAGAGAGAAAAGTTGAGAAGGACTGTTAAGACACCTCTAACACTACAGAGCTTGTTGAGTGCACCCCAAGTGTCAGCAATAGTTAGGTTCCTGAGTGAGACAGGACTTGCAGAAAGGATTTGAACACCACATTGCACTTTTTGATTATTTATTTAAGCTATGATGATATTTATTTATTTATTTATTTATTTTGTTATTACCTCTTTTTTTGTATTTGTTTTTCCCCTTGTGATATAATCAGCGAGTAGTTAAATCCCAAAAAAGGATCACACCTCAGCCCAGTAGGTGGCGGTAATACACTTTGTTTGTAAACCGCCAATAACCCTTACCGAAGAAGAAGAAGAAGATACTGTTGATTTATGCAGCGTTTGTATTTCACATTGGATTGGATGATTAGATATGAATACTGAATATATCAGAGAAGATTTTGGGACAGGGAAAAACTGGTAATGACTATGTGATGTAGGCACTTGCTTGATAAGCACGCTTGTGTAATTGTGTGAAATGAAATTGTTGACATTTTGTTCATGGTTTGTGCTTTGTTGTATACTCATGTTGTCTGTACAATGTTTTCCAGGCACCTGTTAAAATTAAAGTATGTTGTTCTGTGATGGTTCATCTTGGCCATTTGGATTTTAGCCTGGAGACGCGCTGCATTCAGGTTCTTGAGATTTGAGTTTTTTTATTTAAAATGTGGCTATGTTAGAGCTGAATGAACACATTCTAATGCAAAATGAGGGTCCTAGCTTTTAAATCCATCTCATTTCATGTTTTTATGTGCTTCGGAGGCTGAGATATGTAGGATTTAATAGGCAGAGGGCACCCTTTCCAAAGAAGGGCTTGGGCTAAAATGGGTTAAGCAGCTGGGCCACTGACTTGTATAATAGAAGTCTGTGAGCTGGGCAGAACTGGCTCACAACTTAACTAACAAATATGTAATCATCCTTTTGTTGTCATACAACGACGTCCAGATCTCCTTGGTAGAGAACAAAGTAGCACTGCACAAGTTGATATGCAGAAATCTGCCTCTACTCAAAAAGTAATTAGCCTACTTTATGAGGCACCTGGCATTTTTATATTATTTTGTTTGATTGTCTGCATTGCCTTACTCAAGCACCCCCACTCTGTCTCCAGTTGAAGCTAGAAAATGGAAAGGACAGGGAAGAAGCTGAAGGCTCACTGCCCTGCGATGACCTGCATGATCCAGAGGAAACTGGTGAGGAACAGAAGAGGGACATCGGTCCTCAACCGCTTCCAATGAAGACAGCAAGGTAACATTTGGGACTACTAGAATAGCATTACACATAAATACTATTCACAAGGTTAACCTAAAACGCACCTAAAAAAGGTGAAAGCCGTGAAAGCCTGTTGGGAAACTCCAACTCCCATTGTCATTGTGACACAGCACTCCACAGCACACAAGTGTTCCCTGCATGCTGCACACAACGAAATTGCATTTATGCCTCACCCGTGCAAGGGGGAGCCCTCAGTGGTGCCCCAAGTGAGCAGTGCGGCGGGACGATACTATGCTCAGGGTACCTCAGTCAGGAGGATGGGGGAGAGCACTGGTTAATTACTCCTCCCACCAACCTGGCAGGTCGCGAGTCGAACCGGCAACCTTAAGTCTGGCGTCCTAAGAATTAATATGTATGAATTAATATTAACATAATCATCGCTATTATGGCCATAGTCTCAATTTCTTTTGTATTGGCTTACCATCTTCATGCTGTTATTTCCCCATGTGTTTACCACAGACAGTTGTTGTCGTGGTACACAATGAGCTGGTTCCAGAACATGCCTACGTCGGCAGGTGTCCCACTGCCTCCTCTTCGGGTACGCTGTGATGTGAGTGACCTCCTGGGCACGGCATGGCTTGGTGCAGAGCCCATCTCCATTGGCCACAAAGTTACTGCCATCAACCTGTACACAATTCACAGCAAAGGTTCTTAATGAGCTTCTCTGACCAGTCGTGTCCATTTGACCATAGTCTGCATCTCAATACTGGATTTTCATTGGAGATGATCATTCATCCAGGTCATTTTAGTTGAAAGAGTGTAGTTGTATGTCACTGAACTTCTTTTTGAAATTTCAATTTCCGGTAGACTCTTTTGTGTTGCTCCGAAGTATTTATTTCCGTGTCTGAGAAATTAAGGCACACATTTTGTCACTTCTGTCTTGAATGTTAGGGGAACACCACAGAGACTTATCACCAATGCCAAATGGAATGCACTGCTAGACCAGAGACCATATTTAACCCATTTTAGGCTGATGCTGTGTATACGTTATTTAAGCTTTGGTGCCTGGAGCGACATATGCAACGTATTCAGGCTCTTGAGATTTTAGCTTTTTTATTAAAAATGTGGATATGTTAGAACTGAACTCACACATTCTAATGCAAGATGAGGGTCCTAGCTTTAAAATGCAGCTTATATCATGTTTTTATGTACTTCAGAGGCTGAGATCTTTAGTTTTAATAGGAAGAGGGCACTTTTTCCCAATCAAAGGGACTTTGATCAGACTCAGAGATTTTCATTTTCAGTGTCATTTTTTTAAACCACCCTTAGCTTATCCAGAACAAACTTACAATTATTATTTCAAGTACATTGAGCAAGTGGGGTGAGAAGCCTTACTCAAGAGCATCTCAGATTTAATTACGATCACAACCCCTTTGTACATCTAGGTCAATGACGATTTTGTAGTAGTAGCAGCAGACATCAGGGTGATGCAACTAAGCTAAGCTAATGCCACCATTGTATTAAACATTATTGAATTAAATTATTATTATTATTCACTGGATTATCTGAGAAGCACATGCGTTACTTGTACATGAATTACCAATTATATTACTAATTAGTTTATTGGCATTAGCTATGGTTGTACAACCTGGCTTAAGCAAATAAACCAGAGCAGGACTAAATAATAAGTGCAGTAAGACTAATATTTCTACATGCGTCTTCATCAGAGTCCTCGGAGAAATGGCTTACCAACGCCCAGATAAATTGGAGATCCACCACATGTGTGTTGTTAGTCTTACTGCACTGAAAAAATAACTAACAGAAAATAGACATCCGTGTCAGTAGGACAGGTTTGCAGTAAAATAAGGGCAGGGGCAAGAGAAGACAAGTCATCTTTCATAAAGTTGGATAAACTGATGAAGATGCACCAGATCGAGACACTACGCATCTGTAGTAAGACATTAGTTAGCCCTTCACACTTTCTTTTTTTGAAATATTTTTTTTTTGGGGGGGGGTTGCCTTTATTTCGATAGGACAGTGTAGTAATGGCAGGAAGTGAGTTGGGAGAGAGAGATGGAGAAGGGTCGGCAAAGGACCCGAGCCGGACTCGAACTCGGGTCGGCCGCGGAGTAGATGATTATGTGTTTTTGTGTTGTTGTTTTGTGCAGGTGGACACCAAGGGCTATGCGCAGTATAACCTGTTTGGCTCCATGCAGGTGGAGAACACCATCGAGTCGCAGTGCAGCATTGCCGGTGTCTTCAGGTGGAGCAACAGGGAGAAGATCCTGCAGATGCCACCAAAGTCCTCTGAAGCCGTACTGGTGAGCAAGCACTGTATAGTATACTTGTTTATATTCATAACAAAAACAAACTTTCATGACTTGATTCATTTTAATGAAGTTACTCTACTATGATGCTGATGTAAGTGTAATATTAATAATGGATGTTATTTACATACTTCTTTCAAAGCAAATGAAGATTGAAGAAGATGCCCATCCTGAGTTCAGAAGGTCAAAAAAAACCTGCCACAAGTCCTTTTTATGAAACCTACAAAGACAAGACAAATGAAAGATTTCTATGCTGGCATTACACCATTACAAGAGAAGGGCAGGGAAAGGCATCAAAATGAGTACATGTTTGCGAGTGATTTGATGAAGTCAGGATGACAACTTGGTCCCAGGCAAGAGAAACGAAACAAGCAGTGCATAGTTATCACCAGACGGTAGGCCTATGGGTAATAGAGGTATCCAAACTTGGCTACACTGCATTAGCTAGAGGGTGTGCTGGGGTGAAGACTAACCTCAATATCCCTGAGTCACGTCTCGTCTCCCGTCTCCTCATCTTTTCTTCCCCTGCTCGAACCCTCTCCTACACCTACACCACCTCCTCCTCCTCTTCATTATCCAGCACCACCTGTCCGCTCGCGGCCCCAGTGTCCCAACCTATCGAGCCGTCCAGCAGTGGTTCCTCAATCCCCACCTCCGACGGGCCGAACCACATTAGCACGACCTTATGTTTTTAGTTTTAAACAACTTGTCAGTGATTTTAGCACATTTGCCGCGTCCAATTTAGGGTATGCGTTATCTTTTGCGCTTGTCATGTAGCCACTCTTCTTTCTCAATTTTGCGTCCTATCGTCCACCAGAGTTTTAAGCCAGGTGGTCGTCAACTACTATTGAGGTGATGATTAGTTTTGTCAAGTGGGGGTCTATAGGGAGGGGCGGGCCTTAGAGAACCGAAGTGTTTCATTGGACTAGCCCAATGTGCATAAGAAGAAGCATCCAATGGGCGAAGGAAATCGTAATTCATTAACAAAAACGGAAATCGTAAAAAAAAAAAAAAGTAAAAAAAAAAAAAATTTTTTTTTTTTTTTTTTTTACATTTTCGGAAACTATGGCGGCCAAATTTAAACTATGGCGGGCCGCCATAGTTTCCTCAATGTATGGGAAACACTGCTAAAACTAGTACTAGTTCACTACTGGTGTGTAATCCCAGATTATATGTTAAACTAGGTTTTAGGCTTTAAGTTGGCAGGCTTATTAGTACATTCATTTTAGTGATGATGCCCCTTTCCCATAGAACCCGTTGAACTTTAGAAAAAGATGCCAACATGTTTTAAGGGTGTAAAATCAATCAGGTTATATCTAGAGAATTCATCATAAGCTTGACTTGCTGGTTAGCACTAGCGAGTACCAGTTCTGTACAACAACAATGTGGTCCAAACGTGTATCTAAGACACAAGGGTTGCGCTTGGAATACGAAACCATCTTATAAATTCCATTATACGATTTACTGTTTGTAATGACCGTGCTGAAAATGTGATTTATGTCCCGTTTGATTTTATGCTAGATAGTTGACATTAACACTAGCTAGTTAGCTAATATTTGCAACTTTGTAATGCAAAGCTAATATTTGCAACTTTGTATTTAACAATTAACAGTATGCACGGAGATAGAGAATATCCCTCTATATACGAGTGTACGTGTTTATTGT
Source organism: Engraulis encrasicolus (assembly GCF_034702125.1). Taxonomy (NCBI): domain Eukaryota; kingdom Metazoa; phylum Chordata; class Actinopteri; order Clupeiformes; family Engraulidae; genus Engraulis; species Engraulis encrasicolus. The sequence continues at coordinate 14,572,153 of NC_085873.1, forward strand.
AGTACACACACCACAATATTACACAACAATAAAAACAGATGAAGACACCGTGGAGATAATTTAGGACCTACCGCCGTTTTCCTCGAGGATCGCAGGGCTAAATATGGGCGCTCTTGTTGAAGCTCGCGCGATTCACCTCTTCCGGCATTTCAACCAATCAGCACTCATAATCGCAACATCCAACCATATTCATTCAGGGCATAATGTGCTATTCGGTCATTTTCCGAACGTGATATTTTGCCAGCATGTGACATTCTCCATTGGAGGCCGGGTTGTCTATGCACGTAGGTTAGTTCCTTTTACTGTCTATGCCAGCGAAATTCAATGTGTGAAACAAACAGGTTCATGAATTTTCCAATGGCCTGAACATGTGATTGTGTCAGTGCTCACATCCTGTGAAGAAAGAACGCGTTGAGCGACCATGTCATTGACTGTCATGCGTTAAACTTGAACAGATTCAAGTGTGACAACAACAAGATACTATTTTTAGCTGTGCCATTTTAATGGCTCTGTCATGCTACCTCTTAATGGAGTGTTTCATTACAGCAAAGCAAAAATACAATGCACATTGGTAGCCAAGTAAGCTAGGTCTATGTCAACACAACACGAGTCATTATTATAGCATTAAAGGAAACAGGGAAAGCAGTGGGGAAAGTACTTTTGGCGGAGTAACACTGGTCATTTGTAATGGGAGTACTCTGGCCGTGTGTTCTTTGCTGTGGTGAAACTGGCTGTTCCCATTGGTGGAGGCGTGCCCGTGAGCACTCAGTGGAAGCCCCTCTATGGCTCACGCCCCCTTCAGCAGTTTAAAGGCATACATTGCCTGAAACATATGACTTTCAAAACAAACATGAAGCAGATTTAGGACCACTTCCATGTTTTTTTTTTTCATCTGAAAGGTGTCTGTAAAAACACAGACAGTTTAAGACAGTGGCATCATGCAAGAATAAGACATGACTGCAATGCCTAAACCAAAACACTGTGGGGTAGGCTATTCCAAGAACATAAGTGATAAACCGGGCTAAATTAACCTGTGTGAAGTGGTAAACATGCTATTGGATAGCCCACAGGTGTCATTCATTTAGTTAAGAAAATGAGGACTCCAGGCTCCTCTATCAGATCACTCAAATGGATTTTAGTTGTATTTTAGTGGTATTCAGTGTGGTGGGTCAGAAAGATGCTATTCCTGAGCCTGGTAGTTTTTAGTCTGCTGCCAAAAACACCTCCTAGATTGGAGGTGAAAAAGTCATGACTCATGAGCATGACTTACACTGTAATAAATTGCCAGATCCATATTTAGGCGAGTCTTTTAGCGAATGTAGCTAAAGTAATGCAAAAGTAGTGTAATGTCTTACATTTAAAATATAATAATATTGTAGTGTAAGGGATTATTTTGAAAAGACAGTAGCGTGTAATCAGTAATGCATTACAGTTTTTGAGTAACTTGCCCAACACTGAGCACCAGATAGGTTAAACACTGAAGTATCATATAAATCACTGAATGGATCTGAAATAGTGACATGCAGCAGTATATTTCTATTTGGTGCTCATCCAAACCAAGTCGTAAACATGGGACAGCACTCTGGGAAATGAAATGGCCTACACAGTGTAGCCTACCTCTGTATTTGGAAAACACAAGGCCTGATGTCCCTATAGGCACATCGCAGACAAGAGTCACTTGGAAACGTGTTGTCGTCGAACACGACTTCAACATACCAAGCACAACAAGGTGTTGGACTCGATGCGAAAAAGCTGATTGTGTGCTTTTATGGTATTTGCACATAAGATACTACAGTATGACATATAGTATGTCTATGTATCTTTATGTACCTTTCTGTTCGCAAACACCTCATGCTGAATGTGAGAGGGGAAACCATGGGCACTAGATTGATAGGCAGTCCTGTGTGACAACCACAGAATCAAAACATGACATTAAAATGCAGGCCTTGTCGGATCTACTGCAGAAGACAGAAGACCAGCCAGGTTTTCAATTCCATCTAGCCCAGCTCAAAGAAGAAGAAAAAGAGTCTTGCAATGCCCAGGGAATTCTGTAAAATGGACATGGATGACTACCCGAACATGTATTATACCCCCACACACATGCACACGTAGCCTCCACACCACTTCCCACATACACCACCTCCCAAGTGCAATCAGGTTTGACTTTACGGTGCCCTTGACGCTGTGTGGCAGGAATACAACAATGTCAGGGAGGGAGCAAGGGGTGGGGTGGGCAGAGAGAGAGAGAGGGCTATGGCTTCTTTCTTCTTTTTTCTAATAGTTTGTAGTGATCCCTCTTGTTTGTATGACTCCGTTGGCAATATTCATCATGCCAATAAAGCATTACTGTATTCATCATTGAATTGAAAGAGAGAGAGAGAGAGGGCGGGGGGGGGGGGGGAGAATGAGGGTTGAGTGAACTCTTGGATGTAATGTTTTTGTGTGTGATTCATGCAGTGCCATGCCAGCCCATTTCTGCTGATGCAAGCAGTTGGATATAAGCGTTGAGACTGAAAGAGTCAAAGTTCCGCGCCGGTGCGGTGTGTGTTGGTGCTGCGCCAAAGCATGATCATCGTCATCACACTCCTTTAAGCCATTGAATCCTGCCAGATCTGTACAGTACGGGTGGGTTTTTTATGTAGGACAGTTGGGAAAGGCACTTAACGTCACTAGTCAAAAGACAACTCGTCCAGTGGTGGCCAGCTCAGAACAGCAAGGTAATTCACTGTTCATGAGGAAACTCTTCATAGGCAACTATGATTGTATAGATGTTGTGCCAATTACCTCCATGTGATCACAGTGGGGTATAAGGAGCTTGAAAATGCATGTCAACTTGAGAAAAGTGTTTTGTCTTTAGTAGTGGTGTCAACAATAATCAATTCGGCAATGCATTGCAATGTGGGACAGGCCAATTCAGAAATCGATTTGGCAAATTCCATAATCGATGTTGCATATTTTCTCAACTTTCAGTTACATCTGTTGGCATTTCCGGAGCAAATTATCTTTAATTTTTTTTATTTTTAAATTAGAGCACTTCAAAGCATTGAAAACTGTAGGACTGACACACACAACAGCCAATAAGATGTTGTTCAGTATCTGACTGCTTGTATTGCGTCATTGCTGATGAGAATTTTGCCTTGATTTCAGTAGAAATGCAATGCATTGCAATGCATCGTAGAATCGAACTGAATTGATTCGAATCAAATCGTTACCTCCTGAATCGTAATCGAATTGAATCCCAAGGGCAGTGCCAATGCACGCCACTAATCATTAGGTCAGGGACATGCTTGCTGTGTGCCTATGCCTGGAACCACATGTCACCGAGTGCACATCGCTTCAGGACGGCCGGAGCACTTTGCACAATACTGGAGATATCATCTAGGGGGCAGATAGCCAACGGGGTTCTTATTGATGTTTTCTACCGCAGACTCAACATGGATGTAAGGAAGATCGCCCCTCGCAGTTTTTTCAATATTGCATCGCACGCGTCTTCGTACCTTGTGTCAGGTGTTCTCCCGTGTTAAAAAAATTCACGTCCCAACACGTTTGTGCGCAAAATGTGCCTACACATGCATATCCTGTGGCAAGCATGTCCAGGACCTTACCTCTAACCCTCCTAACACTTGACCTTAACCTTAACCCCTTAACGTAGAGCCTCTGTTATAACCATATTGTCTTCAAAATGGTAATGACAATGTCTTAATCGGTTACCTAGGACTCTTTGCAATGACGTTGTAATGTAGCTGAGCGTTATCAGCAAAGAGTGAATAGGCCCGTTGAAGGGCCTATCTGCAGTAAGAGGCTACCGGAATCAATTATAGCCGAGTATACCTTGTCTTGTCACAATATCCAGTGGCTACAGTGGCTGGGTAGACTAGAGTGGTTCCTGTTGAAAAATGTTTTTTGATTGTCAAAGACTGGTGCACAGAACCACTATTGCCATGTCTAGATCAAGGAGGAGTTCTGCTACTATTAACTATTACTATACACATGCTACTGTTTTATCTTTTTGCTCTGTTAAGTGTCCTGGTCGCAACAAATACAATGCATTATCATTATTATTTCTGGAATTTTAGGTATGGAAAAACAACACCACTATATTTTTGTATTTTGTAGCAGATTTTCAAAATTGAAGAGTGAATATATTACATTTTCAGAGGCTTAAGTAATCTGTTTACATACCGGTTATCTAGCAAAGCCTTGGTCTAAGCGGCAGTAAAATGACTTTTAGGCCTACGTATGAAGTAGCCTACTGGAGGGAGGATGATGGGTTTTTGACAGGCTCCCCACAGAGCCGGACACATTTTGTGCCACACACACACACACACACACACACACACACACACACACACACACACACACACACACACACACACACACACACACACACACACACACAGCGGTTAATGATTATCTGATGAAAACGAATGCTTTGACAGCCCACAGTGTCTAGTATGTAAGAGAACAGAGAATGAAAACACCTTCAAAAGAAATAACAGTGATAAGAATGAAAATACTCTACATTCTAGAATGAATGTCTGGAATCACAGGCCAACAAGTTCAAGTGAAATGCATATAAAATATTCACTCATATTATCTTCTGTCTGCTAACACACTGACAAAACAGAAATGTTTTTGTTTTCTACCACCACAGACTTCCTCTGTGAGAGGAAGATATTCAAAGCCCAGGGCTATACGTCCCCCACCAAGCGCTCTTAAATTACGCTAGTACATTTCTGGCTAACGAGCTTAGGAACACGCTGCTAACTCATGTTAATTAGCATCTGCCGGCGTAATACTTTGCTACTTTGTTTTGAAAGTGTCTGATGGGTCTATTTCTCCAGATGGATGGAAATGCAGCAAGATCTGGTCCCAAGTGTGCCTCAAAAAGTAAACAAAACAGCAGCACAGAATATAATGATTATTTTGCACTCTCAGTACCACAAAATGTAGGCTTTATCAACATGATGAACTGAGTCATTCTATAGACATCAAGTCCATGTGTTGTATTTATCAATTTCACTATACTATTAACTTCAACCAATCATCTTTTGTACATCAGCACACATTTATCTTTTATATAATACAAAAAAACATCAACACATTACATTATTTTCCTCTGCAAATAAAGCATTTATAATACTGGAATTTGAGGGGGGTTTTGAGGTTGTGTTTTATGACGTTATTTTACAATAGGATAGTGAAGGAGTACTAGGAAATTAATGGGCGGGAGATGTGGGGAAGGATCAGCGTAGGACCCGGGCCGGAATCGAACCCGGGTTACCAGCGTAGCAGTGTTAGAGACATGGTAGGGCAGAATTTGATGTTGTCAGATTTCCCAGCTGTCAGATTGTCTTCATGGTAACATTTTAACAAAAATGTTTGTTGTGAAAAACAGTGTATTTACAAATATTTATTCACAGAAATTATTATGATATGACAAACATTTTTAAAAGCCTATTATGCTTTATAAAATTGGGAATTTGTATGCGTCCAAGAAAATTATGTTAACTGTGTTACCGTCATTTATTAAGGTCTTGTGGTGAAAGGTAAGGCAAGGCAAGGCAAGTTTATTTATATAGCGCATTTCATACACAGGTGCAACTCAATGTGCTTCACAAAGTTAACAAATGTAAATGAAAGGAAACAGGGAAGAAAGAAGGAAATTAATTAGAGTAAAAAAACATTTAAAACATTAAGATAAAACACAAGGTAAAAATAATAATAAAATTAAATAAACGTAAAAATAAATAATAATAATAATAATAATAAAAAAAGAATGATATGTAATTTAAGCTAGGGGAAAGCATCTGAGAACAGCTTTGAGAAAGCTCTGAGGTCTGCAGTCTGCACAACACTTTTAGAAATGTCAACTGTGTCACCGTCATCTGTGTTATTCTTAAGCTATGGCCGTTTTTATGACAGAATTGTTATATGACAGTTGTTATGGCAGAGCATAGGCATTAATGGACTTAAGCATTTTCAAAAAATGTCTTTTCAGATGTGTAGTATTTTCATATACACTGTAACAAATAGCTGTTTATTTACGGAAATTCTGCAACAGCATTCTACTGCTTTTCGAAAAAACAGACAACTACTGTGAAAATATTACTTTGAGTCACATATTGAGCAAAAACAGTAAGTACTGCACAATAGCAGTATTCGCCGTTGTGGAAAAAACTAGAGATGCACCGGATCCTGATTTTTAGGATCCTGCCGGATACCAGATCCACTGAATAAGATCCTGCCGGATCCGGAACCGGATACCGGATCCTACAAAAGGTTTGAAACATATAGTCTACTCGCACACATGGGCCCTTTTTATTACGTTGGCGCAAACTATTGTTTAGACTCATTGGCTTATTGCCACACTGCCTTCAATAGCCGCTTCCAAAGGGATTTCACTCCATGCAGTGATTGGGGTTGTGAAAGACTGAAAAGCCTAGGCTAGACATGCACCAGACCCTGATTTTTAGGTAACATGCCGGATACCGGATCCACTGCTTAAGATCCTGCCGGACCCGGACCCTGTGAAAAACTCTATTAACCTGACGGATCCGGATCCGGAACCGGAACCGGAACCGGAACCGGAACTGGATCCGGTGCATCTCTAGAAAATAACAAGTTATTTTAGGCAGCACCATTGAAATCCATTCATCCTCCACTTGTCCGTGATCACCATCAAACTTCAATACCACCTGAAGAACTGAAGTAATTCTGACTGGTTAAAGATTATCTGATACTATCAAGCATGATGAAACAATTCCTAAGGAAACTGCAATACTTAAAAAGTGCATTTGATAGTGATGAAAGTGTGAATGGCTGAAACATTTTAAGAAGTTGTAACACTCTTGCAACAAGCAGCCCCATCTAAACCAATCTGCTAATCAGTGCCTGGCCTCACCTGAGTAGGGCTGTTATGCCATTATTCAATTACGGGCGTCACCTGCCAAGGGCCTGATGACTCTGGTCACATGGTACTCTTGCACCTGTATATAAATCTGGACTATCAACACTTCAGTTGCTTGCCTGCCTGCTGGCTGGCCTGCATGGCACAGCATAGCAATAGTTTGCCTACAAGCTTGCCTACAAGCTTGCTTACATGCTTGCACACTTTCCTCTTTGTGAAAGCTTGCTGTATGTGGCATAATTTGTGGCATTGTGGCATATAATGTGCCTGCTGCAAATTAGGCATTGCTTTGAGAGCTAGCTTGTAGTGCTGCTTGTTTGCTGTGCTACTTGGTGCAAAATATTTTTTTAAAGACTGACCAATGCTATATTCATCATTGGCTCATCAAGAGATACAGTAAAAAGCCCACCTTGCACACTATCATTGTAACATAGCACTGCGTACTCTGACATTTTGTTCATGCCCACACTTTCAAAGGACCACCGCAAACCATTTTCTCAATACAGCATTGCGGCATAGTATCATGCTCAAGGCACTCCAGTCATGGTGAACGATGGGAGGGTGGGGTGGTAACATGGCCAGGGTACCACAGTTATGGAGAATGATGGGTGGGGTGGGAAGTTGCCATGGCCATATTCATGAATACAACTATGACCCAGTATTTCCCTGTCATCACACAGTACAATTCAACTTTTTAACTGAAATGTACTGTTATTTTTCTGTAGAGTACTGTTATTTAACAGTTCAATTGCTGCTGAAAAAATGTTATATACTGTGATACATTAAACAGCAATGAGCTGTATTTGATTTTTGGTGTGAAATAACAGTAGAATTACAGGTAAATATAATTGCCAGTAACTGCCGTTATTTTGCAGGGAAATTTTCTTACAGTGTAGGCCTATGTTTAAGATGACTTTTTGTCTGTAACACAGTTGACAAAATACATAAGCATGTGTAGTGTGTACCATGGAAACATCTAGGTTATTGAAAAGGAATGCTCATATTTTCAGATTTTGCATTACATAATTATAGAATGACTTGACTGATTTTGTTATTATGCAGGGAATATGTCTATGACTAACTGCAGGAGCCTAGTGGTTATGATTGCTAAAACTTGAAGCTGTGACAAAAGCATTTTTACACATAGGCCTACATTAGATCAATAACTGACATAGGCCTACAGAAAGTTGAACACTTTTACTTAGGCTAACCTCTTACCTTGTTTATGAAATCTGTAGTTTCATCCATACATGTTACTATTGTTGTATTTCAGAATTAGATTGTATTCCTGCTGGGTGGTATTTAGGCCCATTTTTCAAATTATGTGGTGATTATGTTCACATGTGCTTATCTTCTACAAAAAAATGTTTGCAAAACTGACTGACCCAGAATTTGTATTTTAAAAGCTCACATTAAATAAGTAAAGAAAATACAATCAGCAGCTGTGATTGAGGCCACCGAGGATTACATTTCACAGGGAGTAAATCTGGCCAGCCGACCAGCCTGGGAGAGTCCCATCATTACCACAGGAGCAGGC
>NC_085873.1:14583099-14592485 GCF_034702125.1 Engraulis encrasicolus
CCCATCCTCCACCATGACTGAGATAGCATGGTACCATAATGCCACTCTGCTCTAAGCATATACGTCTACAAGTTCAGCCTTGCATGGGTGAGGCACAAATAATAAATCACTCAGCATAGTGCTGTCACAGTGACAGTGATAGTTTCCTCAAGAGGACTTTCATTTATCAAGTCATCTCAAAGGGGGGTTCAAAAACAGTCACAATAAGGACTGTACGGATATGCATTTGTCAATCCAATCAAGTGGCCTAAATTTAATATTATGCAAAAAACACCATAAAACATGCTATGCTACAAGATGGCTCTCAAAAGATGAAACAACCCAACCAGTTAACCTGTCAGGCAGCCAACCAGTTAACCGGCCAGGTAGCCAACTGGCCTTGACAGACTGGCTGGTTGACTGACCAGCTGCCTGTCCGATTCACTGGCTGGTTGACTGGCTGCCTGGCTAAACCAGGTTTAGCCAGGCAGCCAGTCAACCGGACAGGCAGCTGGCCAGTCAACAAGCAAGGCAGCAAGCCAGTCAACTGACCAGGCGGACAGGCTGTTAGTCAACCTGCCAGGCAGCTAGCTGGTCAACTGGCACTATGCTGTCAGCCACCCTGTCAACAAACCAACCACTCATCTAGTCGGCTAATCAATTGATTGCCAATACCAGTGAGCGCCAGTGAGTCAGGCGCTATGCTGTGCCATTCAGACAAGCAACCAAAGCAGTGTGACAGTCCAGGTTTATATAGTGGGGCAAGTGAACCATGTGACCAGAGTAATCAGGCATTGGGCAGGTGCTGGCAATCATTGAATCACGGCATGAAAGTGATTAGTAATAAAGTGAGGCAAGGCACTAATTGACAGATTGGTTAGGTATAGAGTGTGACAACAGAGTAACAAGAGAGATCTGTATCAAAAAGCTAACAAGTTCCTAGAATGTTCCATTCATTGATGCTCCTGCTCTAGAACTACAGTTTAAAAACAGACTGGGCTCCTTCTAAGATAGTGTTTAAAAAAGTATAAGGATATTCTTAAATGGATTGGTTTTGGCCCTTGTTTAATGCACATATCAAAACTTCAGTTCCAAAAAGTTTTCATTCTGATCCATGTTTATAAGTAAACATTCCATATATATGTGGAATTGTCTACACAGTGGTTGGACAAAATAACTGAAACACCTGTCCTTTTAATGTGTGGGAAGTTTCATGGCTCAAGTGGGCCAGCATGTTGGCCAATCTTCATTAATTGCACATTGCACCAGTAAGGTGAAGTTGAGTTGAAGTGCTGGTGAAAAGTTACCAGCTAATTGTTGTAAAATTACAACAATTTTGCTGGCAAAAAAGTTGCCAGCTCATTGGTGTGAAATTAAATTAAATTGCTGGTGAAAGGTTGCCAGCTCATTGAAGTAAAATTAAAGCAAATTGCTGGCAAAAAAAGTTGCCAGCTCATTGGTGTGAAATTAAATTAAATTGCTGGTGAAAAGTTGCCAGCTCATTGAAGTAAAATTAAAGCAAATTGCTGGCAATAAAATGTTGCCAGCTAATTGTTGTAAAATTACAACAAATTTGCTGGCAAAAAAAGTTGCCAGCTCATTAGTGTGAAATTAAATTAAATTGCTGGTGAAAAGTTGCCAGCTCATTGAAGTAAAATTAAAGCAAATTGCATGCAATAAAAAGTTGCCAGCTAATTGTTGTAAAATTACAACAAATTTGCTGGCAAAAAAGTTGCCAGCTCATTGGTGTGAAATTAAATTAAACTGCTGGTGAAAAGTTGCCAGCTCATTGAAGTAAAATTAAAGCAAATTGCTGGCAATAAAAAGTTGCCAGCTAATTGTTGTAAAATTACACCAAATTGCTAGCAACAAGTTGTCAGCTAATTGTTGTGTTCTTCCAACGCAAACACTGGAAACTTCACAACATACAGTCTTTGAAAATAATGGTCCTGGGCCATTCCATTCCTTCTCATGGGATTTTGAGATATATTCTGTTGCCGAAGCCATCAAAAAGCCAAATTGAACCACAGGGGGGCTGCCACACCTGAGCATCGTTTATGCTCTATGACCTGCCCATCGTCTGTATAAATGGACAAACCATCATTGGCTTCTCCCATGCCCTTTTAGCAGAGAGAAGCCCGTTTTGAATTGCACTGAGCTGAAATTAGCACACCTGGACGTCATTTACAATCAGCTGGCTCATGACCAAAGAAGGTAGATTGGGTAAGCAGTATCACTCAATGGAAAATGCATTGGCCACAGTGTAGTAGTTGGGGGCAGTTGTGGCTCAGTGGTTAGAGCACTGGGTTGGCAACCCAAGGGTTCCCGATTCAATGCCCGACCGGACCGCAGCTGAAGTGCCCTTGAGCAAGGCACCTAACCCCCACACAGCTCCCCGGGCGCCACTCAGCAGGTAGCCCACTGCTACGGACTAGTGTGTGTACTTCAATGTGATTCACTTGCCCAAATGGGATAAATGGAGAGAAAGAATTTCCCTTAGGGGACCAAAATTGGCTCCAATCCAAATAGGCTCCTATTGTCTTCGTAGTACAAGGTGTTGCTTTAATGCCATAGAACTAATACATTTATGCTTAATGACATGGTGCACATGGTCAGTGTGTGCGATGCCATGATGGACAAAATTTGTACTCCACAAATTTGGTCGAAAGAGAATATCCGGTTGTCAGTGCTCAGTTTGTGGCCAAATTTACTGCAGCTGTCGGTCAGCATTAATTGTGGGGGATAATTAAGGACAGGTGACAAACATTCACTATTGTATCCTATGACCTGTTCCACACTTTACCATGCTTCCAATTTGACCATGGAAGAAGAAAATTGGACTCCCCTTGCTATCATTCCGTACTACGCTCCGATGATGTCTGTAAACCCTCCTATGTCTACCTCCTTGCTCATGACCAGGTGTGTGCGATTGAAGAGTTCAAATCAGTTCAAATCCTCTCCACCTCTATCAGGCCTGTATGCATGTTTTAAAAGCATCCAATCAGAATGTGACCTGAGCTCCATAATTTCTGCATGTGGCTTTGCATACATTTGCATTAGGACAGCAGCCCTGACAAAACAGATCTTTACAACAGTATGATGTAAAAAGTATTATGTGCTGCTGTACATTTACAATTGTGAATTGTACTCTATATGATATCCCACAATGCATTGCACATTACAACAGTGAATAGTAAACTGGTATATACATCTTCTTGATGTAGAATTCTAATGTGAAATCACGACAATCTTTTACAGTGTAGCGTAGGTCGCGCTTGGTGTACACAGGGCATAAGGCCGTCTTTTCTTATCTACACTGAACAGTACACTGGGCAGTGACGCAAGGAAAACCGTGTATTGAACATTTTACTTCCAATCCCTTGTTTCCACACAATCATGTCTGTGTAGCCATAGCAACCATTCTTTCACATGACCCTGGGATATGTGTATAGCACCAGTTTTATAACCATGTGTGTGATCTTTCCCAATTAACCCTCTTTATTCCTAAAATGGTAAGACTGTCTCAATCTGGTTCTCTCAAGGGCATAGGAACGTGTACACTATATAGCATATAGTGTTTCTCTACAGCCCCCCAGGGGAAGCCCTAAGGAGGGGTGGGGTGTGTGTGTGAGAAGGATACAACTGAGAGGGGGGCTGTATTGGGGGGCATTAGTCTATTTTATCTTTTAATACTGAGGGGGGGCATTGGCAGGGTTATGATGAGGTCAAGGGGTGTTGGAAGGATTTATGATTAGGTCCAGGGGGCGTTTATTCAAAAGAGGTTGAGAACTATTGATATAGCACATTGGTTTTCGTAGGGCTATAGGGACATGTGTACGGTATAGCGCATTAGCAGCCTATGGGGGACATAGGGACGTGTGTATGGGGGCATAGGGACGTGTATTGACAGCTGAAGCCTATGACACTATCACATCCACTCTTGTAATCAGAAAAGGGGAAATGTGGAGGGTATAGCACACTGGAGGGGCAGTGAGAGTGCAGTCAATTGCGGCAAAGGCATGGCGATGTACGTATAGCACTGGAAGCGGACATAAGTAGAACTGAAGTGGGTTCTGGAACTTGTCATCATGTTCAGGCAGATCACACCATATAGTATCAAATAAGCTTTATAACAGGCTCAATTCAACAAAAGTGAAAAGCAACTGGATGCTCGTTCCGTAAGAAATATTCAAAATAAAGGAGACAGGACAGCACTCCTAGTTGTGTATTTTATTGCCTGTCAGACAATTGCGGTCTTAAAATTCTTCAGAGTCTGGCCGGAACGAAACGTCTGACAGGCAATAAAGAACACAACTAAGTGCTGTCCTGTCTGCTTTATTTTGTATGTGTGTACACATAGCACATTAGTTTGCTCAGGGGCATTTGGATGTGTATGTAGCACATTAGAAGCTGAAGCCTATGGCACTTATCACCTTCACTCTTATAATCATATGTGTGATCTTTGCCAATTAACCCCTTCATGCCTCTATCCAGGGTGCGATTTGTCATAAAACCAGAAGGGGGGATATGTTTCAGGTTTCAAGCAATATCAATGGAGTTACATTAAACTATGATTAAAATCATGTAGAAAGTGACAATATCAAAACCAGAAGAGAGGATAATCCCCCCCATCCCCCCTACAAATCGCACCCTGCCTCTATCTATTATGAGCTTTTTGATTCCAAAAGGGTAATGATCTTAAGGTATGTTGTCTGTAATCTGTTGTCTATGATGCTCTGTGATGCCATGGAAAAATGTTGAGTTATGTTGAGTAATGTTCAGTGGAGCTATTTCAGCAGACAGTGAGTGTGGGTGGATTCATGGCTATTTAGGAATGCTTGATTTCTCAACAAGAAAATGCATTTTACTGTAAATATAAAACCACTGATCAAACTAACAATTCTGTGACACACGATGGACTCTATATGTTGCATGGCTTTTTGCCCTTTTCCAATCATTACATAACAACTTTAACTTAAGATTATGATTGAATTCATTGTGTATATTTATTTTACAATGTGAATAGGTAAACACACAAGCAAAAGCTGATGGAGAGGGCTAAGGGCCAGCATATGTGGTTTCTTCAGAGGAGGATGGAGGCACTTTTTGAAAGGTAATCACAGCCATTATCCTCAGTTGACATCACCCTTGGAAAAGAAAGAAAGGAGAGGGGAAAAAACGCTGACTAGTCCAAATAAAGGTTTCCGAGTGGTCCCACTGTGACTGAAGAAAAAAAGTGAGAGAGATGAGAGAGAGAGAGAAGAGAAGAGAAGAGAAGAGAAGAGAAGAGAAGAGAAGAGAAGAGAAGAGAAGAGAAGAGAGAGTCCATTATGTGCAGTGACCGGAGAAGAACAGTGAACGCTTTTGTGATCACACAGCACACTTTTCCTCGGTCCAACAGCTTACCAACAAACAATTCAAACATGCACGCACACACGCACACGCACACACACACACATGTACACACACACACACCAGCACCACCACCACGAATTCACACACACACACACACACAGACACAGACACAGACACACACACACAGACACACACACACAGACACACACACACACACACACACACACACACACACACACACACACACACACACACACACACACACACACACACACACACACACACACACACACACACCAATTCACCTGGCCGATGGTGAGGCATAAAGAGATGACTCCAAGCAGAAATGGTGCTGGTGGCAGAAGGGGCGGGGGGAGAGGCGGGTATCAGAGGGGTTGCTGGGCTTTGCGCTGGGCGAGTGGTGGTAAAGGTGGGCAGGTTAGGTGCACCAGAATAGATGTGATAGGTAATTTAGTTTCAGAAATATCGCACCGTATTTGTTTTGGTTGGCTAAGGTAGAAGTTGCAAAAAGTTACGGTGATTGGTTAACATTGCAATATCGCACCATATTTGTCTCGATTGGCTACAGTAGAAGTTGCATATTGCAACATCGCTAATGAAACTGTGTCCATGCACGTCACTTCTCACTGGGGCAAAGGTGAAAATGGTTTTAACACATTTTCATGGCTTGCACTCTTCTCCCAGCTTCAGGCCCTCTTGGATGGGACGCGGACATGATAATAACGTCACACACACACACACACACACACACACACACACACACACACACACACACACACACACACACACACACACACACACACACACACACACACACACACACACACACAGCAGAAGCAGCAGCAGCAGCAGCAGCAGAAGTACAATCACCAAGACAGTGAGTGTTTGTTTTCACATTGCATAGTTCCTCATTTTTGTAAAAGTCAAAGATAATACTGTAAGACCATGTCACGTTCCTCAGTAAATGTCGACTCATTCTTCACAGTGAAATGTCACAATTTACTGTAATTCAACACTTGAAGAATATGAAATTTGTCTACATGTTGAGTAGTGAAATTCACTGTGTTCAAGCCAGGGGCGATTTTAGCTTATGATCTTTAGGTGGGCCTGGCCCCTGGTGCTGACAGTGGTACCTGACAGAAGTACCTGACAGAGTAAGCGTTCCATTTCTATTTCAGATTTGAGATTTTGTTTTCAAAAGGCTTTCAATTTTAAATAACAGTTCACTCAATGAAGGACTACCCACAAGTCATGACATTACATTTTCCAACACGAAATCTAACTTACATTACCTATATAGGTAATCCTTGTGATTGGTAGCCTACTGTGTGTCATATATGCACCCTAATGGTTGGCATAGTTCTTATGTGATTGAGAGGAAAGAAAAAGAGAGAGGAAAATATTATAATAAAGTATAGGAAGTATTATACAGAGAAGATACAAAGCCAGATGACAATGAAGCTTTTTTTGTCAAAACATGATAGCCTAGGGCTACTGTTAGGGCAGCTCTACAGGTACAGTAATTTGAACAGGAAGCTTGTTTCATCATTTGGCAAAATGATGCATAATGCCATTTCACCTTGTATGGATTTTACCCTTGGTACAACAAGTAGAAAAGACACTGAAGAACTAAGACTCCTAATTGGATGATATTACTGTAGCATATCTGCGATATATTTAGGGCTAGGCCATTGAGTGACTTAAAAATAATCAGAAGAGTTTTCCCTCTCATGTGCGCTCCTTGCACTGCAAATCATAGTTCCAATCGGTAGCTCAATAGATAAATAGCCTATTCATCGTGGGTTTTTAAAATCTGACATCTCCTTCTCAAGCAAACATAAAAATAAATAACAATTAAAACATCCCCTGCCCAAAGTCATGCCGATTATGGGAATCTCGCAACAAGGCACGCGCTCCCTGTCACTAAATGGACAGTAGAAACGGCACGGGCACCAAAGTCACTCCTGCTCATTCTGAGCCAGTATGTTCCAATAATAGCATAGTCTCAATAGTGAGAAGTTGGAGAGCCTGCATTCTCACATCACAATTAGGCCTACAGCATCACCAAAATATGGATGAACCTCATTTGGGCGATGGCGAACCTCGACTATCAATGTAATGGTGACTCGCAGTGTAATTTTAAGCCGATATTTGCCTCCTGTTCGCTATTCCAACGCAATTGCTGAAGCATGTTTCATTCCCTCGAGTCACAAGTTCTAAACGCTGCCAGGCAGATACTGTTGACTGTCCTGATTGTAGCGTAGGCTATTAGTAACAACCCATATTTAGAACTATGTCCTCATCATTTGTCCTCTGATTTTTTCTGATACGTTTGCAAAGAAATGGCATGGTTTCCACAGTAGGTTGATACGCATTGTATTCCATCCGTATTTTGACTCACCTTTCCGTTATCTTGCTACCTCAAGCTTTTGTGATTCTGACTGACTCACCTTGCCTTGCATGAAGTGGTCAACAGAGAGCCCCATAACACCGGCGAAAGTAACATTGTGCGTCGCAAGGCACCACCTCACAAGAGCTTAGCCACCGCTACCTAGGGCATATTTCACGGATATCCACAACCTAATAGTGGACGTTTTTAATGGTCTTTCATTGCAACACTTTTTTTAACCAACGCTTACAAAATTATGTCAGTTATGATGACAATCAGTGTTATCATAGTCCGCACATAGCACTGTAGCCTACACCACCTTATTGTGTGTAATGTGTACTCATACCTTCTCATCACAAGAATATGCGCCGATTTAGGTTCTGCCTCGGCTGCATGATAAATCCAGAAACTACTTTCGCAAAAATCATAACTGAACACAACTCTGGCGGCAGGCAGTTGCATGAAGATGCAAACCAATCAGAAGAGGTGTAGCAGACTCGTCACAAGACCTTTCTTGAAGCTCATACACAGGGTTGCCAGACGGGGCAGTAGCAGCAGAATATTGCGCAGGGGCAAAGCGACTGCGCAATTGCATTCCTTTCCCATTCACAAATAATATTTTAAAAGGCTCCTGAGCTAGTGGGGCCGAGCCAAGTCACGGTGGGGCCGTGGCCCCACTAAAAATAGCCTAAACTCGCCCCTGGTTCAAACTACAAATGCCTCGAACAGCTGTCCTTCCATTTGCGCAACACTGACAAAAAGTAAACACCACTTCCAGTCAAAAAGTAAACAACACCAGCGCCTTTTAAAGACTTCTACCTTTACTGATAGAGGTTCTCAGTTATCAGAACAGGGCTAAAAATGGTGTTCCCTTTTTTCCATCCAAACACAGCGGGTGGCGATGGCCAAGATTTTAGAGAGTTTAGAGAGAGTTTGTTTTGGAGAGAGAGAGAGAGAAAGAGAGAGAGAGAGAGAGAGAGAGAGAGAGAGAGAGAGAGAGAGAGAGAGAGAGAGAGAGATGTGGTCCTGCTCAAAAGTGTGTATGTGTGTGTGTGGGGGGGTGGGGGGGGGGGGTGGTAGTTGCCAAGGAACATTTTTTTTAAAGCGCTTCCCCCAGGTATGGTACAGCTTGTGGAGACAGTGAGTGAATGAGTGGGAAGAAACGGCAACAGAGAAATGAGAGCACGCCACAGAAACAATGTTGATGAATTGGTTTTAGCGCCCAAGCTCAAAGAGTCACCACCTCCCTGTGACATTTCTTTCTTTCTCTCTCTCTCTTCTCTCTCTCCTCTCTCTCTCTCTTCTCCTCTCTCTCTCTCTCCTCATCTCTCTCTCTCTCTCTCTCTCTCTCTCTCTCTCTCTCTCTCTCTCTCTCTCTGTCTCTCTCTCCTTTTAGTTTTTGAAAAACGCTGGCCCCATAACCTTTTTCTTGGGGGCCACCCTTCTACTGTGCTGCTGACAACTCCGATGGGGCCCTGGACAAAATCATCAGAAAGGGCCCCCCTCACACTGCATACAATGTAATAGTGAAATCAATAGGTTTATTATATTACATCACATTACACTTAGCTGACCCTTTTATCCAAAGCGAATTACAGTTATTTACAGGGAGGGTATTGGTTTACAGTCCCTGGAGCAGTGG
>NC_085873.1:14592585-14620085 GCF_034702125.1 Engraulis encrasicolus
TATCAACAATGGCAAATGGCATACACTGTTAGATCAGAGACCATATTCTAACCCTTTTTAGGGCATCTGATGCTGTGTATACGTTATTTAAGCTTTGGTGCCTGGAGCGTACATTCATGCAACGTATTCAGGCTCTTGAGATGTTAGCTTTTTTATTAAATTGTGGATATGTTAGAATCTGAACTCCACACTTTCTAATGCAAGGATGAGGGTTTTCCTAGCTTTTATAAAATGCAGCTTTATATATTGTTTTTATGTTCTTCAGAGGCTGTGAGATCGTTTAGTTTTAATAGGTAGAGGGCCACTTTTTTCACCAATCAAAGGGACTATTGATCAGACTACAGAGATTTTCATTTTCAGGGTCATTTTTTTTAAAAACACCACTTAGCTTATCCAGAACAAACTTACAATTATTAATTTCAATGTACATTGAGCAATGTGGGGTGAGAAGCCTTACTCAAGAGCAATCTCAGAAATTTAATTACGATCACAACCCCCTTTGTGACATCTTGGGTACATGAAGAGTTTGTAGTATGTAGTAGCAGCAGACATCAGGGTGATGCAACTAAGTTAGATTAATTCAATACACCATTGTATTAAACATTTATTGTATTATATTTACTTTATTATTATTCACTGGTTTATCTGAGATGGCACATGCGTTTCTTGTACATGGTATTACCAATTTATTTTTACTAATTAAGTTTTATTGGGCATTAGGCTATGGTTGTACAACCTGGCATCTTAAGCATAATTAAACCAGAAGCAGGATCCTAAATATTAAAGGGCAGTAAGACTAAATTATTTTCATCATGCGGCTTCATCAGAGTCCTCGGTGAAGATGGCTTACCAAGCCCAGTATCCCAGATAAATTGGAGATCCACCACTTGTGTGTTGTTAGTCGTTACTGCACTGAAATTAATAACTAAATACAGAAATTAGACATCCGTGTCTGTTAGGACAGGTTAGCAGTAAAATAAGGGCCAGGGGCAACAGAAGACAAGTCATCTTTCATAAAGTTGGATAAACAGATGAAGATGCACAAGATCGAGACACTACGCATCTGTAGTAAGACATTAGTTAGCCCTTCACACTTTCTTTTTTTTAATTTTTTTTGGGGGGGGGGGGTGTTGTTTGCTTTTTTTCAGATAGGACAGTGTTATGTATTGGTAGGGAAGTGATGTTTGGGGTAGGAGAGGATGGAGATTGGGTCGGCCAATGGACCCGAGCCGGACTCAGAACTCGGGTCGGCCGCGGTCAGTAGAGGATTATGTGTTTTTGTGTTGGGGTTTTGTGCATGGTGGGGGGATCTCATAGGGCTGGGAGGCGCCTGAGTATTTATAACGGTTTGGCTCCTATGCCAGGGTGGAGAATCACCATCGGGGAGGCGCAGGGAGTGCTGCATTGCCGGGTTTGTCGTCATGGGGGAGCAAACTGGGAGAATGTTCTGCTTATGCCATATCAAGTCCTCTGAAAGCCGTATGGGTTGCTAAGCACTGTTTTTTGTATTCGGGTGCGATTTTCAGTTCTATTACATTTGTCTGTGTCTGGATTTATATTTATGAAGTGTACTTACGATGATTGCTGATGTTCAGGGTATTTTAATTAAGGGTTGTTATGTTATTATCGTCAGGTCTTTAGAAATGATGTGTGTTAGGTTGGGGGTTATATTGGGTTTTGTGTTGTATTGGTTTGGTGTGGTGTGTGTTGTCGTCAGTTGTTGTGGTGTGTGTGTTGTGGGCAAACCCGCAAACAACAATGTCAGGAATAAAATGAGGTGAAGGGTGGAGGTGACTACGTGGGAAGGTGTGGGATGTTGGGGTTTGTTTTTTTTTTTTTTTGTTTTTTTTTTTGGCTTTGGTTTTTTCGGTTTTTTTTTTTTTTTTTTTTTTTTTTAGGGGGCATAATTTGGGGTTTGTTTTTTTATTTTTTTGGTGTATTTTTTGTTTTTTTCTTGTTTCTAGGGACCATCATCTTTGGGGTAATATTTGTTGGCAGGGGAGTGGGAAAAGCGGGGGAGGGTATAATATTTTTTTTACTTTTACTTTTGTTCATCCTTTGTGCTTTTTGGACCCAGGACGGTGGGTGTTGCCAAAAAAGTATAACAAATTATGCAAAGTCATTTTTATGGTTTGTATGTATCCTTATATGTCAAAGTACAACAAGTACATAGTATATATGTAGGTTTTGGGGCGTGGAGGGGCCCGGCACTTTATGCTGTGCTCTCACTCTCAGGTCTTGTGTGTGGGTTGGGATGGGTTTTTTCTTTATTTTTAAATAAAAAAAAAAAAAGAAATTTAATTCGGACCTACTTATATCATATTAAAATAAAAATAAATTTGAAAAAAATTTATATAAGGACAAATAAAAAAATAGATAAAAAAAAATTAAAATTAAAAATAAAAAAAAAAAAGAAAAGAAAAATTAAAAAAAAGGCATTAGGAAAAAAAAAAAAAAAGAAGAAAATAAAAAAAAAAAAGAAATTAAAAAAAGATAAATATAGAAAAAAAAAAAAAAAATAAAAAAAAAAAATAAGAAAAATAAAAAAAAAGAAAGGGGGGAGGAAAAATAAAAAAATGTAAGAAAGAAAAAAAAAAGGCAAAAATGATGTATAAAAAAAAAAATAGGGGGGAAAAAATGAATTAAGAAGAAAGATGATATAAAAAAGAGTAAATAAAAAAAAGGCTCATCTCATTCTTTCAAAATGTGTATGTACACATTCAAAAAAAACTCTATAAAAAGGGGAAAAGTAATAAAAAAAAAAATTGGATAAAGAATAACACATAAAAAAAAATAAAAAGAAAAATTAAAAAAAAAAGTATAATAAAAATTTTAAAAAAGGCATTTTCACCTCATTGAAAAAAATATCTTCGAAAAATAAAGGGAAGAAAAAAATAAAAATAAAAAAAAAAAAAATGCTAACGTATGGGCATGGGAAAAATAAAAAAAGAAGAAAAATAAAAATAAAAGAAAAAAAAAAAAAAAAAAAAAAAAAAAAAAAAAAAAAAAAAAAAAAAAAATAAGAAAAAAAAATAAAAAAAAATAAAATCACTAAAAGGAAACATAAATTGATGAGAACAAGGGCGGAAAGGGCAGGGAAAAAAAAAAAAAAAAGAAAAAAAACAAGGGAAAAAAAAAAAGGAAAAAAAAAGGGGGGTGCAAAAAAAAGATGGAGAAAAAAAAAATAAAAGAAAAAAAAAGGATTAAGAAAAGAAAAAAAGATTAAAGGAGGGTGAATGGGGGAACAAAAGAAAAATTAATAAAAAAAAAGGCTATCCAAAAAATAAAAATGAAAAAAAAAAAAAAAAAAGGGCATGGAGAAAAATAACATTGGATTAAGGGTAAAAGAAATAAAAAAAAAAAAAAAAAAAAAATGAAAAAAAAAAGAAAAAAAAAAGAAAGAATAAAAAGATGTAAATTCAAATAAAGGGGGGGAAAGAAGAAAAAATTGAAAAAAAAACAAAAAAAATAAAAAAAACAAAAAAATAAAATAATAATATGAACTGAAAATTAAAAAAAAAAGGAAAAAAAAAAAGGCATCATTAATTTAGGGCAATCAATAAAATAAATAAATAAAGAAAAAATAAGGGAAAATGAAGAAAAATAAATAAAAAAAAAAAAAGTAAATAAAAAGCAAATATTAGGGAATGACAAAAAAAAAAAAAAAAAAAAAACAAATAAGGGGGGGGGGGAAATAAAATAAAAAATAAGTAAAATAATAAAAAAACAGGGAGAAAAAAATAAAAAAAATAGCGGGTAAAATAGATAAAAAAATGAAAAAAAAAAAAAAAAAAAAAAAGAAATAAAAAAAAAAAAAAAAGAAAATAGAAATAAGAAATAGTAAACAAAAAAAAGATAATAAAGAAATTAAAATGAATAAAATATAATTCAACACTAAGACTAAAAAAAATTAAAAAAACAAAGAATGAAAAAGGCACATCTCTAAATGAGTAAGTATTGGAAGTTAATGTTTGCGATGTGGTGTGTGGCCGGGGCGAGTGTGTGGTGAGTGCTGAGTGGATTGTGGTGGTGATATTTAGAGTGAAGGTGGGTTTTTTGTAGTGTGCTGACCGTAGCGGTACAGTGTTGTATGATTAGGAGTGTGTTTGTTGTGTTAGTGATAGTGTGATTTTATTAAGCAGGGGAGAATTTGAGGAGGTGATTTTTTGATATCTTGACATAGATTGAAATGATGTACGTGCGAGGTGATGTGTGGTAAGTGTGATGATTTGATTGAAATGAAATGAAAAGAGTGCAGGAGGATGGTCAACTTGGGGTCCCTGCCCTCCCAGGCAAGAGGAAGAAAGGTGAGAAGGGAGAGAAAAAAGAGAGAAAGAAAGAGAGAAGAAAGAAGGATGAAAGAGAAGAAAAGAAAGAATAGGAGGGAAAAGAGAGAGAAAGAACGAAGAAAGGAAGAGGGAAAACAAGGAGAAAAGAAAAGAAAAGGAAGAGAGGAAAGGATAAAAAAAGAGAAGAAGAGAAGGCAAGGAGGAAACGAAAACAAGCAATTAGAGCAGTGTGTTAGTAGTAGCATGTGGCTTTGTTTTTTCACCACATGACGATGACGCGTAGTAGTGTTATATTGGCCCTTCGATGGGTATCAATAGAGAGGATCAAACTTGGCTTTACACTCTGGCATTAGATTTAGAGGGTGTGGCGTGTGCTGGGGATTGGGGTGGATGGAGCTTACCTCATATATCCCTGTGTATGTCACCCACGTCTGTCTCCCGTCACTCACATAATCTTTTCTTCACCCACTGACTTCGATCCCTCGCTCTCTCCCTATCTATACTTACACCTACTCCATCATCCTCTCCTCTGCTTTATTTTATCCAGCGACCAACACCTTTGTCCCGCTTCGCCGCGGAGGCCCCACCCCCACAGTGTTTACCCACAGCCCCAGTTTTTTGGAGTTCATCACCCCAGTTTTTTACCCCCCAGACCCAGTACCACACCGGGGCCAGTGTTAGTTCCCCAGTGGGGGGGCACCGGGCCCAAGTCAGTTTTTTTTTCCCCTCCCATCCCAGTTTACACCCCCCAGCGAGTTTTTTACCCTGTTTCACCTCAGTGTCCCAACATATCGAGCCGTCCAGCAGCAGTGTAGGGAAGTGAGAATTGGGTTCCTCAATTCCCCACCTTCCGTACGGGGCCGAAGCCGACGCCGACACCACCAGAAGCCGTACCCGCGAACGCGAACACACATTTAGCACGACCTTATGGTTTTAGTTTTTTTATTTTTTTTTTTTTTAAAAACAACTTGTCAGTGATTTTTAGCACATTTGCCTGCCGTCCATTTTCTGGGTTAGGCGGTTTATTCTTTTGCGCTTGGTCATGTTAGCCACTTCTTTCTCAATTTTGCCGTGTCCCTTTAGTCTCCACCAGAGTTTTTTATGCCAAGAGTTGGTCGTCTCAACTACTATTGAAGGGTGATGGATTAGTTTTGTCAAAGCAAGTGGGGGGGGGGGGGTCTGGGGTCTAAGGGGAGGGGCGGGGGGGGCCTTTAGAGGTAAAGCAGAGAACCGAAATAGTGTGGTAGAGTGTTTCATTGGGGAATAGCACATTTGTGATTAAGGAAGAAGCATCCATGGGCGTAAGTTATTGTTTATATTCACATTTATCAAAACGGGGGGAAAAAAATAAATATTAAAAGTAAAATCAAAAAATCGTAATAAAAAAAAAAAAAAAAAAAAAAAATAAAAAAATAAAAAAAAAAAAAAAAAAAAATAAAAATTTTTTTTTTTTTTTTTATTTTTTTTTTTTTACACATTTTCGGAATACTATTATGGGGCCAAATTTTTAAACTATGGCGGGGGGCCCCGCCCCACCCGGCACCGCCATCCCCCCCGGGCCCGCCACTCCCCCCGCCGGGCCGCCATAGTTTACTCATTGTATGGGAACATGCTTAGATACTTGAGTACTAGTTCACTACTGCTGGTCGCTGTGGTAATCCCAGATTATATTGTTTAAACTAGGTTTTTAGGCTTTAAGTTGGCAAGGCTTAAGGCTTATTAAGTTCATTATTTTAGTGATGATGCCCCTTTTCCCATGAAACCCGTTGAACTTTAGAATAAGATGCCAACTTGTTTTAGAGGGTGTATAAATTCAATCAGGTTTTATATCTAGAGAAGAATTCATCAAAGCTTTGACTTGCTCTGGTTTTAGCACTTGAGTGTGTCATTTTCTGTACAACAACAATGTGGGTCCAAATCGTGGTATCTAAGACACATGGGTTGCGCGGAATACGAAACAATCTTATAATTCCATTATTACCGAATTTAATTGTTTGTTAATGACGTTGCTGAAAATGTGATTTATGTTCCGTTTGATTTTTATTGCTTGATAGTTGACATTAACACTAGCTTGTTTGCTAATATTTGCAACTTTGTAATGCAAAGCAATATTTTTTGCAATTTGTAATTTTAACAATTTAACAGTTATGCACGGAGAGATAGAGAATATCCCTATATATTCGAGTGTAAGTGTTTATTTGTAGTACTCACTCCACAATATTACCAAACAATTTAAAAACAGATGAAGACACCGTGGATGGATAAGATAAATTTAGGACCTACCGGCCCGGTTTGTCCCTCGAGGATTTCGCAGGGGACTTACAATATGGGCGGCTCTTGTTTGTAAGCTGCCGGCAGACTTTCACCTCTTCCGGCATTTCAACCAATTAAGACACTCTTAATCGCAACATCCAACACATATTCATTCAGGGGCATTTTTGTGCTATTCGGTTCATATTTCCGATACGTGATATTTTGCCGAGGCATGTGACATTCTCCAATTGGAGGCAGGGTTGTTGTCTATGCACGTTAGGTTATTAGTTCCTATTTCTGTCTATGCCAGCGAAATTCAATGTTGTGATGAAACATAACAGGGTTAATGAATTTTCCAAATGGGCGACCGCCGGATCCGCCGATCATGTGATTTGTTGTCAGTGCTCACAACTTACGTGAAAGAAAGAATGCGTTGCCGGTGGATGGCGAACTTGTCATTGACTGTCATGCGTGTTATTGATAAACTTGTATCAGATTTCAACGTTGTGACAACAACAGATACTATTTTTAGCTGTGCCATTTTTAAATGGCTCCTGTCTTGCTTCCTTAATGGAGGTGTGAGAGTGTTTCATTACAGCAATGCAACAATTCATGCACATTGGTTATAGCCAGTAAGCTATGTCTATGTCAATTATCACCAACACGATCAAGTCCATTATTATAGCATTAAAAGGAAACAGGGAGAAAGCAGTGGGGAAATACTTTTGGCGGCGAGTAGTAGTGAGTAACACTGGTCATTTGTAATGGGAGTACTCTGGCTAGTGTGTTCTTGGCGGTGGTGTTTGAAAATGGCTGTTCACAGTGGTGGAGGCGTGCCCGTGTGAGAGCACGCAGTGGAAGCCCCTATATGGCTCACGCCCCCTCCCCCTTCAGTAGGTTTGTTTAAGGCATAGGTAACATTGCCTGGAACATATGACTTTCAAAACAAAAAACATGAAGCAGATTTAGGACCATTCCATGTTTTTTTTTTCATCCTGAAAGGGACCGTCATACTGGGAAGGCGGAAGGCAAAAAGGTTGTCTGTAAAAACTCAGCCAATTTAAGACAGTGACACATAATGCAAGAATATGAAATGACTGCTATTGCCTAAACCAAACACTGTGGGGTTAGGCTTTATTCCGTAGAACATAAGTGATAACGGGGGCTAAATTAACCTGGTGAAGGTTGGTAAACATGCTAATGGTTAGCCCACAGGTGTAGTCATTATAGTTAAGAAATGAGGGAATCATTTGTTACTCGTTTCACACCTCTACAATGGATTTTAGTGGTTTTTAGTAGGTATTCAGTTGTAGGTGGAGGCTGAAAGGAAGATGCTATTCCTGAGCCTGGTAGTTTTTAGTCTGCTGCCAAAAACACCTCCTAGATTGGAGGTGAAAAAGTCATGACTCATGAGCATGACTTACACTGTAATAAATTGCCAGATCCATATTTAGGCGAGTCTTTTAGCGAATGTAGCTAAAGTAATGCAAAAGTAGTGTAATGCCTTACATTTTAAATATTGTAATATTGTAGTGTAAGGGATTATTTTGAAAAGACAGTAGCATGTAATCAGTAATGCATTACAGTTTTTGAGTAACTTTCCCAACACTGAGCACCAGATAGGTTAAACACTGAAGTATCATATAAATCACTGAATGGATCTGAAATAGTGACATGCAGCAGTATATTTCTATTTGGTGCTCATCCAAACCAAGTCGTAAACATGGGACAGCACTCTGGGAAATGAAATGGCCTACACAGTGTAGCCTACCTCTGTATTTGGAAAACACAAGGCCTGATGTCCCTATAGGCACATCGCAGACAAGAGTCACTTGGAAACGTGTTGTCGTCGAACACGACTTCAACACACCAAGCACAACAAGGTGTTGGACTCGATGCGAAAAAGCTGATTGTGTACTTTTATGGTATTTGCACATAAGATACTACAGTATGACATATAGTATGTCTATGTATCTTTATGTACCTTTCTGTTCGCAAACACCTCATGCTGAATGTGAGAGGGGAAACCATGGGCACTAGATTGATAGGCAGTCCTGTGTGACAACCACAGAATCAAAACATGACATTAAAATGCAGGCCTTGTCGGATCTACTGCAGAAGACAGAAGACCAGCCAGGTTTTCAATTCCATCTAGCCCAGCTCAAAGAAGAAGAAAAAGAGTCTTGCAATGCCCAGGGAATTCTGTAAAATGGACATGGATGACTACCCGAACATGTATTATACCCCCACACACATGCACACGTAGCCTCCACACCACTTCCCACATACACCACCTCCCAAGTGCAATCAGGTTTGACTTTACGGTGCCCTTGACGCTGTGTGGCAGGAATACAACAATGTCAGGGAGGGAGCAAGGGGTGGGGTGGGCAGAGAGAGAGAGAGGGCTATGGCTTCTTTCTTCTTTTTTCTAATAGTTTGTAGTGATTCCTCTTGTTTGTATGACTCCGTTGGCAATATTCATCATGCCAATAAAGCATTACTGTATTCATCATTGAATTGAAAGAGAGAGAGAGAGAGAGAGAGAGAGAGAGAGAGAGAGAGAGAGAGAGAGAGAGAGAATGAGGGTTGAGTGAACTCTTGGATGTAATGTTTTTGTGTGTGATTCATGCAGTGCCATGCCAGCCCATTTCTGCTGATGCAGGCAGTTGGATCTAAGCGTTGAGACTGAAAGAGTCAAAGTTCCGCGCCGGTGCGGTGTGTGTTGGGAAAGGCACTTAACGTCACTAGTCAAAAGGCAACTCGTCCAGTGGTGGCCAGCTCAGAACAGCAAGGTAATTCACTGTTCATGAGGAAACTCTTCATAGGCAACTATGATTGCATAGTTGTTGTGCCAATTACCTCCATGTGATCACAGTGGGGTATAAGGAGCTTGAAAATGCATGTCAACTTGAGAAAAGTGTTTTGTCTTTAGTAGTGGTGTCAACAATAATCGATTTGGCAATTCATCGCTATGCGGGGCAGGACAATTCAATAATCGATTCGGCAAATGCCATAATCGTTACTGCATTTTTTTTCAAATTTCAATACTTCCGTGGGCATTTCTGGAATAAATTATCTTTAATTTTTTTTATTTTTAAATTAGAGCACTTCAAAGCATTGAAAACTGTAGGACTGACACACACAACAGCCAATAAGATGTTGTTCAGTATCTGACTGCTTGTATTGCCTCATTGCTGATGAGAATTTTGCCTTGATTTCAGTAGAAATGCAATGCATTGCAATGCATCGTAGAATCGAACTGAATCGATTCGAATCAAATCGTTACCTCCTGAATCGTAATCGAATCGAATCCCAAGGGCAGTGCCAATGCACGTCACTAATCATTAGGTCAGGGACATTCTTGCTGTGTGCCTATGCCTGGAACCACATGTCACCGAGTGCACATCGCTTCAGGACGGCCGGAGCACTTTGCACAATACTGGAGATATCATCTAGGGCAGTGGTTCTTAACCTTTTTCTCTCAGCGCACCCCCTTACCTGTTCACAAGACTAGCCGTGCACCCCCAACCCAGCATGTATAATGTGTACAAGCACTAAAAAAGGATTTTTGTAATGTATTACAATGATTTTTGCCTGAGATATTAATGAAAACCTTAATGACTTTAAATGGGGACCAAAACATGTTTCAATTTGGTTTAGGTTTGGCCTAATTATAATGTTTCCAAGCAGAATTTTGGTCACAACCTCAACACAAACAACATTCTGCACACCCCCTATAATGTCTGGCGCGCCCCCAGGGGGTGCCCGCACCCCAGGTTAAGAACCACTGATCTAGGGGGCAGATAGCCAACAGGGTTCTTATTGATGTTTTCTACTGCAGACTCAACATGGATGTAAGGAAGATCGCACCCTCACAGTTTTTTCAATATTGCACCGCACGCGTCTTCGTACCTTGTGTCAGGTGTTCTCCCGTGTTAAAAAAAAGTCACGTCCCAACACGTTTGTGCGCAAAATGTGCCTACACATGCATATCCTGTGGCAAGCATGTCCAGGACCTTACCTCTAACCATCCTAACACTTGACCTTAACCTTAACCCCTTAACGTAGAGCCTCTGTTATAACCTTATTGTCTTCAAAATGGTAATGACAATGTCTTAATCGGTTACCTAGGACTCTTTGCAATGACGTTGTAATGTAGCTGAAGCGTTATCAGCAAAGAGTGAATAGGCCCGTTGAAGGGCCTATCTGCAGTAAGAGGCTACCGGAATCAATTATAGCCGAGAATACCTTGTCTTGTCTATAACAATATCCAGTGGCTACAGTGGCTGGGTAGACTAGAGTGGTTCCCGTTGAAAAATGTTTTTTGATTGTCAAAGACTGGTGCACAGACCCACTATTGCCATGTCTAGATCAAGGAGGAGTTCTGCTACTATTACTATTACTATACACATGCTACTGTTTTATCTTTTTGCTCTGTTAAGTGTCCTGGTCGCAACAAATACAATGCATTATCATTATTATTTCTGGAATTTTAGGTATGGAAAAACAGCACCACTATATTTTTTGTATTTTGTAGCAGATTTTCAAAATTGAAGAGTGAATATATTACATTTTCAGAAGCTTAAGTAATCTGTTTACATACCGGTTATCTAGCAAAGCCTTGGTCTAGGCGGCATTAAAATTACTTTTAGGCCTACGTTTGAAGTAGCCTATTGGAGGGAGGATGATGGGTTTTTGACAGGCTCCCCACAGAGCCGGACACATTTTGTGCCACACACACACACACACACACACACACACACACACACACATACACACACACACACACACACACACACACACACACACACACACACACACACACACACACACACACACGCACACACACACACACACACACACACACACACAGCGGTTAATGATTATCTGATGAAAACGAATGCTTTGACAGCCCACAGAGTCTAGTATGTGAGAGAACAGAGAGTGAAAACACCTTCAAAAGAAATAACAGTGATACGAATGAAAATAATGTACATTCTAGAATGAATGTCTGGAATCATAGGCCAACAAGTTCAAGTGAAATGCATATAAAATATTCACTCATATTATCTTCTGTCTGCTAACACACTGACAAAACAGAAATGTTTTTGTTTTCTACCACCACAGACTTCCTCTGTGAGAGGAAGATATTCAAAGCCCAGGGCTATACGTCCCCCACCAAGCGCTCTTAAATTACGCTAGTACATTTCTGGCTAACGAGCTTAGGAACACGCTGCTAACTCATGTTAATTAGCATCTGCCGGCGTAATACTTTGCTACTTTGTTTTGAAAGTGTCTGATGGGTCTATTTCTCCAGATGGATGGAAATGCAGCAAGATCTGGTCCCAAGTGTGCCTCAAAAAGTAAACAAAACAGCAGCACAGAATATAATGATTATTTTGCACTCTCAGTACCACAAAATGTAGGCTTTATCAACATGATGAACTGAGTCATTCTATAGACATCAAGTCCATGTGTTGTATTTATCAATTTCACTATACTATTAACTTCAACCAATCATCTTTTGTACATCAGCACAAATTTATCTTTTATATAATACAAAACATCAACACATTACATTATTTTCCTCTGCAAATAAAGCATTTATAATACTGGAATTTGAGGGGGGTTTTGGGGTTGTGTTTTATGACGTTATTTTACAATATCAGTGAAGGAGTGATAGGAAATTGATGGGCGAGAGATGTGGGGAAGGATCAGCGTAGGACCCGGGCCGGAATCAAACCCGGGTCACCAGCGTAGCAGTGTTAGAGACATGGTAGGGCAGAATTTGATGTTGTCAGATTTCCCAGCTGTCAGATTGTCTTCATGGTAACATTTTAGCAAAAATGTTTGTTGTAAAAAACAGTGTATTTACAAATATTTATTCACAGAAATTATTATAATATGACAAACATTTTTAAAAGCCTATTATGCTTTATAAAATTGGGAATTTGTATGCGAGAAAATGATGTTAACTGTGTTACCGTCATTTATTAAGGTCTTGTGGTGAAAGGCAAGGCAAGGCAAGGCAAGTATATTTATATAGCGCATTTCATACACAGGTGCAACTCAATGTGCTTCACAAAGTTAACAAATGTAAATGAAAGGAAACAGGGAAGAAAGAAGGAAATGAATTAGAGTCAAAAACATTTAAAACATTAAGATAAAACATAAGGTAAAAATAATAATAAAATAAAATAAAACAAATTAAATAAACATAAAAATAAAAAATAATAATAATAAAAAAAGAATGATAGGCCTATGTAATTTAAGCTAGGGGAAAGCATCTGAGAACAGCTTTGAGAAAGCTCTGAGGTCTGCAGTCTGCACAACACTTTTAAGCCTGGCTCAAACTACACGACTATCGCCCCGATTCTCGGCTGAAAACCCCCCTTAGGACAATCGCTGGAACGTTACCCCCCAGGACCATCGCAAGCGATTGTCGGGGAAGATTTCCTCGTCGTGAGCGACGTTCTAAGATAGAACTTTGGCAGCTCAAAGAGTCGCCGATCGCAAATCGTAGAAATCAAACAGTGTTTGATATTTGCGACTGGAAATAGAACGTCGGGCATTGTCTCGGTGGCTGCGAGCAGCGACAAGATTGACAGTTGCGATTCTCTTCTAGTGTGCGGTGCACCCCGACGCCAAAATCGGACACACAATCGCTAGTCGTGTAGTTTGAGCCTGGCTTTAGAAATGTCAACTGTGTCACCGTCATCTGTGTTATTCTTAAACTATGGCCGTTTTTATGACAGAATTGTTATATGACAGTTGTTATGGCAGAGCATAGGCATTAATGGACTTAAGCATTTTCAAAAAATGTCTTTTCAGATGTGTAGTATTTTCATATAGGCCTATGTTTAAGATTACTTTTTGTCCGTAACACAGTTGACAAAATACACAAGCAAATGTGTAGTGTGTACCATGGAAACATCTAGGTTATTGAAAAGGAATGCTCATATTTTCAGATTTTGCATTACATACACTGTAACAAATAACTGTTAATTTAGGGCAATTCTGCAACAGCATTCTACTGTTTTTCGAAAAAACAGACAACTACTGTGAAAATACTACTTTGAGTCACATATTGAGCATAAACAGTAAGTACTGCACAATAGCAGCATTCGCCGTTGTGGAAACTAGAGATGCACCGGATCCTGATTTTTAGGATCCTGCCGGATACCGGATCCACTGCTTAAGATCCTGCTGGATCCGGAACCGGATGCCGGATCCTACGAAAGGGTTGAAACACATAGCCTACTCACACATGTGGGCCCTTTTTTATCACGTTGGCTCAAACTATTTTGACTGAAAAGCCTCGGCTACCGGATCCGGATCCTGTGATAAACCCTATTATCCTGCCGGATCCGGAACCGGATCTTGGATCCTGTACATCTCTAGTGGACACCACCAAGTTATTTTAGGCAGCACCATTGAAACCCATTCATCCTCTACTTGTCCGTGATCACCATCAAGCTTCAATACCACCTGAAGAACTTAAGTAATTCTCACTGGTTAAAGATTCTCTGATACTATCAAGCATGATGAAACTATTTCTAAAGAAACTACAATACTTAAAAAGTGCTTGATGCAGCAAAGTATGAGTAGCACATGCATTTTGATAGTGATGAAAGTGTGAATGGCTGAAACATTTTAAGAACTTGAAACACTTGCAACAAGCAGTCCCATCTAAACCAATCTGCTAATCAGTGCCTGGCCTCACCTGAGTACTAAGGGCTGTTATGCCATTATTCAATTACGACCTTCACCAGCCAAATCCCTGATGACTCTGGTCACGGTACCCTTGCACCTGTATATAAATCTGGACTACCAACACTTCAGTTGCTTGCCTGCCTGCTGGCTGGCCTGCATGGCACAGCATAGCACTTGCTTGCCTACAAGCTTGCATACTTTCCTCTTTGTGAAAGCTTGCTTTGTGGCACTTGCTGTGTGTGGCATAATTTGTCACATCGCTGCATATAATGTGCCTGCTGCAAGTTAGGCATTGCTTTGAGAGCTAGCTTGTAGTGCTGCTTTTTTGCTGTGCTACTTGGTGCAAATTACGTTTTTACAGACTGACCAATGATATTTTCATCATTGGCTCATCAAGAGCTGATACATTAAAAAGCCCCCCTCACACACTCCCATTGTCATTGTAACATAGCACTGCGTAGGCCTGCACTGAAATTGTATTCATGCCCTTCATATTCAAAGGACCACCACAAACCAGCATCTCAATATAGCATAGTGGCGGGATGGTATCATGCTCAAGTCACTTCAGTCATGGTGACCGATGGGACAGTGGGGCGTTAACATGGCCAGGGTATGGGTGGGAGGGAAGTTGCCATGGCTATATTCATGAATGGAACTATGACCCAGTAATTGCCTGCTATCTCACAGTACATCTTCAACTTTTTAACTGTAGTGTACCGTTATTTTACCTATACTACTGTATAAATATTGTAGAGCACTTTCAGTTTAACAATACTAATACTGTGAACGTTCTGTAGAGCACTGTTATTTAACAGTTCAATTGCTGCTGAAAAAATGTTATATACTGTGATACATTAAACAGCAATGAGCTGTATTTGATTTTTGGTGTGAAATAACAGTAGAATTACAGGTAAATATAATTGCCAGTAACTGCCGTTATTTTGCAGGGAAATTTTCTTAGAGTGTAATTATAGAATGACTTGCCTGATTTTGTTATATGCAGGGAATATGTCTATGACTAACTGCAGGAGCCTAGTGGTTATGATTGCTAAAACTTGAAGCTGTGACAAAAGCATTTTTACACATAGGCCTACATTAGATCAATAACTGACATAGGCCTATAGAAAGTTTAACACTTTTACTTAGGCTAACCTCTTACCTTGTTTATGAAATCTGTAGTTTCATCCATACATGTTACTATTGTTGTATTTCAGAATTAGATTGTATTCCTGCTGGGTGGTATTTAGGCCCATTTTTCAAATTATGTGGTGATTATGTTCACATGTGCTTATCTTCTACAAAAGAATGTTTGCAAAACTGACTGACCCAGAATTTATATTTTAAAAGCTCACATCACATTAAATAAGTAAAGAAAATACAATCAGCAGCTGTGATTGAAGCCACCGAGGATTACATTTCACAGGGAGTAAATCTGGCCAGCCGACCAGCCTGGGAGAGTCCCATCATTACCACAGGAGCAGGCCGGCGATCAGTCGCTTCAGTGCAGATGTTTCTTACTAATGATGGAAAGGTTTATGGAGAGGTTAATCAAGCACAAAATACACAGGCGCATACACAAGCATGCGCGTGCACACACACACACACACACACACACACACACACACACACACACACACACACACACACACACACACACACACACACACACACACACACACACACACACACACGCCTTATATTGTGTGTGAGTGTGTGTGTGTCTGTGTCTGTGTCTGTGTGTGTAAGCATCTACCGTACTAGACTCAATGTTTACCTTTATGTGGTGTGCATGCATATCATTAAACAATATGTGTGCGTGCGTGCGTGCGTGCGTGCGTGCGTGCGTGCGTGCGTGCGTGCGTGCGTGCGTGCGTGCGTGCACCACATAAAGGTGTGTGTGTGTGTGTGTGTGTGCGTCTGTGTAAGCATCTACTGTACTAGACACAATGTGTACCTTTATGTGGTGTGCATGCATATCATTAAACAATGTGTGTGTTTGTGAGTGCGTGCGTTATAAAGGGATGGGTGTCATGTGAATGCGCCCTTATTAGAATGTCTGTGCTATGGCTATCAGTAGGAAATGGTCTTAGTATTGCCTGGTAATTAGATGCTAGTGCTTCCATGCAATTGGCAACTGCTTATGACGAGGTCAAGGGGGAGTTTGGAGGCTTATGATGCGGTGAAGGGGGCATTTGTTCCAAAAAGGTTGAGAACTGTATGACAATATCAGTTGTCTATTAATGCTGTTGCAATGGTGACAGTACAGCCCATACAACCCCTGGAGCTGTTAGAGCTGAAATTGATTGGAATACATTTGCCTTCAGAAGCAGATTTGCCTCTCTCGCTCTGTTTTTGTCTCTTTCTCTCTCCCTCCGTTTCTCTCTCCCTCTGCCTCTCTCTCTTTCTCCTTTTCCCTCTGTCTCTCTCTCTCTCCTTCTCTCTCTCTCTCTCTCTCCCCCTCTCTCTCTTTCTCTCTCTCTCCCTGCCCATCTCTCCCTCTCCCTCTCTCTCTCCCTCTCTCTCTCTCTCTCTCTCTCTCTCTCTCCCTGCCCATCTCTCCCTCTCCCTCTCCCTCTCCCTCTCCCTCTCTCTCTCTCTCTCCCTCTCTCTCTCTCTCTCTCTCTCTCTCTCTCACACACACACACAAACATGCACACAGACGCAGATGCACGCATGCGCGCACGCACGCACGCACGCACACACACACACACACACAGCACAACAATGATATGTGTCATAGCCAGGCAGGATGAAATTCTGGATGGTAATGTGGTCTGATTGAATTCCCACATGTCTGGTATGAAATACTTGTAAATTACACCAGCAGCACTTTAGCTAGAATATATTCAGTTCCGTCCGGCTTCCTCCTTACTCCCAGGGACGGATCATGACTCCATGGGCCCCTGGGCCAGTCAACAAGAAAGCCCCCCCCCTTTCCATGGGTGTTGCTCGTTAACAAAAAGATTTAGGGTTTTTAGACCAGTGTCCAATGTTAGAACCCCTATATATTGTAGAGGTTTCGGGGGTTTGTCCCCCGAGAAATTGTGAAAATATAGTTGTTAGCTGATTTGATCTAATGCAACATGAGAATGGAAATATTGAGGCTTGGGCATCAGGGCCCTCTAGACAATTGGGCCACTCCTCCCTCCTCGCCTAAAGGAATGCTGAAGACTCAGAGGATTGGATGTATTCCGCAATAGTCTGTCCATCCTTCCATCCTTCCAGCCGGCCATCCATCCATCCGTGTGTGTGTGTGTGTGTGTGTGTGTGTGTGTGTGTGTGTGTGTGTGTGTGTGTGTGTGTGTGTGTGTGTGTGTGTGTGTGTGTGTATATGAGAGAGAGAGAGAGAGAGAGAAAAAGATGCGACTGTGCAGTACAATATATTCCTGAGGCACGTGATGTGATAAAAATGATTCCATGGCTGAAGCCCCCTTGACCAAGGCACCTACCCTACCCCACACTGCTGCAGGAACTGTAATACCATGTAAATAACTGTAAGTTGCTTTGGATAAAAGCGTCAGCAAAGTGTAATGCAATGTAATATTATGTAATGTTACTCAAATGGCATTACCATACTCTTTGTTATTCCTTGGTTTGCCTTCCCAATTAAGCCACCAGGAGGAGAAATGGAAAAATAGCATGGTAGCAGCACGGTATGGTGTGGGAGACTTTTCTCTTAAGGCGTTTTTACAAACCGTGCCATGTCGTGCGTACAATGTCGAGCTATTCCGTTGCTCAGGTAGCGTAGGTTGCGCTTGGTGTACACAGGGCATAAGGCCGTCTTTTCTTATCTACACTGAACAGTACACTGGGCAGTGACGCAAGGAAAACCGTGTATTGAACATTTTACTTCCAATCCCTTGTTTCCACACAATCATGTCTGTGTAGCCATAGCAACCATTCTTACACATGACCCTGGGATATGTGTATAGCACCAGTTTTATAACCATGTGTGTGATCTTTCCCAATTAACCCCTTCATGACTCTTTATTCCTAAAATGGTAAGACTGTCTCAATCTGGTTCTCTCAAGGGCATAGGAACGTGTACACTATATAGCATATAGTGTTTCTCTACAGCCTCCCAGGGGAAGCCCTAAGGAGGGGTGGGGTGTGTGTGTGAGAAGGATACAACTGAGAGGGGGGCTGTATTGGGGGGCATTAGTCTATTTTATCTTTTAATACTGAGGGGGGGCATTGGCAGGGTTATGATGAGGTCAAGGGGTGTTGGAAGGATTTATGATTAGGTCCAGGGGGCGTTTATTCAAAAGAGGTTGAGAACTATTGATATAGCACATTGGTTTTCGGGACATGTGTACGGTATAGCGCATTAGCAGCCTATGGGGGACATAGGGACGTGTGTATGGGGGCATAGGGACGTGTATTGACAGCTGAAGCCTATGACACTATCACATCCACTCTTGTAATCAGAAATGGGGAAATGTGGAGGGTATAGCACACTGGAGGGGCAGTGAGAGTGCAGTCAATTGCGGCAAAGGCATGGCGATGTACGTATAGCACTGGAAGCGGACATAAGTAGAACTGAAGTGGGTTCTGGAACTTGTCATCATGTTCAGGCAGATCACACCATATAGTATCAAATAAGCTTTATAACAGGCTCAATTCAACAAAAGTGAAAAGCAACTGGATGCTCGTTCCGTAAGAAATATTCAAAATAAAGGAGACAGGACAGCACTCCTAGTTGTGTATTTTATTGCCTGTCAGACAATTGCGGTCTTAAAATTCTTCAGAGTCTGGCCGGAACGAAACGTCTGACAGGCAATAAAGAACACAACTAAGTGCTGTCCTGTCTGCTTTATTTTGTATGTGTGTACACATAGCACATTAGTTTGCTCAGGGGCATTTGGATGTGTATGTAGCACATTAGAAGCTGAAGCCTATGGCACTTATCACCTTCACTCTTATAATCATATGTGTGATCTTTGCCAATTAACCCCTTCATGCCTCTATCCAGGGTGCGATTTGTCATAAAACCAGAAGGGGGGGTATGTTTCAGGTTTCAAGCAATATAAATGGAGTTACATTAAACTATGATTAAAATCATGTAGAAAGTGACAATATCAAAACCAGAAGAGAGGATAATCCCCCCCATCCCCCCTACAAATCGCACCCTGCCTCTATCTATTATGAGCTTTTTGATTCCAAAAGGGTAATGATCTTAAGGTCTGTTGTCTGTAATCTGTTGTCTGTGATGCTCTGTGATGCCATGGAAAAATGTTGAGTTATGTTGAGTAATGTTCAGTGGAGCTATTTCAGCAGACAGTGAGTGTGGGTGGATTTATGGTTATTTAGGAATGCCTGATTTCTCAACAAGAAAATGCATTTTACTGTAAATATAAAACCACTAATCAAACTAACAATTCTGTGACACACGATGGGTTCTATATGTTGCATGGCTTTTTGCCCTTTTCCAATCATTACATAACAACTTTAACTTAAGATTATGATTGAATTCGTTGTGTATATTTATTTTACAATGTGAATAGGTAAACACACAAGCAAAAGCTGATGGAGAGGGCTAAGGGCCAGCATATGTGGTTTCTTCAGAGGAGGATGGAGGCACTTTTTGAAAGGTAATCACAGCCATTATCCTCAGTTGACATCACCCTTGGAAAAGAAAGAAAGGAGAGGGGAAAAAACGCTGACGAGTCCAAGTAAAGGTTTCCGAGTGGTCCCACTGTGACTGAAGAAAAAAAGTGAGAGAGATGAGAGAGAGAGAGAAGAGAAGAGAAGAGAAGAGAAGAGAAGAGAAGAGAAGAGAAGAGAAGAGAAGAGAAGAGAAGAGAAGAGAGAGTCCATTATGTGCAGTGACCGGAGAAGAACAGTGAACGCTTTTGTGATCACACAGCACACTTTTCCTCGGTCCAACAGCTTACCAACAAACAATTCAAACATGCACGCACACACGCACACGCACACGCATGTACACACACACACACCAGCACCACCACCACCAATTCAAACACATACACCACAGCTACCACGAATTCACTCACACACACACACACACACACACACACACACACACACACACACACACACACACACACACACACACACACACACACACACACACACACACACACACACACACACACACACACCAATTCACCTGGCCGATGGTGAGGCATAAAGAGATGACGCCAAGCAGAAATGGTGCTGGTGGCAGAAGGGGCGGGGGGAGAGGCGGGTATCAGAGTGGTTGCTGGGCTTTGCGCTGGGCGAGTGGTGGTAAAGGTGGGCAGGTTAGGTGCACCAGAATAGATCTGAAAGGTAATTTAGTTTCAGAAATATCAGCAGCAGAAGCAGCAGCAGCAGCAGCAGCAGAAGTACAATCACCAAGACAGTGAGTGTTTGTTTTCACATTGCATAGTTCCTCATTTTTGTAAAAGTCAAAGATAATACTGTAAGACCATGTCACCTTCCTCAGTAAATGTCGACTCATTCTTCACAGTGAAATGTCACAATTTACTGTAATTCAACACTTGAAGAATATAAAATTTGTCTACATGTTGAGTAGTGAAATTCACTGTGTTCAAACTACAAATGCCTCGAACAGCTGTCCTTCCATTTGTGCAACACTGACAAAAAGTAAACACCACTTCCAGTCAAAAAGTAAACAACACCAGTGCCTTTTAAAGACTTCTACCTTTACTGATAGAGGTTCTCAGTTATCAGAACAGGGCTAAAAATGGTGTTCCCTTTTTTCCATCCAAACACAGCGGGTGGCGATGGCCAAGATTTTAGAGAGTTTAGAGAGTTTGTTTTGGAGAGAGAGAGAGTGAGAGAGAGAGAGAGAGAGAGAGAGAGAGAGAGAGAGAGAGAGAGAGAGAGATAAAAAAAAGAGAGAGGAGAGAGAGAGAGAGAGAGAGAGAGAGAGAGAGAGAGAGAGATGTGGTCCTGCTCAAAAGTGTGTATGTGTGTGTTGGGGGGGTGGGGGGGGGGTGGTAGTTGCCAAGGAACATTTTTTTTAAAGCGCTTCCCCCAGGTATGGTACAGCTTGTGGAGACAGTGAGTGAATGAGTGGGAAGAAACGGCAACAGAGAAATGAGAGCACGCCACAGAAACAATGTTGATGAATTGGTTTTAGCGCCCAAGCTCAAAGAGTCACCACCTCCCTGTGACATTTCTTTCTCTCCCTCTCTCTCTCTCTCTCTCTCTCTCTCTCTCTCTCTCTCTCTCTCTCTCTCTCTCTCTCTCTCTCTCTCTCTCTCTCTGTCTCTCTCTCCTCTTAGTTTTTGAAAGGCGCTGGCCCCATAACCTGTTTCTTGGGGGCCACCCTTCTACTGTGCCAGGGCTGCTGACAACTCTGATGGGGCCCTGGACAAAATCATCAGAAAGGGCCCCTCTCACACTGCATACAATGTAATAGTGAAATCAATAGGTTTATTATATTACATCACATTACACTTAGCTGACCCTTTTATCCAAAGCGAATTACAGTTATTTACATACAGGGTATTGGTTTACAGTCCCTGGAGCAGTGTGGGGCTAAGTGCAGCCATTGACTGCTATAGGGAGTGGAAGGGTGGGATTCAAACCTGCAACCCTCTGATCTAAAGCCCATGAAGCCCATCTACTTTACCAGTAGGCCACGGCTGCCCCTTGGAGTTACCAGTTACCAATGCTTCTGTTGTAAATACTGTTATATAAGACCAAAGACTGTAAAATGACCCGAAATTTCACATACATTTTGTGTAGTTAGCCTTTTATTTAACTCATGTTGATTGGTTTCTGCTGCAGTGTGGTGACCTCTGAGAGGTCACAGGCATTTTAATTGGGTGCTTATCAGTCAACAGATTGTACTGATGGGGCCAGAAATGGAAAGAAAGGTGGAAAGAGAAGCTGAGGGGAACCAATTAAAGATTAATCACAAGTAACACTCTCAAGAAGCTCAGGAAAGAACACACACACACATAGACATATGCGGACACACACACACACAGCTGATGGATTACATGGATATGCAGAGAGAGAGAGAGAGAGAGAGAGAGAGAGAGAGAGAGAGAGAGAGGGAGAGAGGGAGAGAGAATAGAATGATCTGTCTTGCCAGACTATGTGTCAGTGTCTTTTTAATATTTCATTTTTTATTTTTTTTTAAAATGTATGATAGTACAGAGAGATACTTGACAGGAAATGAGTGGGGAGAGAGAGATGGGGAAGGTTCTGTACAGGACCTGGGCCGGAATCGAACCCGGATCGCCGTCGTAGCAGTGCAGTGCCCCACCATTAGAGCCACGGCAGGGCCATGCATGGCCCATGGGTGTGAGTTTTAATTAAACTTGTCAATAACAACAAACAAAACACTGGAGAATGACAAAGAAGAAGAACATATATCAGTTTTGTCGTGTACTGGAGTATTTGCTTAACATGTTACTTCTTCTATAGACCTACTGCTGAACAATTGCAGATGTTTTATGAATGAAGATGCAGTTGCATCAATCACTTAAGCACAAAACATGGTTACAATGTGACACACAAACAATTATATCATTAGAGTGTGTTTTAATTGACATGGAATGGAAAACAACCCACAAACCACTCGCACACCTAGAGTGCCAGAAAAGATGGCAGGAAAGGAAAGTAACCTACAAGCGATGCGACGTAGGCGGATTCCGAGATAAAAATATTTGAACTTTGAATGGTACGAGTAAGTGAGTAGCCAATTGGAATCAGAGTTTGGATTATTGACAGTAACTTCTCGCTTTTGCAGTGACAGTTAAACCCATGGGAACGTTAACAAACATTCCATGAGTGAGTGATGAAGAAGTGAGCGAGCCAGAAGCGAGTAACTAGTAGTGACATCCTGCGGCTCCTGTGGCTAGCATGTCTCTGGTCTAAGAGGCCGGGTACATGCTGTTGCACTGTGTCGCTGCGTGTTACTGGGGGAGCTACACACTGTTTATTGAAGTTAGACTAAGGGGCCGCCCATTCCAAACTGTCGGCTAGTCCCTAAGAAAAAACGAACAAACAAAAAACCAACAGTATCGGCCCCTGGAGACTGTCAGCTCACCAGGAAAATGCCCTGTATGCCAGATAACCAATCCAGACCTGGTTACGACTCTCGTCGGCGCTGCCAAACAGGTTTCCCTCTCTGGCGTGCGTCTCTTGCCGGTCAGGTTGGTGTGACACAGACTAGCATAGTCACCTGGTCAGACCAGGGTGACCCTGGGTTTTATCAACAAGTGCACAAAAAACTGAAGTTACAATAGAGGAAGGAAATCTAAACAATTTTAGGTGCCAGAGGACCTCACATCAAAGGTTGAGAGGATCATCTCAGCACACCTACTTTGTATACCCATGCAAAAAGACAGAGAAGAATTGGGAGCGTACCTATGTTCCCCGGGTCCTATGTTCCCCGGTCTTTGTATGGGACTGGGGAACATAGGACAATTTTTCTAAAAAAGGGTTCTATGTTCCCCACATTGTTTGTTTCCGAAACCTAACCTGTCAGTAATGCAATGTTTCTGAGTTGTAAATTTGTGCCCGACCAAAACTATCCCTAAACCTAACCTGTCAGAGGTGCAACAACAACCTGCGCTTTGCCATGCGGCAGCAGTCTACTTAGCAGTGAGGAACATAGAACCCTTTTTTGAAAAAAAGGATCCTAAGTTCCCCGGTTGCGGTGGCGTTGACTAAACAGTGCCCATGCATACTTTGATCATCCTTCATGTCTCTGCTCTGACTGCTTGTGCAACCATCGCAGAGGTCAAACACACAAACACACAAACCTGCCACCAGCAATATTTACTGACAAGCCTTTTCAAGACCTTTTATTGTTGTTTTGTCCCTGCGCTGTTGCTACTGCTGTTGTTGCTGGTCATGATTGATAGCGCCAGTCACCCAGCCAGCCCCCCTTTTGTCTCACACACCTCCACAGTAGCTGTCCATTCTGCTACTGGCGGCATACAAACCGTTTTGGACCGCCCGCCCTGCCATACACTAACTCTATTGATCGCATGGCCCCTTTCATGTGCTCGTTGTTTGGGTTACATCACTGAGCTGGGGTGATGGCTGTTATGGTGTGTGTGTGTGTGTGTGTGTGTGTGTGGAGGGGGGGGTGTTGAAGAGGGATAGGAGATGCTGGTGGTTGTGAAGATGAAGAGGAGTGAAGAGGGGAGGGTGGAGGTGTGCTGTGGTGGTGGGTGATGGTACTGTGATAGTGGCTGTTATGTGGGGAGGAGAGGAGGAGAGAAGAGGAGGAAGGGAATGGGTGCTGTGTTTGGAGGGGAGCAGGACGGGTGGTGGGGGGGGGTGGCGTTTATGGAGGTGAGGCAGGGTGCTGTGATGGTGGTGTGGGGAGGGAAGGATGAGGTAGAGGGAGAGAGAGGTGTTGGTGGCTGTTATGGTATGAAGAGGAAGGGTACGGGGAGGGAGAAGAGGGGGGAGTGGCTGGGTGTTGTCTGTGTGTGTGTGTGTGTGTGTGTGTGTGTGTGTGTGTGTGTGTGTGTGTGTGTGTGTGTGTGTGTGTGTGTGTGTGTGTGTGTGTGTGTGTGTGTGTGTGTGTGTGTGTGTGTGTGTGTGTGTGTGTGTGTGTGTGTGTGTGAGGGTGGTGTTGATGTGTGGTTTGGTTACATCATTGCTGTGATGACTGAGGAGGTGGGGAGGGGACACGTCTGAGAAGGAGAGGCCCATAACTGAATCCAGAATTGGATGTGGTGGTGGTCTTGTTAATGGTGGTTTTGGTGGTGGCAGTAGTGGTGGTGTTGGTGGCAGTAGTGGTGGTGTGGGTGGTGGTTTTGGTGGTGGCAGTAGTGGTGGTGTTGGTGGCAGTAGTGGTGGTGTTGGTGGCAGTAGTGGTTGTGTTGGAGGTGGTTTTGGTGGTGCTGGCAGTAGTGGTGGTGTTGGTGGTTGTTTTGGTGATGGTGGTGCTTTTGGTGGTGTTGGTGATTTTAGTGATGATGGTGGTTTTGGTGGTGGTGTTGTTGGTGGTGATTTTGGTGATTGTGGTGGTTTTGGT
Organism: Engraulis encrasicolus; assembly: GCF_034702125.1. Taxonomy (NCBI): domain Eukaryota; kingdom Metazoa; phylum Chordata; class Actinopteri; order Clupeiformes; family Engraulidae; genus Engraulis; species Engraulis encrasicolus. Next base: position 14,617,819 of record NC_085873.1, read on the forward strand.
GGTGGTGTTGTTGTTGGTGGTTTTCCTCAGGGGCTGATACTGTTGTTGTTGTTGTTGTTGTTGTTGTTGTTTCCCTGGGGATTGGCCCACGAGGGAAGACCCATTGGTCCATCATCAATAGACAGTGGATTCTGTCCAGCTAGTCCAGATATAGTATGAAAGTGGCCTAGTACTGTATGTGTCACGGGTCGGTCTGTGCCAAAAATGCTGCGGCCAATTTTCGATTCCGGCCCAGCCTTGCATGAGCAGCGTCATTCACAGTGTGGCTGTGACAAGTTCCGTTTTTGAAGCGAAGCAAGACTGCCAGTTTCCATAGAAAACAGTGGGGTGTAAGTTTGTGTTTATGTCACCGCCGGATACTACTTTTCCTGTAGAAAATTCATTGAATTGAAGGCGTCTGACGTCACATGAAAAAGGCTAAATTAGTAGGACATTGGTGCGTTACCACCAGCTACCACCAGCTTCCTGTTCAACCTCTCCCACTGCGCCTTAGCACATTGTTTTCATGCCAGGGGCGGAGCTATATAGGGGGGCGATCAGGGCATTTGCAGCTGGGCCCAGGGCCCTCCTGTATTGGTGGTGGGGGCCCTATTGTGACCATGGCAAGTCGTATGGAGGGCCCTTTAAGTGTCTTGCCCTGGGGCTCTATGTGCAATGTTCCGCCACTGTTTCATGCGATTTCCATGAATAAACGACAACTAAAACATTAATCATCGACCATCGCTGAGCTTAATGGTGCTTTATGGGAACAATCATGGCCAAGACAAACGCCTTTGATTGCCCACCTACCCATGTTCCACTAACGGAGTCTAAAATACAAAGAGGAGCGAGGGGAGAGAGAACAGGGAAAATAAACTCGCAGCTCAACGTTTTTGGAACTGATTACTGACTCTACAGGCCAACCGGTTCCCTTGTGTGTGTGTTTGTGTATGTGTTGAAAGATTATTGTCAATGTCTTAATTATAGGTTTTAGTTTAACTGCACATTGGAGACTGGTCAAACACAATTTCAATCTTCTGTGCTAACCCTGTTACATAGATTTTTGACAAGAAAATACACTTGACTTGACTTGACTTGACTTGAGTACTTATAGTAACCATGACATACCATGGTAGAACCATAGTTATCACATAAAAAACCATGCTTGATGTGCGTCAGGGTACATACAGACTACAGTACAGACAGACAGACAGACAGACAGACAGACAGACAGACAGACAGACAGACAGACTGACAGACAGACAGACAGACAGACAGACAGACAGACAGACAGACAGACAGACAGACAGACAGACAGACAGACAGACAGACGCGTACCAGCGCCGCTGCGATTCTCTTGGTGCCACAGTAAAAGATCAAATTCAGAATAGACATGTTAAAACTGGACAAAGCAGTCATAACAGGGCCGGCGCTAGGCATAGGCAGACAAGGCGGTTGCCTAGGGGGGCACCCGAAAGCCCCACCAATTTAGGGCATCAAGCGAAATAAAATATTTACATTGACAATGTAAAACGCAACATTGAGAATGATTATTCATGGGCTTTCAGTATGTATGTAGCTATAGCTGGATCTCGAGCTCGATCAGATGTACAACAGATGCAAATTCCTAAATGCACGAAAAGGAAAGGGGGTGGGCACCAGATAGACTAGGACCTGAGTCAGAATAGACGTGTTAAAATTGATAGCATGAGACACACCAAGCGGCTCAACAGATCTATTCTTAACTATATGGAAGCCTTGACTTTTCTTAGACATGCAAAGCAAACATGCAGATGAGTATGCGTGTGTGTGTGTACTATATGTGTGTGTGAGTGTGTATGTGTGCGTGCATGCGTGCGTGTGTGTGCCTGTGTGTGTATGAGTGTGTGTGTGCACGCGCGCAAGTATGTGTCAGCGACTCCCACACTCCCACACACACACACACACACACACACACACACACACACACACACACACACACACACACACACACACACACACACACACACACACACACACACACACACACACATACTCACACACACAAACATATATGAATGCACAGACACACACACGGACACACACCACAAGGGGTCTTGCAATTTCTGTAAACAATAGCGTCACAGGCACATTAAGTGTAAACTACATAGATAATCATCTCCATCGTTGGTTGTTGTTGTGTGTGTGTGTGTGTGTGTGTGTGTGTGTGTGTGTGTGAGAGAGAGAGAGAGAGAGAGAGAGAGAGAGAGAGAGAGAGAGAGAGAGAGGGAGACAGAGAGAGAGAGAGA
>NC_085873.1:14625085-14650085 GCF_034702125.1 Engraulis encrasicolus
CTGTTGTATCGCGTAGCCCCCTCTCAAACCACTTTTCTCTTCAGGTTGGTCCGCTCACTGCAGTCTCCCAGGTGTGAAGAGGTATATGGCACTTCCTGATCTGCTCTTTGATGACTCTTTGATGTTTTCTTTGAACCATTTCTTTCTCCTGCAGCGCATTTCCCTTGAAGAGGCTGTGAGTACAGGACTTGTTTGGGTAGCCGAGAGTCTTGCATTCTGATGACATGGCCAGACCATTTGAGTTGGTGATGGTGATGGGTACAGTTGTCAGCCTACTCCGGGACACTGGTATTTGTTCGGCAATCCTGCCTGATTATCCTGAGGATTCCCGGAGATATCTTTGATGGAAGGCTTTGAGTGCTCTCAGGTGTTAACTACACTACTATGTTCTCAACATTTCAGTCATGGGGCAGCAGTTAGGGCGTCGAACTTGTAGCCCAAAGGTTGCCGATTCGACTCCCGACCTGCCAGGTTTGTGGGTGGAGTAATTAACCAGTGCTCTCCCCCATCCTCCTCCATGACTGAGGTACCCTGAGCATGGTATTTTCCTGCCGCACTGCTCCCTTGGGGTGCCATTGGGGGCTGCCCCCTTGCACGGGTGAAATATATATGTAATTTCGTTGTATGCCGTGTGCAATGTTCGCTTGTGTGCTGAAGAGTGCTGTGTCACAAAGACAATGGGAGTTGAACTTCCCCAACTGGGCTTTCACTTTTCACTTTCACTTTAAAATGTGCTAACTTGCCTTGACCAACATATGAACTTAACTGCCGTCCCATTCCTAAGGTTTAATATGACATCATTCCACCTTTCTCATCTATTACAGCTTCAACTGTTAGATATTGTACAGTGATAGAAACAAGCTTTTAGATAACTAGAGATACTTTTGGTTTGTTAGTTGATTTAATTAGAATGTTTGATAATAAAGATTGCTAATAAGATTGTTTGATAATAAAGATTGAATGTTTACTAATATGTGTTGTGATGATGAAAAATTGCAAGGATGACTGAACATGATTTGATTAACAGGATATGGCGAACAAATAGGCCCAGAACATTTTGCAGCTAAATAACTGAATAAAGGTAGTCTACAGATGGTTACGCAGGAGCCAACGCCTCAAGAACCATTACGTTCTCGTTCAAAGGCAATCATGTTAATGTTCTCCAAGACGGGCCTGGGCAAGATGGCACCACAGGTAATCCTGATGTTTCCAGGATGGCCCAGCCCCACCCGGGGTCCTAATCCCTATAGAAATGGTTGATGTTTGGGGATGGGGGATTATGCCCAGTCGTTCACAGGTTAAAGGGGGACATAGAGGAAGACCACAGGATGAAGATGGCACAGAGGAAGACCACAGGATGAAGATGGCCAATCAAGAGCAACGAGTCAAAATGGCCGCCCCGGAACCACACAACATCCCAGAATAGGCTCATCTGCACATAGACACACGCCCACGAACACACCCATCTACTGACAAAACACACCCTCATAGCATCCTATTGGCACATAGGCACACACCCACGACCGCACCCATCCACTGACAAAACACCCACATATCCAAAGTATAAATACACATGCAGGGATATCAAGGGCAGTTTTTCTTTTTACCTAACTTCTCCTAAACTGCATTAACGTTTGTTATCGGTCAGGGGCATTTAGGTCAGGAAATCTCCAGAGCTCTGAATGCTTGTGTATCTTATGCTTTTTGTGTAGTATCCAGTGTTCTAGATAGCATCGGTTACTACTGCTGTAAATATACTTTTTGTAGACAATAAATCCTTGGATTTTGTTGTGGACATATTCGGACTGTTTTGCCTTTTTCCTTTTTGAATTCAACGAACATGTAATATGGCGGAGTCCATATATTTAATACAACTCATCTGTCCACAAGGTTGGGGCGTGTGCCTTGCTCAAGGGCACCTCAGCCAAGGAGGGAGGAAGGGATTGGTAAGGGTGGGGATTGAACCTGCAACCCTATGACCTAAAGTGCAACTCCCTAACCATTACACCACAGCTGTCACATTAAATTACATTTCTGTTAAAGATTTACTGTGACTCTTTTTTCTGTTTCTTCCTCTGACGCTTTTCCATATCCAGTTATGCACTTACGGAGCCCATGTGTGTTTCCAAAGGTAATACGCAGTGTGAATAAAAGGGCATAAAGTGGAAAAGGGATTAGACAAGCAGCAGGAGAGAAAAAACAATGTGTGCTACTTTGGGGACACTACGTAATGTTCTCTTGCTCTCTCTCTCTCTTGCTCTCTCTCTCCCTCCTTGTTCTCTAGTTTCCTCTCTCTCACACACTCTCTCTCTCTCTCTCTCTCTCTCTCTCACACACACACACACACACACACACACACACACACACACACACACACACACACACACACACACACACACACACACACACACACACACACACACACACACACACACTGCTGTGTTCCCTCAGTCTGATGCTCCCCTCCTTGCTCTCTCCCCATGGCCAGATGAAACAGGTAGGGAAGCACTGAGCTAGTTAGGTAGGTACTTTCTCTCTCCGTCTCTTTCTCTCTCTCTCTCTCTCTCTCTCTCTCTCTCTCTCTCTCTCTCTCTCTCTCTCTCTCTCTCTCTCTCTCTCTCTCTCACCTACAGACGGTGGAGGGGTGTCTCTCTGGCTGCCGTGGTGCAGCAGGTTGGCATGGCTGGCTGGCATGGCGTCGGGTCACCAGCACTTCCTTGATGATACTGAGATCTCCGCTAGCTCACCGTCTGCTGCCCTCGATGTGTCCGTGTGACACACACACACACACACACACACACACACACACACACACACACACACACACACACACACACACACACACACACACACACACACACACACACACACACACACACACACACACTCTCAGCAGCAGGTGCCCTGCCAAGTGTACCAAGTGTGGCCTGCATTCCCCAGGATAGCGGACGGTGCTGAGTGCCAATGTGTTGCGCACACACACACACACACACACACACACACACACACACACACACACACACACACACACACACACACACACACACATACACACACACACACACACACACACACACACACACACACACACACACACACACAGAGAGAGAGAGAGAGAGAGAGAGAGAGAGAGAGAGAGAGAGAGAGAGAGAGAGAGAGAGAGAGAGGGAGAGAATGACTGCGGCCTACATTCCCCAGGATAGTTGACGGTGCTGGGCGCCAATGTGTTGCTGGTCCACAGGACGCTGGCAGGACCATCACTGTAGCAGAGCTGACCAACGAAGTGCCTGAAGGAAATAAAATGAACTTAAAATGAAATTAAATGAAATGAAATTAAATGAAATTAAAGTAAATTAAATTAAACAAAGAAACAAACAAGCAAACACAGAATGCAAACAAAGCAAACGTGTTTGCATATGTAAGTCTTCGTATAAAGCAAAAAATCAGTTGCACTAATAATGTCATTGTAGCAATCACAGGGTTTATAAAGTAATAGAAGTATACTACATCACACACACAGACAAGCGCGCGCACACACACACACACACACACACACACACACACACACACACACACACACACACACACACACACACACACACACACACACACACACACACACACACACACACACACACACACACACACACACACACACACACACACAATCTGCAGCAGTTACTCTGATTCAAATCCCTCCATTAGTGCCAGTTGTGTTTGTTTTATTCTGTGTGCTTACAATAATAACAGCAGCGTTAATGTGATTCTGTGAGAGTGAGATGGAGTAAATACCAAACAAAGTCTTTGAGATAGGAACAACAGATTTGCAGCAGCTACAACAATATACAGTTGTCTGCAGTTATTCTGATTCAAATCCCCCTATGCCAAAGACTGATTGTTTGTATAGATTACTGCAAGCTTTATTACAGAGATCAAGAAGCATTATCAATCTCTCTCTCTCTCTCTCTCTCTCTCTCTCTCTCTCTCTCTCTCTCTCTCTCTCTCTCTCTCTCTCTCTCTCTCTCTGTGAGGGCTTTCTTACGGGTAATGGAGAGAACAAGTATACCTTCTGGCTGTTACTGTGTGAAAGTGATTCTGTGTGTGTGTGTGTGTGTGTGTGTGTGTGTGTGTGTGTGTGTGTGTGTGTGTGTGTGTGTGTGTGTGTGTGTGTGTGTGTGTGTGTGTGTGTGTGTGTGTGTGTGTGTGTGTGTGTGTGTGTGTGTGTGTGTGTGTGTGTGTGTGGTCGTGCGTGCGTGCGTGCGTGCGTGCGTGCGTGCGTGCGTGCGTGCGTGCGTGCGTGCGTGCGTGTATGCGTGCATGTGTGTGTGTGTGTGTGTGTATTTGTGTGTGTGTGTGTCTGTGTGTACGTGTGCATGTGCGTGCGTACGTGCGTGTGTGTGGGTGTGTGTGTTGTCCTTTATGAAGGAAATATTACATGCTGCAGGACCTATCTGCTGCAGTGTATGTGTTTACTGATGCAGTTATTATCTCCGTCCTCAGAAAGTGTACAAAGTGCAAAAGTGCAAAAAAAATAGCAACAGAAAATATGAATAATCATCAGCAAAACACGTCGATTATATATACATGGAACATGGAAAACGGAGACCAAAAGTGACTGTTGAACTGTGGATTTTTTTTGCTTGCTAATTTGTTTATAGGGCTATGCAGTGGTATTTCTTTTTCATGTCAGTTTCTCACGCATGGAAAAGCCTATTGCAACTACAGTATGCTGCTCATTGAAACTGTGCTGATTTAATCTTTTCATGAACTTTCATTTCCTAAATGATAAACTAATATTGTCTGGTCAAGTCAAGTCAAGTAGGTTTTATTGTCAATTTCTTTACATGCACTGGTCATACAAAGAATTTGAAATTTCTTGCTTTCCCATACAGACATAGACTAATCTAGGCCACACCAATTTAATTTGTTGGTTCTCGGATTTTTTCAGGAAAAAGTTGAAGCGAGAGGGCGAAAAAAAAAAAAAAAAAATTAGTCGTGTGGTTATACCACCTGTATATCAGCCTCACATGGACCTCCAAAGGAAGGTGCAAGACAGGCAAACACCTGGACATGGAGAAGGACAGTGTAGAAGGGAATTAAGGCAGCCAAATAGACCAGGCACAAAATTAGCTCACAGGGCAATTATTATATTAATCTGGTTTGAATAAACTGAGATGATTCAACAGTTGAATAGTTGTTGTTTTTCTTTTTTAAAACTGCTATCCCACTCCACTAATTCCACTAAGAGCAATACTGTGTTTCACCGCTGCTACTGCTAACCCACAGGGGCTTCAACTTGCCATTGCATGTTTGTCTGTAAATGTTTGAATGTAACACGTTTCCTGATTCGCTAGTCGTAATCGGCATGTTGAAAGGAGTGGTTTTATTGGTTCTCTACGTCACATGACCTCCAACTACTAAAGAGACACCTCCCCGTTCATGAAAACATGCAGTCTTTTTTTTAGCGATTTCATTTTTTGGGGTATTGAAACTGTTTTTTTTTTTTTTCCATTTTGTTACAAAATACAAGAGGCGAATCCGAGAACCAACAAATTAAATTGGTGTGGCCCTAGGTAAGGGCATAGACAGTATAGACATAGACAGTACTTATACATGGACTTAAGACAGTATTGACATAGACAGTGCTCACACAGACATTTAAAGTGCAAGACTGGACAACAGAAGACTTGTAGAGGACATACATTAAGAGGTAATTGTTGTGCTTTTGTGCTTTTCCTAAAAAGTCCTTTATAGCTTTCTGACATAGTAATAGTAGCATTTTGAAGAAAAATAAATATTAAAAAGGTCTATCAAGTACACCAGCAGCAATGTGTGTGTGTGTGTGTGTGTGTGTGTGTGTGTGTGTGTGTGTGTGTGTGTGTGTGTGCGTGCGTGTGTGTGTGTGTGTGTGTGTGTGTGTGTGTGTGTGTGTGTGTGTGTGTGTGTGTGTGTGTGTGTGTGTGTGTGTGTGTGTGTGTGTGTGTTTAGTGCAGGTAGAAGGTGCGGTGTGCGTCTCTGTGTGTGTTCGTGTGTGTGTGTGTCTGTGTGTATGTGTGTGTGTGTGTGTGTGTGTGTGTGAGTTGTGTGTCAGTGTGTGTATGTTTGGGTTTAGTGCAGAAAGTGCAGTGTGCTTGTGTGTGTGTGTGTGTGTGTGTGTGTGTGTGTGTGTGTGTGTGTGCGTGTGTGTGTGTGTGTGTGTGTGTGTGTGTGTGTGTGTGTGTGTGTGTGTGTGTGTGTGTGTGTGTGTGTGTGCGCATGTTTTGAGTTAGTGCAGGTTGAAAGTTCAGTCACAAATATAGTAGTGCAGGTGGAATGTTCAGGTATGTATGGTGGTGGGGGATGAGGGGGGGGGGTGTCAGTGGCCTTGCTGGCTAGAGGCAGACAGACAGTGGAGGGAGAGTGGGTTGAGTGTTCAGTATCTTGATCGCTTGGTGCATTGAGCTGCTCGCCAGCCTGGTGGTACGGGAACGGAGGCGCCTGTGCCTCTTTCCAGAGGGCAGGAGGCTGAACAGTTTGTGTGCAGGGTGGCTTGTGTCTTTGATGATCATCAGTGCTTTCCGGGTGAGGCGTGTGGTGAAAATGTCCTGCAGGGAGGGGAGTGGTACTCCAATGACCAAAGTACAGTACGTTCTGCAGTTAAAAATGTCTATTCCAGGAAATTCAAAATGGTGGACATGCAGAAGATCCACCTTTTCATGTATGAAAAGTGCAATTATCCCAGTCATAATGAATAGGAAGTATACTCCTAAATGACTTTGTACACTTGGGGGAGAGCAGGTGAAAAACGCAACTTTTGCACGACTGGAGGGAGGAATCTTTCGGGACTTTTTGCCGCTTTTGGTTTGCTTGTACAATAAGGGGTTAATGTTTCCACAATAAAACCTCTGCACACAACCACACACCCCAGCCTGAATACCTACTGCACACACACAAGGCTGAGGTACTGCACACACACAAGGCTGAGGACATGGACCAGCAATTAACTAGCACACCACTGTGATTAAACTCCCTTGAAATGTATTCACTCAAAATGGACTCCTGCCCCCAGTGAAATCCAGTGAAATCCAGGTCAGAGAGAGAGAGAGAGAGAGAGAGAGAGAGAGAGAGAGAGAGAGAGAGAGAGAGAGAGAGAGAGAGAGAGAGAGAGAGAGAGAGAGAGAGAATTAGGGCCTCCGCACATTGGGCCTCCGACAGCACTGCGGAGCACTTTCGCTTCCGACACAATTCTAACCCCCAAACCCAATTTCACACAAACATAGCATGGATAGTCAATGGGTGGCTGCGACAAAATAGAACTCGACCTTAATCGGCAACCGACATCCGCAAATGTCCACGGACATCGCTGCCAGTGTACGGAGTTGTTTGGAAAACAATAGAATCGAACTTTGGCGGAGCAGTGATCTGCACTTTGTCAGAGCCGATGTGCGGAGGCCCTTACTGTCACAGGAGGAAAAAAGTCATTTTGTGTTTAAATATATGTTACATGTCTAAGTTATCAAGTTTGGACATTTGTTTTTGTACAACTGCAAAGCAAAGTTGAGAGTTGATATCATCTGAGAGAAATCCAAGTCAGATCCTAAAGAAAAAACATCAGAAAGCTTTATAGAAATGCATTTGTGCCACGCATGAGGACAGTAGCCTACTATGTGTACTAAAACTGTCAGTAGATCATACAGAATTCCGCAATTTATGAATATATTGTACTTCAAATGTCACCAATGATGAGTATACTTCTATTCATTTCAATAAATGTTCACAGTGAAGCTTTATTATCACGTCATTTAATAGTTTACGTACTGTACATTTATGTTGTAAGTATTTTTTTCCCAGTGAATTATAGATGGGGTTTTTTTTGTAAACATGGTGCTGTGAGGAGGGGCAAGACACTGGGAGCCAACCATGTGAGCTAATTTTTTGACCGACAGCAGTTTCCAACAATCAGAGGTTGAGTTATGCACAGCTACCTGTAGTTTTGCGCGGTCAGGAGAAAACATCAATTTAGAAGCCATGTATATGTAATTCATACCCATGAAACACCTGTGCTAGATATAGAACAGAGAAATGTCCAAAGTTACCCAGGAAAACACCTCAGAGACACAAACAACATCTGCCATCTGACACACACACACACACACACACACACAGATTGAGAGAGAGAGAGGGAGAGAGAGAGAGAGAGAGAGAGAGAGAGAGAGAGAGTACATACAGCACACACATTTCTTTTTTGTGCCATGTCACCTTACCACCACCCTCTCCTTTACTCTGCCTTGGTCACATGAGAGGTGACAGATACACTGTGCCACTCGTCCAAAACAGGAAACAGGATTTATTCCAGTACTGAGGCTGGACACACACACACACACACACACACACACACACACACACACACACACACACACACACACACACACACACACACACACACACACACACACACACACACACACACACACACACACGCACGCTCTGACGCACATACACACACACAATCCAACACACATACAATCAAACACACACACACACACAATCAATCAAACACACACACACACACAATCAATCAAACACACACACACACACACACACACACACACACACACACACACACACACACACACACACACACACACACACACACACACACACACACACACAGGGGACTGAGGGGCCCTTTCTGATGGCTTTGTTGGGCCAGCCAAAGCTGTTAGCGGCCCTGTACACATATACAGACAGTCACACACATGAAACCGAACACACGCACGTTGGAGCATAAGTACATTAACACACGCATACACTCACAGACAATAAGGATCATCTATGTGTGTGTGTGTGTTTATTCCTGCTGCCATGAAACTGACTCCAGTGGCTCATTCATTAATGATGACATCTGTTCATGATGTGACATTTTAATGCGCTCTATTCATCTGAATTGAGGTCAACTCGAGTCAGTCTTTAATTCATTTAGCATCATTAGCCTAATATGTCCTAATATTGTCTGCCGTCAAGGCTGATCTGTTGTAATCGTCTCCCTTGGACGAGACACCTTAACCCTTTAATGTGCACCGTTCCACTGGAGCGCTGTAATAGTCACTGAAAAACCTTTACTATCATAGTGCTACACGACAGTACACAGTAGCCAGACCACGCCTTCCTAATGACGGAATGCATTCTGCGTTGCTTCTAGTCAAGTCAGGAGAAATACAAATATCACTTCTGAGCTCCACAGAAACCGGAAACTCCACCCACTTTGTCGGGAAGCAATCAACTTTGAGCAGCTCCAACGGCCCTGGGTAGTGGCGTGTTCACTCCGAGACAAAACAAAAATGTTTGGTGTAAACTTAAACTCGACCAGTAGCAAACCAAGGGAGGCGGGTCAACCATGGGAAACATTAATTATTATGCTCTAGGTCTGACCAAGTCTCGAATAGATTTGAAAGTCGATAATAATCAGGCTAGTACGCAGGGCCTTCAGTAATACATTACGACTTGGTCATTACGATTCTGGTAACAGCTCGTTTGGGCTGCATCTGACAGGGTATATTTTAACATCATAAGGCGATCAGACCTGAAAGAGATGAACATTTTATTTTCTTTAGCTCTGTACTGCACTCTAAGAAAATTTCCCTGCAAAATAACGGCAGTTACTGGCAATTATATTTACCTGTAATTCTACTGTTATTTCACACCAAAAATCAAATACAGCTCATTGCTGTTTAATGTATCACAGTATATAACATTTTTTTCAGCAGCAATTGAACTGTTAAATAACAGTACACTACAGAAACATAACAGTACATTTCAGTTAAAAAGTTGAATTGTACTGTGTGATGACAGGCAAATACTGGGTCATAGTTGTATTCATGAATATGGCCATGGCAACTTCCCACCCCACCCATCATTCTCCATAACTGTGGTACCCTGGCCATGTTACCACCCCACCCTCCCATCGTTCACCATGACTGGAGTGCCTTGAGCATGATACTATGGCGCTATGCTGTATTGAGAATATGGTTTGCGGTGGTCCTTTGAAAGTGTGGGCATGAATAAAATTTCAGAGTACGCAGTGCTATGTTACAATGATAGTGTGCAAGGTGGGCTTTTTACTGTATCTCTTGAAGAGCCAATGATGAATATAGCATTGGTCAGTCTTTAAAAAAATATTTTACACCAAGTAGCACAGCAAACAAGCAGCACTACAAGCTAGCTCTCAAAGCAATGCCTAATTTGCAGCAGGCACATTATATGCAACAATGCCACAAATGATGCCACATACAGCAAGCTTTCACAAAGAGGAAAGTGTGCAAGCATGTAAGCAAGCTTGTAGGCAAGCTTGTAGGCAAACAAGTGCTATGCTGTGCCATGCAGGCCAGCCAGCAGGCAGGCAAGCAACTGAAGTGTTGATAGTCCAGATTTATATACAGGTGCAAGAGTACCATGTGACCAGAGTCATCAGGCCCTTGGCAGGTGACGCCCGTAATTGAATAATGGCATAACAGCCCTACTCAGGTGAGGCCAGGCACTGATTAGCAGATTGGTTTAGATGGGGCTGCTTGTTGCAAGAGTGTTACAAGTTCTTAAAATGTTTCAGCCATTCACACTTTCATCACTATCAAAATGCATGTGCTACTCACACTTTGCTGCATCAAGCACTTTTTAAGTATTGTAGTTTCCTTATAAATTGTTTCATCATGCTTGATAGTATCAGATAATCTTTAACCAGTGAGAATGACTTCAGTTCTTCAGGTGGTATTGAAGTTTGATGGTGATCACGGACAAGTGGAGGATGAATGGGTTTCAATGGTGCTGCCTAAAATAACTTGTTATTTTCTAGAGATGCACCGGATCCGGTTCCGGTTCCGGTTCCGGATCCGTCAGGATAATAGAGTTTTTCACAGGGTCCGGGTCCGGCAGGATCTTAAGCAGTGGATCCGGTATCCGGCATGTTACCTAAAAATCAGGGTCTGGTGCATGTCTAGCCTAGGCTTTTCAGTCTTTCACAACCCCAATCACTGCCAGTGTGGCAATAAGCCAATGAGTCTAAAAAATAGTTTGCGCCAACGTAATAAAAAGGGCCCACGTGTGCGAGTAGACTATATGTTTCAACCCTTTTGTAGGATCCGGTATCCGGTTCCGGATCCGGCAGGATCTTATTCAGTGGATCTGGTATCCGGCAGGATCCTAAAAATCAGGATCCGGTGCATCTCTAGTTTTTTCCACAACGGCGAATACTGCTATTGTGCAGTACTTACTGTTTATGCTCAATATGTGACTCAAAGTAATATTTTCACAGTAGTTGTCTGTTTTTTCGAAAAACAGTAGAATGCTGTTGCAGAATTGCCGTAAATAAACAGCTATTTGTTACAGTGTGGGGACTAGGGACATTTCTCCTTCCTATGCCAATATCATTATTTGAAAAAAATTGAGACTAACGTAAGAAGGTTTTTTTCAATTTTACAAAGACTTTCTGTATTAATAGAAAGTTAATTTTGTTAATTGAATGTCAATGTAATGTGTTACTGGAGACAGTGCTATAGCAGTGTGGTATTACAGTAAGGTGGTAACTTTTTTTTTTCAACGAATGCCAAATAAAAGTGTAAAAAATAAAAGTGTTCCACAGCCAGAAGATTACAAGGTATACCATAACACTTCCAGAATAACTTAAGTAATTTATCAAGTTACTAGCTGGTGAAAGGCATTTCAGACAGAATTGAAAAACTACGCAGTGTGTTTAGCGGTGTGCTTCATTGGCCAAGGCTGCATGGATATTCCTGTGATACAAGGCTAGGTATTCCTGTGATGGGTCTGTGTGTGTGTGTGTGTGTGTGGGGGGGGGGGGTCTGGGTGTGGGTGTGTGTGTGTGTGTGTGTGTGGGTGGGTGGGTGAGTGCCCACACAGAGCTGTGCTGTTATGGCATGTGGACTCGAGGGAGAGGGGAGGGGGGGCGATGAGAAGGAAAAATGGAGCTTTTAATAGATCAGCACACACACACACACACACACACACACACACACACACACACACACACACACACACACACACACACACACATACACACACACACACACACTCAATCACTCAGTGAGTTAGTCCAAGAGATCAGAGACCTAAGAGTCTAAGAGGTCTATCTCTCCAGTTACATCCGAAGAGTCACCTGCCCACAATAAGCATAGAATACAGTATAATAGAACGGTAACACATTATTTTAGGGATACATCTATTAGCACTAATACATACAGTGTTAATGCCTGCATAAGTAACTTGTAAAGCATGTACTAAGCAAATGCTGCAGCCTACTAGGTCCTTACTACGGTTAAATTGGTAATAAATCCCTTATTGTGCATGAACAAGACATTTGCGAATACATGCCTAACAATTTTTTTATTTTGCTTTGTACATGCCTTACAAGTTACTTATACAGGAACATTGTATGTATTAGTGCTAATAGATGTATGCCTACACTGTAACAAATAGCTGTTTATTTACGGCAATTCTGCAACAGCATTCTACTGTTTTTCGAAAAAACAGACAACTACTGTGAAAATATTACTTTGAGTCACATGTTGAGCATAAACAGTAAGTACTGCACAATAGCAGTATTCGCCGTTGTGGAAAAGAATAGAGATGCACCGGATCCTGATTTTTAGGATCCTGCCGGATACCAGATCCACTGCTTAAGATCCTGCCAGATCCGGAACCGGATACCGGATCCTACAAAAGGGTTGAAACATATAGTCTACTCGCACACGTGGGCCCTTTTTATTACGTTGGCGCAAACTATTTTTTAGACTCATTGGCTTATTGCCACACTGCCTGCAATAGCCGCTACCAAAGGGATTTCACTCCATGCAGTGATTGGGGTTGTGAAAGACTGAAAAGCCTAGACTAGACATGCACCAGACCCTGATTTTTAGGTAACATGCGGGATACCGGATCCACTGCTTAAGATCCTGCCGGACCCGGATCCTGTGAAAAACTCTATTATCCTGACGGATCCGGAACCGGAACCGGATCCGGTGCATCTCTAGAAAATAACAAGTTATTTTAGGCAGCACCATTGAAACCCATTCATCCTCCACTTGTCCGTGATCACCATCAAACTTCCATACCACCTGAAGAACTGAAGTCATTCTGACTGGTTAAAGATTATCTGATACTATCAAGCATGATGAAACAATTTCTAAGGAAACTACAATACTTAAAAAGTGCTTGATGCAGCAAAGTGTGAGTAGCACATGCATTTTGATAGTGATGAAAGTGTGAATGGCTGAAACATTTTAAGAACTTGTAACACTCTTGCAACAAGCAGCCCCATCTAAACCAATCTGCTAATCAGTGCCAGGGCTGTTATGCCATTATTCAATTACGGGCGTCACCTGCCAAGGGCCTGATGACTCTGGTCACATGGTGCTCTTGCACCTGTATATAAATCTGGACTATCAACACTTCAGTTGCTTGCCTGCCTGCTGGCTGGCCTGCATGGCACAGCATAGCACTTGTTTGCCTACAAGCTTGCCTACAAGCTTGCTTATATGCTTGCACACTTTCCTCTTTGTGAAAGCTTGCTGTATGTGGCATCATTTGTGGCATTGTTGCATATAATGTGCCTGCTGCAAATTAGGCATTGCTTTGAGAGCTAGCTTGTAGTGCTGCTTGTTTGCTGTGCTACTTGGTGCAAAATAATTTTTTTAAAGACTGACCAATGCTATATTCATCATTGGCTCATCAAGAGATACAGTAAAAAGCCCACCTTGCACACTATCATTGTAACATAGCACTGCGTACTCTGAAATTTTATTCATGCCCACACTTTCAAAGGACCACCGCAAACCATTTTCTCAATACAGCATAGCGCCATAGTATCATGCTCAAGGCACTCCAGTCATGGTGAACGATGGGAGGGTGGGGTGGTAACATGGCCAGGGTACCACAGTTATGGAGAATGATGGGTGGGGTGGGAAGTTGCCATGGCCATATTCATGAATACAACTATGACCCAGTATTTGCCTGTCATCACACAGTACAATTCAACTTTTTAACTGAAATGTACTGTTATTTTACTCATACTACTGCATAAATATTGTAGAGCACTTTTAGTTTAACAATACTAATACTGTGAACGTTCTGTAGAGTACTGTTATTTAACAGTTCAATTGCTGCTGAAAAAATGTTATATACTGTGATACATTAAACAGCAATGAGCTGTATTTGATTTTTGGTGTGAAATAACAGTAGAATTACAGGTAAATATAATTGCCAGTAACTGCCGCTATTTTGCAGGGAAATTTTCTTAGAGTGTAAAATAAAGTGTTACCAATAGAATAGAATAGATTAGATTAGAATAGAATAGATTAAAATAGAATAGAACTGAATAGAAGAGACAGACTGGCATCATGTTAAGGTGTATGTATCTCACACCAGTGCATTCCACGTTGAGGTGCGATGCCTTTGCACGTTAAGTTGTAGTCCCCAACGCCGCGGAAAACCACTTTTTTCACGTGACAGGGTTTGCAGTTTTCCCGCCGTGTCGGCGTGTTATCTTACTTACTTTTATAATGCCATGTTGGAAGAGAATCTAAGTAAAAGGTGAGCTGTATGTCTGGAAGACAACCCCCCCATTGGGACTGCTGTGATGGCTGGAGACCTGCATCGCCAGCGGCAACCGTAAACCTCTCTCGGCGCATAATTACAATATTATTTACTGTGTCGGAGATAATTGGAATTGATTCATCATATGTGTTCGGGGGCAGCCTAAACTGCACTGGAGAGGGGGGACACTCGGCACTTCCTCCCTCCCCCTACATACCCCTCACTGCACAGCCAGGAGCACAGCCAGAGATGACTGTGCCGAGACAAGGAGAGAGAGAGAGAGAGAGAGAGAGAGAGAGAGAGAGATGAAGAGGCAGTGAGAGAGAAAGGGCTTGTAGGGTAAAAAAGACTCAGAGCTGGTGCTGAGTGAGTG
This sequence comes from Engraulis encrasicolus, assembly GCF_034702125.1. Taxonomy (NCBI): domain Eukaryota; kingdom Metazoa; phylum Chordata; class Actinopteri; order Clupeiformes; family Engraulidae; genus Engraulis; species Engraulis encrasicolus. Next base: position 14,640,042 of record NC_085873.1, read on the forward strand.
GTAACGTGGGGCCATGCTGATGGAGTTGAAATCAAATCAATAGCAATGAAGTATGGCAATCTGGCAAGTGGACAGATGAGGAGAGAGAGAGAGAGAGCGAGAGAGAGAGAGAGAGAGAGAGAGCGAGAGAGAGAGAGAGAGAGAGAGAGATGCAGAGAAAGCTGTTTGTGGCTGTGGGTGCTGATTTATATGTAATGACTGAGAACAAGGGGTGAAGAGAGAGGGAGAATATGTTCTGACTGTTACTGTGTGCGTGTGTGTGTGTGTGTGTGTGTGTGCCAATACAAGTCCCAACTTTTTTGGAATCCGGTTTGTAAAAGATATTAGACCAAAAGCGTCTGCGTGTGTGTGTGTGAGTGTGCGAGCGCGCATGCGTGTGTGAGTGCGTGCGTGTGTGCATGTGTGGGTACATGCATGGGTGCGTGTGTCTGTGTGTGTGTGTGTGTGTGTGTGTGTGTGTGTGTGTGTGTGTGGGGGGGGGGCAACTGTGCCAACTGCTGGGCTGGAGCAGAGATTCTCAGAAGCAGGCAAGCAGGCTGGGAATATGGGGAGGGTGGGGGACTTGAGTTGGATGGCTGGCAGGTTTGGGGTAGAGGGGTTTGGGGAGAGGGGTGGGTTGGGGGTGTAGGAGTGTTTGGGCGAGGGTTGTTGGTTGGCATAAGTTGAGTGGGGTCGAGGGGTAGCCAGGCGTAGCGAGCTGTGGGGGGGATCAGAGGGGTCAAGGGTGAGAGGTTGCAGGATGCCCCACAGCTGGGTGGCCCGCCCCCTCGGGTCGACACTGCCATCCGGAGATGTCAAGGACACGGGGACGAGCCCAGATGGAGATCAGACCAGACAAGGACAGCCCTGGGTATGGTCAACTCAGAGCAAGAGAAGAGTGGTAAATCTACTAGTAGAAGAGCTGCAATCACCAACTCAGAGCAGTGTACAGTAAATCTGCTAGTAGGAGACCCCTGGGTATCATCAACTCAGAGCAGTGTAGTACAGTAAATCTATTAGTAGATAGGACCTTTAGTTTTCCTATAGGATAAGTATAGATGAATGACGGACCAGACAAGGACAGCCCTGATACCACAAGAACAAGAGCAAAGTGGTACATCTACAGATCAGATCACTAGCCTGATTATCATTAACTTTCAAAGACTTGGTCTCACCAAGAGTATAACAATTAACGTTTCCATAACAGATGGTTGACATGCCTCCCTAGGTTTGCTACTGGTTTACTGGTGTCAGACAAAGTGGGTGGAGTTCCCGATATTTCAGGATATCAGAAATGATATTTACATTGCTCTTGGCCCGACTAGAAGCAACCCATAGGTGTTGCGCCACTAGGAGGGCATGGCTTGGCTAACAGATCAGTGGAGGGGACTCCATAGAAATCGTCTCAGACAAGGACGGCCGTAGGTCTGGTAAACTCAGAGAGAGCATGTGTGCAGTAAATCTACTAGTAGGGGGGAGCAGGGCTCTAAATTAACACCCGCAAAACCGGCCAAATTCTGGTGAAAATTTAGTTTTGCTGGTAGAAAAGACAAACTTACTACTTTGACGTATCACAGAGTATGGTTAGAAAGATTAACATCTACCGTACCAACCATTTTTGCTGGTGATTTAAAAAGTTGATTATCAGATTTCCTCAAAGAATGATAGCAGGGGGGCACTTTTCTAGAGGAGATCACACACAGAGGTAGAACATTGTAGACCAGAGGAGACACAGCAATTTGCGACAGCACTGGAAAATGGCAAGCACAGCCTCCATCTTCTGTACAATGCCACTATCTTGGAATACCCTCTAGCACCCATCTCTTCCCCACCCCCCACCCCCCTCATATAAGTACATCATCCACTGGGCTATAGGCAAGAAGCAGATCTTGAGCAATCAACCACTGTCCCTCCTCCTAATAAGGAACTGTTAGGCATGCATGCAGGGTTGCCAGGTGTGTCTGATGATTTCCATCCCAGAAAATGCATTGAAAAACGCCTGGGGACTCTAAGTCCCACCCACTTTGAACCAAATTGTATTAATATCTATGGCCATAAATCAATAGGAAAAACCTGTGCAGATGAGCCCGCTGGGGAGCCTGTGCTCTCATTGCGAAAAACTCTCAATTACATCATAACAACATTGCTGTGACAATATTGGCAGCCTTAAGTAACAGATGAAGACGTGGTCATTACAATTTTGGTGACAGTAAGGTTATAACAAGGCAGTAAGTGATACACAAAAGATGGCTGTGTACAGTGAGTTTTCCATGGAAACACAATTATTAGAAGCAAATGTTGGGTACACCTTTTGTTTTGACTGTTTTACTGTATCTTCATGTATCAACATGTAGCATTTTCATTTCTGTGTCATTGTTATCAAACATTTTGCTCACGTGCTGCTATGTTGTAAAAAAAAAAAAACCCCTGAATCTTTGCTTTAAAAAAAAAAAACACAGCTCACAGTTCTTAAATAATATTATTTTAAGATGAGATATCCAGATTTAAAGCTTAGGGAACGTCTGTCATTGCTTTTATCTGCCCCACAGTTTGAGCGAGGCTGCAAGCTTTTAAAGTTAATTCCCTCTGAATTTAGTAGCTCAGGGAGAAAAAGAGAACCTCTCGTTTCGGGATAAAAATGAAAATAAAATAAAAAACGCACATGGAATTATTTTGCCTTCAGAAACATTTCTGAGTGTGGAGAGATAGCAGGACCCATGGGAGAGGAGAGAGGAGTGCTGCAGAGACAGCAAAGGCAAAGGAAGAACGAGAGAGAGAGAGAGAGAGAGAGAGAGAGAGAGAGAGAGAGACAGAGACAGAGACAGAGACAGAGGGAGGGGGGAGAAGGAGACAGAAGGAGAAGAGAGAGGGGGGGGAGTAAGAGAGGGAGACAGATAGAGGGAGATAGAGAGAGAGAGGAAGACAGAGAGGGGGGGGAGAGGGAGAGAGAGAGAGAGAGAGAGAGAGAGAGAGAGAGAAGAGGTACTGTAAGGATAGGGAAATCATGATGCAATAGGTGATTTTGGGTGAGAGTGGTTGATTACGCTAACGTTTTCAGTCTTAACCCCTTAAGACGCGGCTTTATACATTTGTTGTTACCAGTATGGCAATGACCAAGTCGTGGTGCATAACTGAAGGGCCTGTGTTGTGTCATAGTATGGTAGTGCTATGATAGTTACATTTCAAAGACTATTACAGCGTGCCACTGGAGGTACGGCGCGCATTAAGGGGTTAAGGCGTCCACCACTCTCGTCCAGCTCAATAACGATCTGTGAATAGTCCATAAGCAGCTTCCCTAGACGTGATGTTGAAGCTTCGTGATGTTGAGAGTTTCTGGCCTCATCACTCCTTGTGCGTATGAGTGTGATGTGTGATGTGTGATGTGTGATGTGTGTGTGTATGGTGTGTATGAGTGTGATGTGTATGAGTGTGATGTGTGGCGTAAACCCCCTTGAGTACATCACAAGGGAACCTGGCCAGCAGACGAGACCATGTGAACAAGAGAGCATCACACCCAAGGTCAAATCAAGGGGAAACACTTCCACGTTCACAGTAAACGAGGCATTGGACTGCGTAGCCCCATAATGCACACCGTACCACCAGTGGCACGCTATAATAGTCATTGAAAGGTGAATTACCATAGTATTATTCTACTATGACCTAACAGAAGGGCTTTAGTAATGCACTATGACTCGGTCATTGGCATTCCAGTAACAGCAAATGTAGGCCTATAACACCATGTTTTTAACGGGTTAAGCCTGGCTCAAACTGCACGACTATCGAGCCGATTCTCGGCTGAAAATCCCCCTTACGACAATCGCTGGAACGTTACCCCCCAGGACCATCGCAAGCGATTGTCGGCAAGATTTCCTCGTCGTGAGCGACATTCTAAGATAGAACTTTGGCAGCTCAAAGAGTCGCCGATCGCAAATCGTAGAAATCAAACACTGTTTGATATTTGCGACTGGAAATAGAACGTTGGGCACTGTCTCGGTGGCTGCGAGCAGCGATAAGATTGACAGTTGCGATTCTCTTGTAGTGTGCGGTGCACCCCGATGTCAAAATCGGACACACAATCGCTAGTCGTGTAGTTTGAGCCTGGCTTTAAAGACCCTGCAGGGCAGGCCTGGGCTGGTAATCAGGCAAACAGGACATTCAGGCAATCAGGCAACAGTCCTCAGGGGTTGATGCTGTCGTTTTTTTGCTTTTAAGGAACTATCTGTCAACATACACAGTAAAAAAAGAACTGTTGTTCTTACGGTAGATTGCTGGCAGCAGTGGTTGCCAAAGTCTACCTTTAAACAAATAACGGTATATTTCCTTTTTACATTTTACGGTAAAATTATGGCAGCAGTGGTTGCCAAAGCCTACCGTTAAATAAATAACGGTATTATTATTTTTTACATTTTACGGTAAAATTATGGCAGCAGTGGTTGCCAAAACGTACCATTAAATAAATTACGGTAAAAACGGATTATACTCAGGTGAGTTCAATTATAGAGTTACAATCAGACAACTGATTGGACTGATTATACTCAGGTGAGTCCAATTATAGAGTTGCAATCACAGACAACTGATTGGACTGATTCAACTCATTGGAGTCCAATAAACATCAACTTAATTAGATACCTAAATAAATGCCCAATTGCCAGATTGTCTAGTGCAGGCAGGTGGACCAGTCTAGTATCATCAATGAAGGGTATGCAAATCCATTCTTTATTTAAAAAAGGCCTGGAAATAACCTTAAGGAAAATGAAGGCCAAAACTAGCGGGTCAAGCAAGCTAACAAACAAGCTAGTTAGCAAGCCATGCAGCCACCCTTACAACGTGACCTGCTAACCGGGCCGGCCAGGCCAGGCGAGGCGAGGCGAGGGCAGGCCAGCCGACCGGCCGGCCTTACGGCCGGCCTTACGGCCAGCCGGCCGGCCAGCCGGCCACCTAGCTAGCTAGCAACCAGTGAGCAGTACAATGCAACAGTCCCTGTTTAAATACATGTTCAAGTGAACCATGTGACCCGAGTGATTAAGCATTTGACAGGTGCAGGCAGTAAGTTAATCATAGCATGACAGCCCTTAGCACTCAGGTGAGGTCAGGAATTGATTGATAGATTGATTTGGATGGGGTAGAATGACAGTTTCAAATAGACTGGGCTACTTCTAAGAGACTAAATCAAGGGATTACTGTCCCAGGTAGACTTTTTCAGATTATACTAGTCTATAGGTATATTTTACACATTAAATGAGGCTAAACTGTAGGCTGTTACCGGATAAATAATAAGTTACAGTGAATTAATGCAAAATGTGCAAACTGTTGCCATTTGCAGTCCTTAACTGTTGCACAGTTTATTCAGTTGCCAGCTTCATTGTTGTCAAATCTACAACGTGGAGGCACCTGGAGCCAAGCAGACAGGCAATATGTTTTCTGTGGAGTAATTAATATTTAATTCATTATAACCTCCATTGCTTTCTGTTGGGTAGGAGGAATGCAAAAAAAGATATTCTGAATTTTGAAGAGGTTTACTGTGTCAATTTGCCTCTCAATCGAAAACTCTGATGGCAAAGCCTCAAAGTCCAATAAGGGAAAAAAATATTGCGGTGGAGAATTTTCCGCAGGATTAACTAGAACACATGCAAAGGGTTGTACTCTAAGTTAATACTCATTGATGGCTACTAATCAAATAGCGTGTTGACATCAAACTCTGCCTGTTACAACCAGCCTATCAGTGGTTTGACAAGTTACACCTGGAACAAGTGCAATCACAAGAGATCTATTGGACTAAAAGAGGACAAAAAGCCTAACACGACCAGAAAGAGCACCTACTTTTTGTAGTATACACAATGTGAAGAAAAGCAGAACAGAGTTCTTTGTCTGTTGGTTCACAATTTGGTTCACTAACAGAGGATTGAGTTTGGTTCACTTATAGGGGACTCAACAAAAATGGCTGCTCATGTTGCTAAAACATTTGGAAATTGGGGAGGCGTGTTTTCATAACTCTCTAGGGAGTTAAACATTAACTCTCTAGCTCTCTTAGCTCAACAACTCGGATCCAGAGGAGTCAAATAACACTCTGTAGTGTTGCTACAACTCTTGATGTTTAGATTTTGGCTGAACACCAGTCTAACTCTGATCAATCTAACTCTGGCAGATTAGCTGTGTACATATGTGTACACCAGTGAAAAATAAAGTCATGTACCGTTTCTTGACTACTTCATCTTCACTTAACGGTATTTTCCAATATTTTCTTTTCAGTGAACAGTTCAGTATTTTCTACATATTGACACCAGTGAAAAATAAAGTTATGTACCGTTTCTTGACTACTTCATCTCACTTAACGGTGTTTTCCAATATCTTCGTTTACAGAGAACAGTCCAGTATTTTCTACATATGACACCTGTCAAAAATAAAGTTATGTAGCGCTTTTTGACTAAATAGTGGCTTGCCATATTTAGAACAGAGATAAACTGTTTTACATTTTATGGTCACTGACTGTTGCAATTTGATAGTTTTTTGCCGTAATTTCAACGGGCATTTTTTACAGTGTAGAAGGGGTCGCACAAAAATGCCCGTGCCTCGTTTTGATCCCAGTAAAACCCTGCTGGAGGGAGAGGCTGTGCCCTGACACTGGGGAAATTAGAATAGAATAAAATGGAATAGAATAGAATCGACTTTATGATTATACTTCATATTACAGCGAGAGGCTCTGCCCTGACACTGGGGACAAAATGAGTGAAGCGAAGGGAGGCAAAATTCAGTGTTCTATTCTGACAGCTCAACGTCAACAATTTGTCAAATTAGTGCATAAAATTAAACTTAAAAATGAAACCCGAACTTCGCTTCACCCCTGTTCCCTTGCCTTCACCCCCACTTCACTTCTCTCATAGGAATGAACGCCACTGTTTGTTTTGCATGGCCAGATTTATGTGTTTGTGTCCCCGGCATGAGAATAGAGAAAACAAGAGAGTGCCTGAGCTGCTTGATAGCCAGGCTAGATGAGAAGATGACTGTATGTTTGTAACGCGACAGCTATATAATTGCTGTCAGTCAGTGATAAAAAACCATTTCCATGCTGCCCATGTCCTTACCCCTCCTAACAACACACTACCGCTCTGGGAAAGAAGCTTAACTCGCTACTCCTGACTTATGTAAGAAGATATAGGCCCCATCTGCCCATTGCGTACCATTGTTTGTCCTCAGTCAGATATGCCTGCCAACTGTTAGCCATATAGCTTACTAGCTTCTAGGCTAACTACTGTAATCCACTTCCATTGCATTAGGCTAACAGTGGGAGATGTCAGGGCACATCACTGAAGAGAAGAGGAGGGTGTACATATATGCACTAACTGGGCTACGATACCTTAGAGCTTGGATAATACCCCAAACAGGTGGTATGGTTTAATTCCTGAGCCAATCATAATTGAGCAGACCGTTCCGTGGGAAGAGGACATACTAGCTGCCCATGAGCTGAAACGGGACAAATACACAGAGCTGGCAATGGAGTGAAAGAAGGCAGGCCGGGCAGCATCCATCCACCCGGTGGAGGTTGGCTGCAGGGTCTTTGTAGGCCGGTCGGTGATGCGGCTCCTTCGTGCCACAGGAACATCAGGCTGCAGCGAGCAGTCAAAGAGCTGGCAGGGGAGGCTGAGAAAGCTAGCTTCTGGTTGTTGGTAAGAAGGATGGATTGCAGATGGGGTGAGACAACCCAGTAGGGTCAGATGCAGGGAGTGGTAGGGACGGGAGACGTCCCTGACAAGACACCCCCGACCCCCCTAGCTAGGGAGCGAAACATCGGTGAGGTGGCGCCAGCTGACGACCTTGCATCTGACCTGAAGGGCACTGGAGATACACTGTAACAAATAACTGTTAATTTAGGGCAATTCTGCAACAGCATTCTACTGTTTTTCGAAAAAACAGACAACTACTGTGAAAATACTACTTTGAGTCACATATTGAGCATAAACAGTAAGTACTGCACAATAGCAGCATTCGCCGTTGTGGAAACTAGAGATGCACCGGATCCTGATTTTTAGGATCCTGCCGGATACCGGATCCACTGCTTAAGATCCTGCCGGATCCGGAACCGGATACCGGATCCTACGAAAGGGTTGAAACACATAGCCTACTCACACATGTGGGCCCTTTTTTATCACGTTGGCTCAAACTATTTTGACTGAAAAGCCTCGGCTACCGGATCCTGGATCCTGGAACCGGATCCGGATCCTGTGAAAAACCCTATTATCCTGCCAGATCCGGAACCGGATCTTGGATCCTGTACATCTCTAGTGGAAACAACCAAGTTATTTTAGGCAGCACCATTGAAACCCATTCATCCTCCACTTGTCCGTGATCACCATCAAGCTTCAATACCACCTGAAGAACTTAAGTAATTCTCACTGGTTAAAGATTCTCTGATACTATCAAACATGATGAAACTATTTCTAAAGAAACTACAATACTTAAAAAGTGCTTGATGCAGCAAAGTATGAGTAGCACATGCATTTTGATAGTGATGAAAGTGTGAATGGCTGAAACATTTTAAGAACTTGTAACACTTGCAACAAGCAGTCCCATCTAAACCAATCTGCTAATCAGTGCCTGGCCTCACATGAGTACTAAGGGCTGTTATGCCATTATTCAATTACGACCTTCACCTGCCAAATCCCTGATGACTCTGGTCACATGGTACCCTTGCACCTGTATATAAATCTGGACTATCAACACTTCAGTTGCTTGCCTGCCTGCTGGCTGGCCTGCATGGCACAGCATAGCACTTGCTTGCCTACAAGCTTGCTTACAGGCTTGCATACTTTCCTCTTTGTGAAAGCTTGCTTTGTGGCACTTGCTGTGTGTGGCATAATTTGTCACATCGCTGCATATAATGTGCCTGCTGCAAGTTAGGCATTGCTTTGAGAGCTAGCTTGTAGTGCTGCTTTTTTGCTGTGCTACTTGGTGCAAATTATGTTTTTACAGACTCATCAAGAGCTGATACATTAAAAAGCCCCCCTCACACACTCCCATTGTCATTGTAACATAGCACTGCGTAGGCCTGCACTGAAATTGTATTCATGCCCTTCATATTCAAAGGACCACCGCAAACCAGCATCTCAATATAGCATAGTGGCGGCATGGTATCATGCTCAAGTCACTTCAGTCATGGTGACCGATGGGACGGTGGGGCGGTAACATGGCCAGGGTATGGGTGGGAGGGAAGTTGCCATGGCTATATTCATGAATGGAACTATGACCCAGTAATTGCCTGCTATCTCACAGTACATCTTCAACTTTTTAACTGTAGTGTACCGTTATTTTACCTATACTACTGTATAAATATTGTAGAGCACTTTCAGTTTAACAACATACTGTTATTTAACAGTTCAATTGCTGCTGAAAAAATGTTATATACTGTGATACATTAAACAGCAATGAGCTGTATTAGATTTTTGGTGTGAAATAACAGTAGAATTACAGGTAAATATAATTGCCAGTAACTGCCGTTATTTTGCAGGGAAATTTTCTTAGAGTGTAGGCATAAGCCCCCCCCCACACACAAACCCTCCCACCAGAGACAGTGTCACCAATAAGCACACTAGGCCATTGCCTAGGGCCGCACCAAATTTGCCCATTGTAGGCGGCCCCAAACTGCCAGCCCCACCATGGTAAATTCAGCGAAAGTAATTAAAAAGGGCCCCATAACTATATTTTTACTAGGGCCACACACACACACACACACACACACACACACTGTCAGCTGCTTGTTCCCTGGCTCTAATCTTGGCCTGATAAGTACTGTGGGTGTTTGCCGAGCAAATGTGCGTGCGTGCGAGTGCGTGTGCTGCCTGAGTGCACAGTGTGTGCATTCATATGTAGGTTACTCAAGCGTGCAGAACTTTATGTACAGAGAACACGGCCAGGATGGTATAAAAAAGATCAGAGAGAGAGAGAGAGAGAGAAAGGAAGAGAGAGGGCAAGAGCATGACTTATTGGCTCTTTCGATTTAAAACTGATGAGTCAGCGCTCTCACCATCATCCGCACCATCTGTCTCCCAAAACACGGCCATTGCAGAATAG
>NC_085873.1:14655085-14662585 GCF_034702125.1 Engraulis encrasicolus
AGTCATGTTATATGTGCTAGTAAAATGATGCCGAAGAATGGCCTAGTCATGTTGAGAGGTTTTTTGTCACATGCAGCCAGCCACAGTACAGCATGTGCTAGCCTTTAGATCAGAGGGTTGCAGCTTCAAATCCCACCTCTACTAGCACCTTCATCCATGCCTTGAGCAAAGCGCCTAACCCCACAATGCTCCAGGGCCTGTAACCAATACCCTCTCCCTAAATAGCTACCTAAGTTGCTTTGGATAAAAGCACAAGCTAAGTGTAATATAATGTAATGAAAAATGTAATACAATGTAATGCAATGTGATGTAATGTTGCTCTCGGTCAGAGACTTGTTTGCTTTTTGGGGTTTGTACTGATGACCTTGTCTTAAGCCAGAGTAGCGTGTGGTCAGGGCTGGATTATGGGACTATAGCCCTAGGTTATAGTTTGCTGTAGGCCCCCGCAGAAGACAAAATACGTAATGAAATTAGATAGACAGCAGCATAATTCTGAGCCAGGAACGAGTATTAACCAAATTGAAAGCTCAAAGTCAACAGCGAACTATTTTTTTAATTTCCACATCTTGTCACAATTCTACAATTTTCCCCCACTTTGTACAATCAGGGCCCTAGTGCATTTATCCAGCCCTGTGTGTGATGTGGAGAGGAATGGATAGGGTCTTCAATTGCCGCTGTACTTCTGCATGTAGAGAGATAGTATGTGTTTAATGCTATAATGATTCTGTGCATTCTGTGCTGTGCAACAGTTAAAAATCTTGGGGTCCTCATTGACAGTGACCTAAACTTCAACAGTCACATGAAAGCTATTACTAAGTCTGCATTTTATCACATAAAAAACGTCTCTAAATTTAGGGGCCTGATGTCTAAACATGATCTGGAGAAGCTAATACATGCCTTCATTTCTAGTAAAGTTGATTACTGTAACAGTCTTTTTACTGGCCTCCCCAATAAGACCATTAAACAGCTTCAACTTGTACAAAACGCAGCTGCAAGGGTTCTTACAAAGACAAGGAAGTTCGACCACATTACTCCAATTTTAAGATCGCTGCATTGGCTCCCAGTAAGCTACAGAATTGATTTTAAGGCTATGCTACTTGTGTTTAAATCACTAAATGGAATGGGACCCACATATCTACTGGATATGTTTCAGCTGTATGCACCAACTAGGTCACTAAGGTCAATGGAGAAGAATTTGCTGGTGATTCCAAAAGTCAAAACAAAGTGTGGAGAGGCAGCCTTTAGCTTCTATGCTTCAAAGCTTTGGAACCAGCTTCCAGATGACATAAAAAATGCACCCACTATTGATAGCTTTAAATCTAGACTCAAGACAAAGCTGTTCTCAGATGCTTTCCCCTAGCTTAAATTACTTATTATTATTATTATTATTTTTATGTTTATTTAATTTGTTTTATTTTATTTTATTATTATTTTTACCTTATGTTTTATCTTAATGTTTTAAATGTTTTTTGACTCTAATTCATTTCCTTCTTTCTTCCCTGTTTCCTTTCATTTACATTTGTTAACTTTGTGAAGCACATTGAGTTGCACCTGTGTATGAAATGCGCTACATAAATAAACTTGCCTTGCCTTGCCTTGCCATGCTGTGCTTACTATGAGTTATGAGTGAAAACATCAAGTTATTATTATATTATTTCATGGTTCAGGTGGATTTTCTTTTCCCTATTGATATTATTATAATATTGTCCTGATATAAAGGATGTTGATTTTCTCATGTAACATCTGAAAGAAATCATATCAAGTCAAGCAAATACTGTAGTTACAAGGTGAGAAGCATATGTAGGCCTAAGCAAAGTTTGTACACAGTGTAACCTAACTAAGTGTGCATTATTTGTAATATGTGAATGGCGTTTCCCATAAAGGCTCTTGGTTCTCACGCACGCACGCACGCACACACACACTAATCCATATAGCCATCTTTGGTGCAGAAGGGAAAGCAGACGAAGTACACAACCCTGGTTTATAGTTACACACACTACATCACACACAGACACACAGACACAGACACAGACACAGACACAGACACACACACACACACACACACACACACACACACACACACACACACACACACACACACACACACACACACACACACACACACACACACACACACACACCAGATGTGGAGCAAAGCCCTGCTCATGAAAGCCTGCTTTGCTTTGCTAGATAAGACTAGCTAGGCCAAACACTAAGCCTGTTTTTCAAAAACTAATCTTGAAAGGGATATCTCCAGAGGGTTATACTGGCATATGTTAGATATGGGACTGGGAGAGTATCCTTAAACCTGACTAAGACACTATTTGCTGTATGGGCTCAGTTCATTTGCGGCCATTTGGTAATTCCCAGCGCTGGTGTATAGCATCAACATTTAAACACATTTGGAATTAAAGTTTAATGCATACATCTGAAAGTTAGAGTTTGACTCACTGGATGGCAGATTGTTTCAAATCATTACAACCCAGCAGTGCCAGAGCATTTTCAGTATTTTGGGTGTTTTTTCAGAGAAATGAATTCTATGCCTATGTCAACACCACACCATAAAAAACTGAACTGACTCGCTTCAGCATCATCAGTGCAGAACATTATCCAAAATGATGCACTTAAGCCTCACTGGCATAACGTGAGTATTCAACAAGGCATATTTTATTCCCACATTTCCAGTTTGATGCTGACTGTAGTCATTTCAAGGTTCACCATGGCCAAGAGTATCATCGATGTGAATAATCGATGTGGTATACATCAAACCAGGAATGCATGCAACACCTTGCCAGTTGGCATTATTATCAACGTAAACCAGTGGGTTTGCAAGCCTCTACAGTATGTGGAACCCACATTTCTGTCAGCTTGTTAGTCTCCAGGGGACTCTGAGACATGGGCGGAAAGCTTTATCCAAAATGACTTACAAATTATTTATATAATTTATTTAGTAAGTGTCCCTGGAGCAATGTGGGGCTAAGTGCTCAAGAGCACTTCAGCCATGGATGTAGGTGTAGTGAGAGGTAAGGGTGGGATTCGAACCTGCAACCTTCTGATCTTGAGACCACCTCCGTCACCATTAGGCTACGGCTGCCCATTAGACTATGGTTGCATGAAAGAAAAAAGAATTTTGCAGCTAAAAATGTCTTTTTCTGGAAACTCAAAATGGCGGACATGGAGAAAATCCCCCTTTTCATGTATGAAAGGTGTCATTTCCCCAGTCATAATGAATACGTAGAAGGCTTAGAACTTTAATGGTGGTCGTAAGAAAGAAGAACATTTTACACAGCGTACCTTTAAGTTATTCAATTAAGTTACATAGTCACAGCTCAATGGTGACAACAAAAAAAAAGATTGCCATAGTAACCCAATGACCCAGTGTGTTGCTTGTGAGGCACTGTTGCATAAGGTGGCTTTACAGCATGCGCGCGGTCGCACACACGCTTGTACGCGCACGCGCACGCGCACGCGCACGCACACGCACACGCACACACACACACACACACACACACACACACACACACACACACACACACTGTACACATACAAATGCAAACACACACACTCACACACACACACACACACACACACACACACACACACACACACACACACACACACACACACACACACTGTACACATACAAATGCAAACACACACACTCACACACACACACACACACACACACACACACACACACACACACACACACACACACACACACACACACACACACACACACACACACACACACACACACACACACTAAAATATACACATACAGCGCACACACAATTACACACTTGTACAGATAAACACTAAATTACACATACTTTATCCACACACATAGACACATGCCACACTCTTCGTCAACAGCCAGATGCCCTTTGTGTCCAATCACCTGCGAGTCACAAGACCGCTGCACACCTGTTCCCTCTCCCAGCCAGCCTCTCACTGCTAACTCACTGGCCACAGAAACGAACGCAAACACAGGACTGTTTTTTTCCCTTCTCTTCTCTGTTCTTTTTCTCTGTCTTTTGTCTCCACCTTGTCCCTTTTTTAATACCAGATTCTTATCCATTCTTATCAGCTCCCAAGATGTCTGGTTGGCTCCGTGTGTGTGTGTGTGCGTGCATGTGTGTTTGTGTGGATGGTGGTGTGTGCGTGTGTGTGCGTGTGTGTGCGTGTGTATGCGTGTGTGCGTGTACTTGTGTTTGTGTGCGTGTCTGCATGTGTGCCAAAAGTGTGTGCTAATCATGATTAAAATGTACTGAAAATACCAAGCCAGAGACTACCAGGTGTTGCTGCTGGCTGTCAAAAGCAGGAGAGAAGAACTGCTGCAGGGACACCTAGAACTACAGATAATCTGCTGTCTGTGGAGAGAGAGATAGACAGGGCAGCCGCTAGACAGTGCTCAGGGCACAAACCAGTGCTTAGGGCACCAACCACTTTGCTCCCAAAATTGGGGCTTCTCAAATTGACATTGATAAAAAATGAAAATAAAACATCATGAAAAAAATTACAAAACATGAGTTAGTAGATTATTATTAGTATTACTTACATGATCATGAGGGGGTGTTCCTGAGCAGGTATGCTAAAGGCCTCCAAAACCTTGGCAGTGGCAGAGAGAGAGAGAGAGAGAGAGAGAGAGAGAGAGAGAGAGAGAGAGACAGAGAGAGAGAGACAGAGAAATAATACAGTAGAATGGCTAATGAACGCAACGGTCTATTAGAACGGTGGCGTCCATAGAAATAATACAGAAATAATAAAAAATCCGGCATCTTCACTGAAATTGCACACCTGCTGGCGTGGCCGTAATGATGAGTGAACTACAGATTGACCTTGGAACCTGACTGGAACCTGTACCAAGATGGCAGCGGTACTGACGCATGCCCAGAGGCTCATTTTCCCATCTACTGTATTAGTTCTACGTTCTGTTGCGTGTGCCTGACTCAAGTTCTCACAGTTTACTGTAAGTTCCATTATCTTGCTCTCTCACACAAATAGGCTACTGCTAAGATCCTTGGAAAAACAATGCAGGGCCAAATAAATTGTGATTTGCACCCATCTTCTGGTGATGTGATGATTGAGGAGATTTAAAAAAAAGATTTATCTTAAATAACGTTGCCATGACAGAAAATAGTCTAGAGCAGAGCACTGTAAATCCTAACATGTTCAATGAACCCAAAACATTTGGGGTAACATATTGCCTAAAAAAAACAGATTTTTCAACGATTGAATGAACATAAAAAGTTAAGGTTGAGGGTACCATAATTTTAAGGTACACTGCATTATTTGATTTGAGTACAATAAACGATTGTCTCATGATGTAGTAATCTGTACTTATTAGTTGGGTTGAAATGTATTGTTTGTTTAAATAATTCAATATTATTTGTTCTTTTTCCAAGCCTTTTAACTCGGCTACTGGTTAATATGCACCCTATTTTGCTACTAAATATGGGGTTGAGGTCTTCAGTATAGCACCTAGACATGTTTTTATGCACTTAAACATTTACATAGCATTTTCTTCGTACAATTGTGGGTTCAACACGAAATAGGGAAAATCCAAACTAGAAGATGCATACTTTAACATTTTATGTAAGAGCTATGAATAAAAAACAAAAAAGATTGACTGGTCTTTGAAGGTTTATTGTAATGCAGCCATGTAAAAACTGAAAAAAAAACCTCTCTTATGGGATAGACTGGTTAAGACTGTGATAACACATATGCTGAGTAAAGGATTTCCCACTATGACATACCAAACGATATGAAAACATGGTAAAAAGTGTAAAATACAAACCTATTTGCAAACACTGTCAAGTGGCCATGCCTGTAAATGCTGATATACCTTTTTTCTCAACACAGTAGTGTCAGAACCAGCTGAACGAATTGCAGGGCATGTTTACCATGCACCGTGGGTAGTTTGTTTACAAGTATGGCCATTTGACAGTGTTCACACAACAAAGTAGCATAAAGTGCATTATAAGTCACTCCCTTCCACAACGGAAACCGAATGACACTTTGTAAAAATATACAACTCATTCAAAGCTGTTTTTCTTTTACACATGAATAGTTCACAAGCCAAATGTAACATTACTTTTTTCAACAGCCTTTGTACCTTGAGAGTCCTGAAATGGTTGTATATGGCACTTGATAGATTTTAAAATAAAGATTACAAATGAAGATAAAATGAATACAAAACGCAACTACTTAGCACAAAGGCCCACAATGATTAATTGAATAATGAAATTAACCAAATCAGTAAACACAAAAACAACTTCCAAGGTCAAGCTGGACATTTTACCTCTACAACTATATGTTCAGACAGTTTGTTATGGGACAGGCTGGTTAAGATTGAAATTTAGATACATGCTACTGAATTAAGGATTTCCCACTTCTGTGGCAGCAGCATCCACAGCAGTGGCAAATACTCTAAACAGTAGCATGTGTGCAAATCTCAGTCTTAACCACTATACCGTATGACATCCCCCCCCCCCCCCCCATAAGGTCAGAACAAAATGAGAACAAAATGAGAACAAATATGTGTGCTATCAGTGGCCGTGCATAATTTGTGATCACTAATACTTCAGGTTAGGGATATCTACTATGCATTCATGTGAGAGTGAAATCTTATGTAAAACGGTATCATAAATAGACCATCCTAAGGCTGCTAAGAAATAGAGAAACGAATATCTGTTCTGTCTGGAAAGCTATCCGCTTGTTTCGCACCCTAAACACCGTGCTGCTCGTGGTTATACAGATTCTATTTTCGGCCCCTTCACTTTAGGGAAGTTGAAAAACTGGCCCTCTGTGACTTTTAATTGCATACCCCTGATGAAGATGTTCTGCATGTGTACTACATTTGGGGTGAATGATTTCTTTGCACTCTATATCTTCAGCCTAAAGGAAGCAGCTCACAATAAGGATGAAGAAGGTAAAAAACATTTTTCCCCTCTAACTGACACAATACTATGATGCCTTTGCAAGCTTTATCCAAATGTGCATGGTGTTATTATTTTATATTCATTTTATTTTATTATTTATTGTGCTACCTTGTTGTCTGTGTATTGTTAGCTTGCTGCATTCTTTCATTCAGTGTTCAATTCTACATAATAATGCTTATGACATCAGCATTCTGGAATGTGATGCTATAATGGAAGATTCTGTAGTGTTTGGCACTTCACTTGTACCATTTCTAAAGTGTATATTGATTGTCATATTATTGTTGATACGTTCTACAGCTTATTATAGTTAGCAGCTATTGTTTTAGTACATAATTTCACTATATTTTACAGCATATCGCAACTTGCTTTTATAGCATAAAGCAACTTGATTTATACCAAGTTCTGTTGTACCCGAAACTTGAAGGATGTCAAGTAAGTGAATTAAATTTTTAGTAGTACTAGGCCTACTTTTGTTCAATGCTGTGTTTCAGTGAATGTGTATCAATATTTTTTGTTATTCTAAAGCATCTGGCCATAAAGTTACAGACATATGAAA
>NC_085873.1:14667585-14670085 GCF_034702125.1 Engraulis encrasicolus
CTGCTTAAAAAGGTTCTGAGCTCTAGTTTTTTAACCAAAATTGACTTAACCAAGAGATCTTGAACGATATGCGCTATTCTCTTTTCAGAGTATCAGATTGAATTAATTAGATAATCAGGGGGTGGTCCTATAGGGGCAGGCCGACCGGGCAATTGGCCAGAGCTGCACCAGAGAGGGGCCGATACCATCGCGAAACTCTGCGACTAATAAAATTGTGAAAAAATGACTGGTAGCAGGGTACCACACTGCCATATAGCAATAACAACATACAGGGGTTGGACAAAATAACTGAGACACCTGTCATTTTAGTATGGGAAGTTTCATGGCTCAAGTGGACCCGCCTGTTCGCCAATCTTCATTAATTGCACATTGCACCAGTAAAGTGAAGTGTGAAGGTTCAATTAGCAGGATAAGAGCACACAACATTATGGGTGACATATCAGAGTTTAAAAAGGAGAAATTCTTGCTACGCATGTAACTGTTGCATCAAGAGATAGTCCTACAGTCAACAAGGACTATGGCAGTGGTCTCCCATGAAGCCTCAAATATTTATGTCCGCAGCGATTATGTAAGGCCCAGATACTGTATATGCCTCTGGCATTCCTGAGAGAGACAGCAGGTGTGTGTGTGTGTGTGTGTGTGTGTGTGTGTGTGAGCATGTGTGTGCGCGTGTGTGAACGCATGTGTGTTTGCACATGTGTGTGTGTGTGCATGTGTGTGTGCGTACGCCCGCACCTTCGCGAACGTGTGTGTGAGTGTGTCTGTGTCTGTGTGCGTGTATGCATGTTGTGTGTGTGTGTGTGTGTTTGTGTTTACAGTGATTACAAATTCTCCGTGCCAGCAGCTCTGCTACACAAAGGTCATCTGGCTTGTCAAACAGGCCCTGGGGGGTGTTGAGACAGACAGACGTAGCGCCTCCCCCACAAATGCCAGCGTTTATGTAGTTGTTTACTATCATTGTTTACAATTAGTGTTTCTTATGCTATTGCTTTATTTACATACATCTGTATACTGTATCAAGGGGATGTTGCAACAGACAGTCAACCCCCACAAACGCCTGAGTGTTTACTATTACTGGTTCTTGTGCTAATGCTTATACACTGTAGCATTCAGGTGCAAATTATTGTGCTAGTAGACAAACAAACGGTCCCCAATCTGATGACACGTCTCTGTTGTTCATGTAAAAGTCCTGAAAAACGTTCATCAGAACATCACTATTCAGGAGGACAGCCAGCCATTGGTAGTGGTGAGAGAAAAGATTCAAAGTATAAGGAATTTAAATAATAATAATAAGAAGAATAAGACTTTCGTTTCATATAGCACCGTTTCAAAACACCCAAGGTCGCTTCACAAGGTACCGTGCAGGAAAGTGTGAGTGTATATGCGCGTCAGTGCGTGAGCGTGTGTGTGAGTGCATGTAAGTGAATGTGCTTGTGGAACTAGCAGCCATAAGCCTCCAGGAAGAGATGTGTCTTAAGGTGTTGTTTAAACATGGCCAGTGAAGGG
This sequence comes from Engraulis encrasicolus, assembly GCF_034702125.1. Classification (NCBI taxonomy): domain Eukaryota; kingdom Metazoa; phylum Chordata; class Actinopteri; order Clupeiformes; family Engraulidae; genus Engraulis; species Engraulis encrasicolus. The sequence continues at coordinate 14,669,092 of NC_085873.1, forward strand.
GCATTCTGGAAGCAGGCGTACGGTGACATACAGTGATTAGGACCTCACATGTGATTAGGACTTTTGCCTTTATTTTAAGTTCAGACAATGTTTTCACAAATACTCTGCAGCACAGAACACAGAATTCTAAGGGTGCTGTAGAATATTGGAGTAGAATTCCAGAAGCTACTGGTAGGAAATCCTTCCTCCTCTAAGACCAATCACGGAGCAGCAAGGACAGCAGCAGTAGCAGTAGTAGAAGCATCTGCTTACTTTCTCGTATGTCAGGAACCACATGCCCCACCGTTATGAATTATTGCCACCACTTGAAAGGACACTGCCGTGCCCCCAACCACCAGCCACACACTCCACCATCCGCTTCCAACCTCTTATCTCCACACACACATACAGCCGTCTCCAAAAGTTTTGTCGCCTATCCATCTGTTTGGAATAACAGCTGATAACCTGACTTTCAATTAATCACTTGGCTTCAGAAGTCACTCATATGAAAGCTACAACCCTCCCGAATGAAAATGCATGTACAAAAATACATTTCATGCACCAAAGAAAGATTGACCCTTTAATGAACACAGACAGGGCAGATTTTCACAAGACAAATTTCTGTCGCCTATCAAACATAATGTGAAAATGAGCAGACAAGTCACTTCAAAACACACGCAGATCGGGTGTCAAACTTAATCACTGAATCACTCTCACCTCTTCAAAAAAAATCAACTTTGGCCTTAGGTGTATGTTTAGGGTCATTGTAATCATGGAAAGCAACACAATGAAAAACAATGAAGATCAATGAGAGATGGTGACATATTCGCTATTCGTAGAGCAATACATGTTTAACTTCATGATTTAATCAATGATAAAAGCCCTCAAACACCTGCAACATGCATGCAGCTCCTCATAAGAGCTGTATCCCTACCATGTTTCACTTTATGCACCATCTCTATTTTTTCATATTCTTCATCTCCAACACCATATAGTTTTGATGCTATCAGTTCTA
>NC_085873.1:14680085-14750085 GCF_034702125.1 Engraulis encrasicolus
CCGAAACATGAACACTGAAGTGCACAAGTGCACCATTTGAGATCCAGCATACATGTGTGTGTAAGAGCATGGGTCTCCCTTTACTGTGTGTAAGCACCGGACAGACGGAGAGATAGATGGATGGATGGTCTTCTGGTCACCACCCTGCCTATTTTACTACCCTGAGAGAATGTGAATGTGACACGTGCGACCTCACCGTCCTGAGATTAAAGGCGTTTTCTTCTGGTCCAATTCCGAAAGACAGATCTAGGCCAAGGGGAACGCGATCCCTGGGTGGATGGTATCGGGCCGGCTCGGGTTACCAAGCCAACACCAAGGCCAGCACACAGAGGTCAGCGGCCCACTGTGAAGACAACACATCGCACAACGGGCACGACTCAACCAACACACGCACACACACACGTACACACAACCGCGTGAGCGCACACACACACACACGCACAGACACACACACACCACCACCACCAGTATGGCTCGGACGTCAGAGGTGCTGTCGCCAGATGTAAGCACAAACCATTCACACTCAGGCCAACAGACAGACGCAGGCTATTGTGTGTGTGTGTGTGTGTGTGTGTGTGTGTGTGTGTGTGTGTGTGTGTGTGTGTGTGTGTGTGTGTGTGTGTGTGTGTGTGTGTGTGTGTGTGTTCCATGTGAGCGACTGGTGAGCGTGTAGTGTGTGTGTGTGTGTGTAGAAAGTCATACTATCAGTAGCCCCTGCGGTGGTGGTGGAGAAAGGTTGGCTGTCAGGTCAGGAGGCCGTTTTTAGTGGATGCTGGCATGGCCATGTGTCTCGTGTCGTCCAGTCCAGGGTTAAATATCACATTGCTTTGCTTTCTTTCCTTGCCTGTTACCTTTGAGGCTAGCCATGATAGTATAGTAAGTCTGCATTGTACTAAAGGTCTGTAAAACTGCTTTCACAGTGAGTTATTTTCAATATGTACACCTGATGAAAAGAATGGTTGTCGCGCACTCGGAACTTCATGCAGTTACATTTAATAAGACCAGCGTTTCGGCTTACGTAACTGCATGAAGTTCCGAGTGTGCGACGACCATTCTTTTCATCAAGTTAAGTCTAATTGTCCACCGTAGGCCCTACGCACCTCACACGCCATTTACTGAAACCCGAGGAAAGACCATATGTACACCTGAAAAAATTCTTTCTTTCTTTGGTATGAGTTTCCTACAATTACGTTTTCTGTATCTTGTGTGTAATATTTACTGTATTTCCTTAAATGTCACCGGATTCTTACCGTTTTTTTATGTTATTCTTCCAAGACTGACTGAATTAGACTTTTCCTCCTGACCAAATCCAGCTGGACTTTTGTAAACATTACCCGACCATTTCCCTTTTCATTCACAAATCTATAAATCTTTCACCCCCTAGGGCAGCTTGTACAATAACCAGGGGGGGAGGCTTTAAGCAGTTTATGTTTGTCTAAATCAAGTGCACATGCTGTGGGTTTGTGCGTAAAAAGGGCAGGACTGTGACGTTTCGGTGAGTGTTTCTGTATGTTATTGTTTACTAAACACTAGCACGAGCCACTGGGCCGATCCCACTGCTTAAAGGGTCGTGTCCTTGAAGATTGTTGGGTCAATGACGTTTTAGTAGTAGCACATGTCAGGGTGGTGCAACCACAGTTAATGCCACTATTGTATGGACATTTTTCGCTTTGTTTTGTTTTTTAGTGGATTGTCGAAGAAGCATATTCATTGCAGTATTTTAATTAACCATTACTAATTAATTTATGGGCATTAGCTATGGTTGTACCACCTCACATCTGAGCCCAAAAACATCATTGACCCTAGTATTCTGCCAGGTCTTGCTGCTGCTCAGTGGAGTGAAGTGTAAAGAAAACTGGACTTTGTGCCATTAAGGTGGTGGCCAAAAGCAGTTGTGATCCTACACTGATTTACTCCTTCCTGTCTGCCACTGCCCTGACGGTTCACCCACGTCTAGGACCTGTGTTGTGTCGTGTGTCGTGTGTTGTGTGTTTAACCTGTAGTTGTTGGGCACAGACTCACCAAATACAAAAAAATGCAGGCATTAATAAATGGCAAAATAAAATAAGATGAGGGAATGGCTACAGCAATCATTAATGTGAAATTGTCGTGAAGTATTTACTTTTGGTGATTCAAGCGAAACTTAAATTCTCTGGCACACTGAGTGTGTTGGCGAGTGGATTAAAAAAAAGAAAGTGAGTGAGAAAAAAATATGAAGTGGTGTAAGTTAAAGACGGCTTCCAGGAAAGCGGCCGTTATATCTGTCAGTGCCAACAACATGTCTGTCATGTCCAGACATCTGCGTCACCAAACACACCAACGTCTTTCAAGAGCAAAATGAAAACGGAGCCGAGGGAAAGAATGGAAAAAAACAAAACAAATGATCTGTGTGTGTGTGTGTGTGTGTGTGTGTGTGTGTGTGTGCGTGTGCGTGTGCGTGTGCGTGTGTGTGTGTGTGTGTGTGTGTGTGTGTACTTGCAGCAGAGGAGGAGATGGCTATGCCTCAAGGCAGCAGCAGGAGTGATGGACTACACACACACACACACACACACACACACACACACACACACACACACACACACACACACACACACACACACACACACACACACACACACACTCTTTTATCTCTCTCTCTCTCTCTCTCTCTCTCTCTCTCTCTCTCTCTCTCTCTCTCTCTCTCTCTCTCTCTGATGAGCACAGGTGACACTCTTCTCTGCTATCCTCCATCATGGTCACCAGAGGCAGCCCACAGTATACGTATCTCTATCATATGCCTTAGGGGAAATCATTTCATCACTTTTGGTTCCAGTCGTGGCCTTGTGGTGAAGGAGATGTGGCTTTAGAGCAGAGGGTTGCAGGTTCAAATCCAGGGCTGTAGTCAAGTCCACCTTTGTAGAGTCCAAGACAAGTCCAAGACCAGTACTAGTCAAGTCCGAGACAAGTCCAAGACCAGTACTAGTCAAGTCCGAGACAAGTCCGAGTCCAAAGAGGTTCGAGTCCGAGACAAGACCGAGTCCAAAAAGATTAGAGTCCAAGTCAAGTCCGAGTCACATGTCGGTCAGTGTTTGACAATGAAAGGATGAATGTCAATAGTGTGAACGGACTCGAGTACTACAGCCCTGTTCAAATCCCACCCTTACACTCCCTACATCTCCATCCATGGCTGAAATGCCCGTGCGCAAGGCACCTAGCCCAATACTGCGGACTGTAACCAATACCCTGTAACTAACTGTAAGCGTCAGCTAAATGTAATGTAATGTAATACAATGTATCTTTACAGAGATAAGAGTGAAGGTCCTGCATGTGTGTTACCAGACATGTGGACTCGAGTCCAGTGACTTGGACTCGAGTCTGACTCGAGTCAGCGCGTGTGAAGACTTGCGACTTGAAATTTCAAGATCAGAAAGGACTTGCGACTCGACTCGACTTGCACGCCTTTGACTCGGGACTCGACTTGGACTTGACAGTTGTAACTTTCAATGACTTGGCGTGACTTGCCATGTTGGGTCTAAAAAAAAAGTACAAGTCCAACCCTTGTTTTCAGAATGCAACAGCCCGCCCACATTCTTTGTTTGAATCACGTCATTGTCCTAAGCGGTGCTATGCCATTGGCGGCCAGATGCGGCCGGACACGGCTGGCCTGGACGCGGCGACCAGTGGCAACAGTGAAACAACATTTGCGAGTCTCCAGAACAAATATAGCCTACATTTTAAACCATCGCGGAAGTTAATTCTGTTAATTCGTAATTCTGCACAATAAATCTCCCTCTCAGCCCCAACTCATTTTGCATTCTTAATAGGGTAGGCTATGGAAGTTTGCACTGTGATCAACAAATATTTTCTATCAATGTTGTAGGAAGTGTGTGTGGTGGGGCGCTGTGATGTGCAACACGTGTATGTAGGCTACACACGTGAAGCTCTCGCTCTCTCGCCCCTCGCTTACGACAGAAATTCAGTGAGAACCAATTGTCTAAATATTTTAGCTAAATGGTGATGGACATTGATTGTTGAACATTAGGCTATTTAAGCAGTTGAAATAAAAAAGCACAAACTGCTGACATAACCGAACCACATGACTTAATCTATTGTTGTTTTATAAAAGAGTACGCCTATCCGTTTTGCTTCAGCCCCCGAAGGCAGTTACAGTATGTTCCGCTCCCACACACTATGCTTGCGAGTCAGTCAGCAAAGTGAAGTTCAGCCTTGCGAATAATTTCCACCATCGCAGACAAAACCACGTTATGATGGATATGTGGCGAGGTAAACGTTACGAATATGGCCTGCTTTTAAGTTTCCCCCAACCCAGGATGTATCCGTAGGCTGGCTTGATATCCCAGGGCTATATCACGACCACAACTCCACGCGCTGAAAATGCATGTTAAGCTCGCGCTTCTCAGTCTAGAAAGAGTAACCTCTCGGTAACATTCTTTGCATTGACCAGCCACCATCGGTTGAGTATTAGAGTCAATACAAAAAGACACGTGTATACATGATGTCTTAGTCTTCCAGCATGCAATCGAAAATAGGCGAGCAGAGAATACTTGGTCTTGCATCCATCCAAAGAGCTCCACCGGTTGCCTACTTTAGATGCTGGGTGAATGGTTCCAAAGGGAAATAATTTAGCCTATAGCCTATTCATGACAGTCTTGCAAAGAGACAAGACAAACGACCAAAATTGTCAAATAATTGGTCAAGGCGCGAGATGAGGAATACTTCATGGCTATTGGAAAAACTTTGAAGGAACTAAGCGCAAGCTGCTTCCCGCAAAGCTTGCGCTTGAGGGCTATAAACAAGGTATGCGCCCCGAACCTCACTGCTTGTTGTTCGATGACTTGAATCGAAACATTTCTAAGGACGCCAGAGCTATCTTTAATTCCTGGAATACCGCCTCAGCCAGCTGAAAACAGAGAAGCAGTATCCCATAGCCTATGTCAAATGGTAAGATAATGCCATACCTGTTCCTTGAAAGTTTTAAAACTCAGCCTTGACACACTATCATGTCAGCCACATCAGTTCAAACGCAATCTTTAATGCAGCCTATCGTGAAGTTTAAATGTAATGCGAGGTAGAGGTTGCAAGCTACTGCTGAGCAGCGCAAGACATGAGCATGGCATGGGTCGGCTCCCCTGGATAAAAGGCATGTTCCCTCTTGCGTGCTGCTCTCAGCCCAATCCTTGCGCGCGCGAACCTTGTATCTCGTGGTGTCGACACCGCTTTATCATGTTTCTCACAGTTCGAACTACATGCTTTGTTTGGTATTTTGGGGGAGTTTGGAGTCGCAATTACCGCTGCTTGGAAATGACACGTTAGAGCTCCACGACGCCCGCACTGCAGAACTGGGATGTAACCCTGTTTTCCAAATAAAAAAAATAGGAAACATAGAAGCAGAACTTTGTTTGGCCACAATCTATGACCTGGACGGTGAACTTAATCTTTTTGAAGAGGCATGAACAGCATACGTGGGTGATTCTCACGAAACGTGCAACAAAGGTGTTTTGACAACCATTTTTTCAAAATGCTTTTTTGGTTGAATTTCTTTTTGAATCAGTTACATCAAAGTGTACAGTTACTAAGCACAATAATATCAACTTACCTGACAACTTTTTAAAACAAATTTTTTAACGTTTTATAGGTCCATGTCTGCTAAAATGCTCATTACCGCAATTTTTTTCTTTCATGATATATATTAGGACACTTAATTGTTCTAGCAGTTGTGTTCATTGAATATTGATAGTTGTACTAGGGGCTACATAAAACACTCAAAAAAGTTTTTTTTCTTATTATTTTAGTTTAAGAATTTTACCATTTTACCTCATTACCGCAATAGGATCATTTGTTTTCCTCTTTAATTTTAGAATACATCAGTGAAAACCTACAATTTCGGTCCAAAAATATACTGAAGTGAAAGAAACATGAAAGGTACTGTGTTCATAAAAAATATACATGAATACAGTTTTCCTTTAGTACTTTTTTTTCCAATTAAGTGCTCATTTCGGTAATGAGGGATATGTTTCGGTAATGAGAATGAGTTTTCGGTAATGAGAATAAGGAGAAATAAATTGAACTAAAGCCAAATATTAGTAAATGATGTGTTATTTGTTATTATTATTAGCACAATGACAGAGCCTCCAGGGCAGAACTAATCAAATGACACCTAATAAGATGATAAATATATTCTATATAAAACCATTCATTAAGCTACTGAAGGATATTGGGATTCAAGACTTAACCCAGCCAAATATGACACATTTTTCAATGGAATCTTAGAAAATACATTTGCAATACAATTAAGTTATATTCAGGTGACCTAGACAAGGTGGGGTCTGTTTTGAAGGTGGCTGCCTTCAATATAGGCCTAAAGTGCTGGGGGAAATCCTAGTTTGTTTTATTAGTACGGCTCTCTGAGAACTTTAACGGCCCTCAGATTTGAAGAGGCCCCTCGAATGAAAAAGGCTCCCCACCCCTGCAGTAGGTGAATAGGCGAGGCCCCTCCTGGGCACCAAAGTAACATAGTACAAGGGGTGAAGGCCAAGGGGTGCACTCTGAAGTTAAGAAAGCCCATTGGGAAACTCCAACTCCCATTGTCATTGTGACGCAGCACTCCACAGCACACAAGTGAACACTGCACACTGCACACAACGAAATTGCATTTATGCCTCACCCGTGCAAGGGGGCAGCCCTCAGTGGCGCCCCATGGGGAGCAGTGCGGTGGGACGGTACCATGCTCAGGGTACCTCAGTCATGGAGGAGGATGGGGGAGAGCTCTGGTTGATTACTCCCCCCACCAACCTGGCGGGTCGGGAGTCGAACCGGCAACCTCTGGGATGCAAGTCTGACGCCCTAACCGCTCACCCATGACTGCCCTTTATAGTTATAGTTATAGTTATAGTTCTTCCATCATCAAAACACCGGAGGGTAGCCACCTGATGACCCCAATGAAGCGCATACATCCCACTCCTCATCCCCACCCTGAATATGATATCACAACTCACCACTGATCTCTCCAGCCAAAAATCTATAGTGGACCAGAAATCTAAATCTGTTATGAGAAGGGAAATCATGTGGCAGTGCGAGGTCGTGCACTGGACTTTTTTTCTGACTCGGCGCGCACCGGCAACTAGGAAGTAGGAAGTAGAAGGAACAGGAGATGACTAGAGTAGGTTGTATGGTATGCCGGTTCGGTACACCTTGATTTTAGGGTCACAGTTCGGTACATTTTCGGTACAGTATCACCATAATACTGTCTGGACCAAAGCCGGAATTCACTATGAACGTTATGTGTTATGAAATATCACTGAACACCACTAACTGTTTGAGTTGCACATTGCACACTAATGGCAGTCAGGGCATCAGACTCACGATTCCTGACCCGCCAGTGATCTCCCCCATCCTCCTCCATGACTGAGGTACCCTGAGCATGGTACTGCTCCCGTTCGGGCGCTATTGGGGATGAGGCATACATGCGGGTGAGGCATAACTACCATTCTGTTGTGTGCAATGTGCAGTGTTCATGTGTGTGCTGTGGAGCGCTGGATCATGACAATGGGAGTTGTAGTTTCCCAAGTGGGCTTTCACTTCACTCACATTTTTTAAAAAGAAAAAGTGTTGGTTTTCAGGACAATATCAGACATGCCCATAATTAGTATAGGGTGCATGAAAAACAAAATTAAAACGTTGCAAAATCCTGCTCTTCTCTTGCAGTATTGTTCCTTTGAACTACCTTAACTTCCTTTTCATTTTCTAGCATGTTTGATACTTGTCAAAAGGTGGCACAATAGACTTGGAATTTTGAATTGCTGTTAATGGGCATTTTCAGCTAAATCAGTGCAAAGTGCATTTTGAGGCTGTTTTGATCCCGATACCTTTCCACTTACCCAGGACATCAAGAACTCACAGCATGACTAAAAGATGGGTACATGGGTGTTTGAGCATGGCTTAAGGATCAGAGTATGGGGGCTGAAACCTTCCTAAAGGCATGAGGAGTTTCTAATTTGGGAAAGGCAACTAGAGCATTCCTCCAAATGAGTCTTCTTACTAGTTTTGATTGAAATATTCTAAAAACTACTTCTCGCTGAATTCGCTAAATAGGCCTTTTCACTGCTATTTCAAATGCCAAGCCTTTTGTGCCACCCTTTAACAATGATCAAATTGGATCCAAAACTTAGATTTTGGAAGGAAGTCAAGTTAGTAAAAAAGGATACTTAAATACTCAAACCCACTAGGGTATGACAACCAAACACAGAAAGCAAAAAAATCTGTCAATTTCTGGAAAAGCACATGGACTTGAAGTGAGTCGATTTTGTCTCCCAACTTGTTCCCTTTTTGCCATCTACGCAATTTGACAACTTCACTGCGAGTGCTGGGTTCGTTGTTTGCCATTGCCTTTGCATTGGGTGACATCACTAGGCAGTTTGATTATTTTTTTTTGCATCAAAGGACCACATTTCGAGGGTGGAATATTGATTCATGGATTGGCATATGAGCAAGAATTAAGTTGCTACTTGCTCTCAATGAACTTTCACAACAGGGTTTCTGGCCCATAGTCGATTGTTGTTCTTCCAAGGGTGGGACAAAATATAAATGTCACCACAACATTTGCCAGAAAGGATGAGAACAGAAAAAATGGTCTATGAACAACACCTGTATGACCACTCAATTTAGCTTATGTAATGTATAGGGAGATGATCACTTTTACAGACAAACCCCCATTAGAGCTATTGCATATGTTAGGCATTTACTTTTGCTTTGTTTACTTACAATATTGTATATCGAATATTGATTCAATACAATTGCATATTTTAACCCGAAATGGATGCAATGTCACTTAACACTTTCATCAAGTGCTTTAACTGTAATTAAGTGACATAGTGACAATATTTATACTGCAAAAATATAATTTGTATTTAAGGTTGCAGTTGCATGTTTAATAATGTAAATAAATAAAAAGCGAAATGGATATATGTCATGAAAATATATTCTAAATGTAAATCACCATAGAGTCTCATTACCGAAATTGACAATCCTCATTACCGAAAGGTACTTAAAACATTGCGGTAATGAGAATGTGTATTGCGGTAATGAGATGGCTCAGCACAATAATGCTAACTGTAACTTGAGTAATTATGACATGGCTAATTCATGACCATTGTTGAATTCTGAAAAGGAATACCCTATTACCAAGCGAGTTTAAAATGAAAAAATCTTTTTCATTTTGAAATATTGACTAATTTCGGTAATGAGAACCACTTTTGTCGTATTTGCATATTTTTGAGACAAATTGTGTCATTTTACAGGCACAAACAATAAGGCTGACTAATCATGTAGCCATCTTGAATCTCCTGTTGGTACACATCAATTGTAGGTAGTTTCAGCTCATATTGAAATTCTGATGGCTTTTAATTGTAGCTCTGAAATATATTGCGGTAATGAGAAGAAAAACTTGGGGACACGATCTTTTCTTGAAATATTCATTAGTGTTCATTATTTAATTTGCCAACAAGGAACACTTAATGAAACTTCAGACATAGACCAACGCTCTTGTAGTGTCATTTACGTATTTTTAATTTTTTTATTATGTTTTAACCTAATTCAAAGACCAGAAATTTTGGTCGGGACACATTTCGGTAATGAGAATTTGCCTATAAAATGCATAAAAAGTGGAAAATAAAAATAACATTTTTTAAAATGAACTAGTGTGCCAGAAAGTACACGTCTTGCTCTACAGTAATGTATATTATCAAAAGAATCCCTGTCATATTTAACCATTAAAACCTCATTGCCATTGATTTTTTTAGCTTCGTGAGAATCACCCACAAGTGCCTTTGTGGGGGGGCGATTGGGGAGAACAGGGAGACGAGAGCATGGTGCGAGGCGCATATTCGTTCGGGAAAAATGAGAGCGAAATGTTGGATAGGGCATTACACACCTTCCTTCTTCCTATCTGTAGAAGCGCAGAACAAGGTTGCCTCGTTGCCATAACTGACATTCTGCAGCGCTAACGCCATGTTTATTTGACAGCGTGCTGGTGAATAGTCTAGTAGCCTAATATAATTAACAAGACGTGGATTAATGACTGTGCAAACGAAGTTCTAGTTAACTTGGACTGTGACGCAGTAAAAATGGTTGGTGATGGGCCATTGCGACGAGAATGTGAGGGGGAAAGCCACAATGCCGATATCAGCTTCAACAATAGTAGAGTAGAGTAGAGTAGTAGAGTAACTTTATTGATCCCCAGGGGGAAATTCAGGAAATTCATCATTACTTTACCAGGAATTTAATCCAACTATAACTAGGCCTACTTTGTTGTCATTTCTTAGCCCATATGGGCAAGTGTCTACTAGGCTAAATACTGTTGCCACTTAGCCTACAACAGACTATAGCCTAGGGCTGCACCATGCATGTGATCATTGGTGGGTTCACAGTTATGACACTGTCAATGCTCAGCTTTTGGTTCACAGATAATGGGATGAAGTGAACATCATGGACCAGCTGAGACAGGGCTGCCTGCTGAGCTGTGCTGTTAACTCATCATCCTGTCTCACATGTGTAGCCCCACCCCCCATACACACGCGCACGCGCGCACACACACACACACACACACACACACACACACACACACACACACACACACACACACACACACACACACACACACACACACACACACGGCTCAATTTTTTTTTTTTAAAGAAATTGATTACCCCTACTGTATGTCATATCTTGATGAGAATGGTGAGCTTAATATGGTACCTTAGGGAAAATGGCGTCTTTTAAAGCCAAACCAAAATGTTTACATGAATCGAGTGTTACACTACAGTAAAGAGAGGGGGGGAGGGTGGGTAGCACCTGTAAGACATGAATAGGCTACTACTTTCACCCTTGGCCTTTGTGGGTAAATTCAAACATAGTACGCTGAAAGTGTGAATCCGCGTTTTCAGGTCGGAAGTGTAATATGCCCCCCTAATATCTTGACAAAACCTTCCAGCCAAAGCGGTCAGCGGCCCTGCCTGTGCTCCTAGTGAAAAAGTTAACCATAGTCCTGTCCTTAGCGTTATGATGCTAGAGTCTGTATAACTTACAACCTTGACTAGATATGACCGGCCCACCACCAAGACCAGGGTGGAGTAGTGGAATAGGGTTATGCCATCAGATGATGGAACGGACACACACACATACGCACACATTCTTGCAAACAGGACTATTTGCCCACTGGACAGTAAATATTTGGCATATGGTTGCTCCTTTGTTTAAGTACAAATTCACATGAAATGTATTTTTATGTGAAAAAAAATATGAAATTAAATGTCATTTTACATACACAGCACAAGCAGTAGTTTGGTTTAGACTGATTTCTCAGCAACTGTTTTAGTAATTGTCATCTTTTTACTCAGGTCTCATTATTATACTAATGAATTTATGATCGAAATTGTGATTGCAAATAGAAAATCCCTTTGTGACTTGTTAAGGACTTGAAAAAAAATGAGACTTGGACTTGGACTTGACTTGGCTGGGGTACGACTTGGACTTGGACTTGACTTGGTCAGATGTGTCTTGACTTGTGACTTGACTCGGACTTGAGTGGAAAGACTCCAGACTTACTTGTGACTTGCACATTAGTGACTTGGTCACACCTCTGTGTGTTACCATTAATCTTGTGAGAGTGTGTTTATGTCTTTGTGGTATTCTTGAACTTAATGTTATGCAGTATGTCTTACAAACAAATGTGCTGTGTGCTTATTTTCTGAGTATGTGTTCTTAATTGTGAATTCTGTGAAATGTGATGTATTTGTAAATTAAGAGTATGTTGGCAGTAGCCTTGATTGCAATATGCAGTTTGTCTTACAAACGTGTTACTGGCTGTCCCTATATTACATTTTATTGCATTACATTACACTTAGCTGATGCTTTTATCCAAAGTGACTTGTTATTTACAGGGTATTGGTTACAGTCCCTGGAGCAATGTGGGGCTCTGACTGGGCAAGGCATCCTCATGAGAATGTGTATAATACAACACCAGCTTAGGCACCATTTTCACATTGAGGTTTGCACTAGTTCACATTTTCACGTTGTGCTTTATGCCATGTGGGCAAGTCGTTTCAGACAAAAATACAAGTGCAAAAGCACGCCTTTACTGACAGGTTAGGGTTAGGACTTGGTTTGGTCTGGGCGTAGCTTTAACCTTTTTTTTGGTCAATTTGTAGTTATTCAGTTGAAGGAGAGGATTGTGCACATCCCAGGGAAAGGTGCAGGACAAAGGCAGACTGTAGATTCCGAAGTGAGAACTTAAAATCCTTTTTGTTGTCTTTTATTATTTCATGGGTGTGCTGACCTCTCACTTCGAAAACTAGTTTGTAGTTATTTTCAAAACTACAACGCTGCAACAATTGTATACTGACACAGGTAAGGGATAGGAATTGTTTTTTTCAAGGCACATTTGAACAGCACAGCGTAAATGAACAGCACAGTGTAAATATCCACGTGAAAAAAAAACAGACGCGCACTGCAGGTGACTGGGGGGGAGGGGTGGTACTGTAGGTGACTGGGTGGGGTGGGGGGGGGGGTGGCACTGCAGGTGACTGGGGTGGAGGGATGGCACTGGCCTGTATTTACACTGCTGCCACCCCAATGACCTTCTGTCCTCTCACCTCTCTCTTCCACCACCTGTCAGGAGCAGCAAGGGGCACACAGCCCTGTCTGGCCAGCTCCCCTCCCAGCTCCCCTCCCAGCAGGACACACGGCTCACCTCTTCACTTCCACCACAGCATTCCCATTCCCATTCTCTCTCTCTCTCTCTCTCTCTCTCTCTCTCTCTCTCTCTCTCTCTCTCTCTCTCTCTCTCTCTCTCGTCTGACCAGCCTGTGATGGATGGATGGCACTGTACAACTGCCCTGTATTTTCCCTCACCCCACTCCATCCCATTTTTCAGTTCTGACATTGAGCCAGATGCCCTGGGTGGCTCAGAGTCTCTTAAGCACTAACTCATATGGCTAACTCATGAGTAAAGGCAAGGCATTGCCATTATCTCTCTCTCTCTCTCTCTCTCTCTCTCTCTCTCTCTCTCTCTCTCTCTCTCTCTCTCTCTCTCTCTCTCTCTCTCTCTCTCTCTCTCTCTCTCTCTCTCTCTCTCTCTCTCTCTCTCTCTATGTGCTTCATTTGCAAGTGAATTAGTATCTTCTCCCACACATATACCTACAGGCACTGCCCAAATCATCCCTACGCACGTACGCCCCCCCCCCATCCCCCACACCCCCCACACCCCCACACACACATTACACAGTGACTGTTGTAGAAAATAGACAGCTCTCTCGAGTGAACTGTAGCCATAGATGCTAAATTTCATCTGTTGTCCTAGGTAGCCTACTTGCACTAAAACACATTACAAGAAAATACTGTAAACTGGCCTACTGCATGACAGAGGACATTTACACATAACACAAACATTGGGTACATGAAAAATGTAAAAAGTAAAAGTAAAGTAAAAATACAAGTAAAAGATAAAAATAAATGTGAAAGCAAAACAAATAATAATTCTAATAATTAATGGGTGCATGTCTGATTAGTTTTCAGCCACTGTTAAAGATTGACTTTGAAGGTTAAAGATGACACACTGTCTGATGTTAGATGGCAGAGTATTCCAGGAGTCAGGACCACTGACTTGTATACTATAACAAGTCAGTGGTCAGGACTATGCTTCATTTGCAAGTGAATTAGTATCTTCTCCCACACACATACCCACAGGCACTGCCCAAATCATCTTTCACACACCCCTACGCACGTACCGCAACCCCCCCCCCCACACACACACACACATAGCCGTAGCCTAGCTGCTAGTACCGTGTAGCGACGTGACTCACCTACACACATACACACAGTACACACATAGTACACACTCTGTACAAAAACATGATCTCTATCTTTTTCTCTTCTCTTCTCTTCTCTTCTCTTCTCTTCTCTTCTCTTCTCTTCTCTTCTCTTCTCTTCTCTTCTCTTCTGATGTAACCAGCCACTAGGCGTTAGTTCGTTGGGCTCAGAATAGCAGCTAAGGGCCACTGGTTAATGTATGGCTATTTATTATGTTTTGGCCTGAGGGGGCGAGTTATTCTCACAGCGTTAGCCACAGCATCCATGGCTAACTTTTTACATTAGCTAATGTTTTTTACCCAGAGCAGCTTTATGCTATCTAGCCTAGCATGGTTATAGTCTAATGTGGGGTTAGATGCCTCGCTCAAAAGCAGTTGAGCTACATGGATCCTGTAAAGCAGTGGTTCCCAACCTTTTTCTTCAGAGACCCATATTTTTACCATCGCAAGCTTTGGTGACCTAATCGCGCGAACGCCCACACGAGAGGGAGTCACATGATACTCTAACTGTTTAATGTATCACTTACATTTTGTTGCTTCTGTGCATATATTAGTTTCAATGCTTAGTCATTTATTCAACATGGGCTAAATATGGTATTAAAATTAAACCCCTTACAATCAAGAGGGCTTCGCGACCCACTGTGGATCTTTGGCGACCCATAGGTTGGGTCCCGACCCATAGGTTGGGAACCACTGCTGTAAAGCATCCATCCATATTCTTCCCATATAGTGTTGTGGGATTCAAACCTACAACCTTTTACATTACATTACATTTAGCTGACATTTTTATAAGAAGCAACTTACAGTCATTTACAGGGTGTTCATTATACAAGTACTTACTGGAGCAATGTGGGGTTAGGAGCCTTGCTCAAGGGCACTTCAGCCATGAATGGTAAGGGTGGTTTATGCCTTGAGATCAGCGTCCCTGCGTCATGATGCAGTGAACCGCGCAGTTAACGGAGTGAAGCTCCCCCCATCACGCAGGTACTTTGGGGCACCTCCCCGAAATTGTGTCTCGACGCAGGGTAATGCAGACAGCGACGGCGTGAAGGGCGAAAATAGGTCTCTGATTGGTCCTCTCGACCAGCCTGCTCTGTCCTCGAGTCGAGAGAACAAGCTACTTCCTTGTTCTAACCTTCGTCGGTCTACGGACTGTGAGCTCTTCCTTAAATAAGTTGCCCGTGCTTTGTCGTTTGATTTATTTACACGAACAACACGTGCGCTTGCAAGTTAGGACGCTGTTTCGAATTGAGCCGAAGTTATTTGGACAGTTGAACAGTGTTCCGAGGTCGAGGAAACATTCCGCTTTGTGCGACCTATCCTCGACAAATGAGCCACTTCTTTGTTCCAAACTATGCGCTGGCTGCCAGTGCGATCAAAAATGCACGTGACATAAATATGTAATGTTTCATTTTCATTGTCGTCGACTCTGTAAAGCTAAAAAAAACCAACTGACACGTCTAGGTTAGGCTACTCTTTGTATTGAAGGCAGTTTGAGCGTGAAATGACATTGCGCAGACCGCGCTTCAAAACAGGGCATAAACCAAAATTAACTGCATCATGGCTGGGACAAGCTCACTCCGTGGCACTGAAAGGAAGTATAACCCGCCCTGTATAGTGTGTGGTAAGGGGGGATTGGAACCTGCAAACCTCTGATCTGAAGTCCAGCATTATAGGCTGAAGCTGCCCGTTCTGGTCACAAGACTTCCTGTCTACCTATATTAGACCACAAATATAGCTACCCCACTTTCCAAATTATTCAGCAACTCTGATTGGTTGTAAGTACTGTACCCATACGCCGCAGAGTAAACGTACACAAAGGGGTAAGATCATTCAAGGTGTGAATATGATGGGGATCCGACAGGATCCAGAGAAAAATATCTGTTATCTGTTAAAATCTCTCTCTCTATCTCTCTCTCTCTCTCTCTCTCTCTCTCTCTCTCTCTCTCTCTCTGGGACCATCTGGGGTACCATATTCAGGCTCGGACTGCTACACCAAAGAGCCAGGCTCATTGGCATGACAGTCAGAGGGCAGCCACAACCCTATGATGGCCACTGCATCAGCTCCAGCTCCCTGCATACCAGGAGAGTGCGCTGAAATTTTTTTGAATTTAAGCTTATTTTTCTTATGTCAAGTGAAAACATCAAGTAAAGTCATCAAGTCAAACTTAATTTGAGTAAAAATCACCTAGGAACTAGTAACTCTTAACTAGAATTTTGAACTAGAACTTAGACTAGGTAGGCTACACATATTTGTCCATGGGGCAAGTCCTTTTTTTATTGGTCAGTTTTTTTTCAATATGATTGCACACACATACACCCGGAGCCTACACATGATGCAGGGGCCTGTGCTTCTCTCTCTTCCTTGTTTCCTCTAGCCCTCTGGGGACGTGGGCAGGCAGTGAGGGGCACACGAGGATGCCTCTTTAAGGGGTGGGGATAAGAGGTGTGCAGTGCAGGGGTGATATGGTACACTGAACACAGACATAACGCACACCCAGACACACCCACAGCCATGCACGCGCGCAACTATGCATGCTGTAGGTGTGCCTGTGTGTGTGTGTGCGCATGCATGGCTGTGTGTATGTATGTGTGTGTGTGTGTGTGTGTGTGTGTGTGTGTGTGTGTGTGTGTGTGTGTGTGTGTGTGTGTGTGTGTGTGTGTGTGTGTGTGTGTGTGTGTGTGTTTCAGAGAGAGAGAGAGAGAGAGAGAGAGAGAGAAAATGTGTGTGTGTGTGTGTGTGTGTGTGTGTGTGTGTGTGTGTGTGTGTGTGTGTGTGTGTGTGTGTGTGTGTGTGTGTGTGTGTGTGTGTGAGTGTGTGTGTGTGTGTGTGTGTGTGTGTGTGTGTGTGTGTGTGTGAGTGTGTGTGTGTGGCAGAGTGTTTGTGTGTGTGAGTGTGTGTGTGTGGGTGTGTGTGTGTGTCTGTGTGTGTCTGTGTGTGTGTGTGTGTGGGGGGGGGGGGGGCCTGGGCAATGGGAGGTGGTTATAGAAATGGCTGATGGAAGAAGCTGATGGAAGAAGCGGCATCATCACATGTACCGTACCGTGGGGGCCGCTTGACATTTATGTCTGATGAGGTGAACAGCACCCTCCGTACACACACACACACACACACACACACACACACACACACACACACACACACACACACACACACACACACACACACACACACACACACACACACACACACACACACACACACACACACACACACACCATTTGCCTTCAACCCTTTTAAGATTATTTGAGACTGATAATTTCGACAAGTCATTAATACAAAGGTTAATTGTTATATTATGGTATTTGTTCTTAGCAGTTGCACCCATAAAAGTTAAGCCTTGGGAAGATTAATCCTACCACACACTTTCCTCTACACATAGTAAGGTGGATTTATTCCTCACACCCTTGTACCTACAACTGTAGAGGAAGTGAGTCTTCCACAAAGACCAACATCATGCTAAGCATCTATTGTATTTTACGTAACACAAGCTTGACACAGCACAATACATTCTTTGCCGATAAAACAGAAGAAGCACTATGTACATTGAAACTCGGTTCACACGCACGCAGGCATGCAAGCCAGGCGCACGCACACACGCATGCATGCACATTCAGTAAATAATTGATGTGGGAGAAGAAAAGAATTGACAAGCAGAAAATCTGGAGATAAGAAGCTGGGGCAGATATTTTGCTTTCAGTACGACAGAGAGACAAATGAACAGACAGACAGACAGAGAGACAGACAGACAGACAGACAGATGAACGTACAGACAGACAGACAGATGAACAGACAGACAGACAGACAGACAGATGGAGAGACAGACAGACAGACAAACGGACAGCCATACATACATACAAACATACATAAAGTACATACAGACAGTAGGGCGGACAGACAGACAGACAGACAGAGATACACCCACACACACGCCAGACACAGCTACAGCACTTTGAATTTCACTGTTGTGAAATGTGCTTAATACGACACTCACTGCAAGTTTCATCAAACTGTTATGTGATTGGACGAAACACACTACGCGTCACTAGCCACAGGGATATCCGCACACACACACACCTCCGTCACGAATGCTGAAAGCGCCCCTCTCCTCTCAGCTTAAAATAGAACGCCTGCACCATTACAGAGGTGCCCTGCTGCCCCTTACACACACACACACACACACACGCACGCGCACGCGCACTCACACACACACACACACACACACACACACACACACACACACACACACACACACACACACACACACACACACACACACACACACACACACACACACACACACACACACACACACACACTTAAGCCCCAAGGCCTCACATGTACGAATGCACGCCCACATACACACACACACACACACTAACACTTTTAAGCCCTACGGCCCTCTAGTAGCACGCACGCACGCACACACATGCACACACATGCAGCACGCATGCACGCACGCACGCACGCACGCACGCACGCACACACTTGCTCTGCAGAGCTGAGCTTGTAGCATTACATAACAGCTAGGCATGTTAGTGTTGGTATGCAGGGAGCTAGTCGGGCCAGGAACAAAGTCATTTTAAAGGGCCCCCCCAGCCAACACATAATGGGTAGCCTGACTATCATGACTTTCAAATCTCTTTGAGACTTGGTCTGACCGAGAGCATAACAACTAACATTCTCAAATGGCATGGTTGACCCACCTCCCTCGGTTTGCAACTGGTCGAGGGCAGAAAAGGCTGAGCCCAAGTTTAAACCAAACATTTTCTTAGTCCCAATAGAACGTCTCTGCTTAAACCACGTCACTGCTTTGAACACGCCTGTACCCAGGACCATTGGTGACGCTCAAAGTTGATTGCTTCCAGTCAAAGTGGGTGGAGTTCCCCTGCCAGGGGGAACCCGAATGTACCTGAACAAGCTCTGTTCCTGAGCCAGTGCAGCAGAGCCAAAGGTGTTACGTCACTGCGAGGGCGGAGTCTGGGTACATAATGGGTACCCAAGTTTGGGGCCCTCCATCTCCGTGGGCCAGGACAACGGAGCCCTTGCTCCTCCCCCCACTATCGGCTTCCCTGTGACAGAGACAGACAGACAGACAGACAGACAGACAGACAGACAGACAGACAGACAGACAGACAGACAGACAGACAGACAGACAGACAAACAGACAAACAGACAGTCTCTCTCTCTCTCTCTCTCTCTCTCTCTCTCTCTCTCTCTCTCTCTCTCTCTCTCTCTCTTTCACACACACACACACACACACACACACACGCACACACACACACACACACACACACACACACACACACACACACACACACACACACACACACACACACACACACACACACACACACACACACACACACACACACACACACACACACACACACAGAGGAGAGTGCGTCATACAGGCAAAAACAGGTTGACGCCGCCTGTTCGACCCTGGTCTCCTTTGGCCTCGGCATAATCTGACAGTGGGATGGAGGATTCATTTCTGCATGCACAGCAACACGCACGCAGGCACGCAAGCACGCAAGCACACAGGCACGCAGTTCAAACACCAAACCCATTCACATCATCCAAGGCTATGGTGCTCGGGGCAAAGCAAAAAATATGTCTATGCTTGAAATGACCAATCACACCATTGGATGTATCATTGGTAAGACTATCTACTCCACAAATGTGATACAAGACCTATTTCTGTCCTATTTCAACTGAAAACAGGGTGGTAAAGTTGGATTGAGTGCCCAAGGCCCCATAAGCTATCAAGGGGGCCCACACGGGGACATATCATAAAAAGCGGGACCCATAGGACCCCACCATACTCCCTGACCCTGCCTCTAGGCTCTGATCTCTGACCTGACCGCAGTCATCATGAGTAAGCGGTTAGGGCATCAGACTTGTATTCTTAAGGCTGCCGGTTTGACTCCAGAGTAATCAACCAGTGCTCTCGCCCATCCTCCTCCATGATTGAGATACCCTGAGCATGGTACCGTTCTGCTGCACTGCTTCCTTGAGGCGCCATTTGAGGCTGCCCCTTTGCATGGGTGAACCATAAATGCAATTTCATAAGTCGTCGAGAGAGCACTATGTGCTGTGGAGTGCTGTGTCACAACAACTATGGGATTTTCCCAAATGACCTTCCACTTCACTAAGCCTGGCCCTATTATTATTAAAATGATTATTATTGCTACAATTATTATTATTATTATTATTATTATTATTATTATTATTATTAATAACTCCAAACCCTGACCCAGAAGTGATTTGCACATCCTCTCGATGGTTAGGCCATATTATTGACCCTTGTGCAGAAATGAAAAACCCTATAGTTCAGGAGTCAACAATTATACTTCAAAATTTCCTATTTCAGAAGCAAACAAGTATACTTTATAAATTCCTCTCTTTTCTGCTCCCCTAAAAATCTGTCTTTCTTTCGGTGGAGTGATGAAAGATGCCTCACATCCTCATGAGTGCCAAGTCGATTGGCTGTTCCCATTTCCCACATAGTTCATTATTGTTCCCGAGGAAGACGGTCGGCTTACATGGTGTTTCTTGTCTGTATTTTCTCTGGAAAAAAGGAACAAAAACACATTTTTTCATCCCAACTTGGTTGGCTGATTTATTTAAGTCACCAGCCCCCAGCTGTCGCTTTCCCATCATGCAACTTCTTATCTCTTTATTCGGAACAGCTACAGGACCAGATGGACACCATGGCTCTGGTTGGCTAACTCAGTTGTATAGATCCACCCCCTTTTGAAAAACACTCCAAGAGGAGACATCTACAGACACATAATTTGGAAAAATAACAAATGTATCCAGAACTACTCAAGTGCCAGCTATTGAAGATTTATCCTCGCGCATTTGTCCAAGACAGGCCTGTCACAACCAGGCAGGCAAACTAGGAAAGTTCCTAGGGCCCCCCGTTGCACCCAGATAATGTCAGAGACAGCAACGACAACTTTGTAAGGCAAAACCTTCCTAATTTAATAACCGAAAAGTGCTATGATACTGCTATGCAAAATCTCTTTTGAGGGGGCCCCCTGGCTAATACATAAGGGGGGCAAGTCTCTATTTGCCTAGGGTCCCAAAATGCCTTGAAACAGCCCTGGTCCAGGATGCAATTAGGCATTCCTCTCTGAGAGCAACAATGAGCCTGACACTTAAGCCATTTGGAAAGAGATACATTTGGGCGCTTGGCCTCTTCAGCATCCTTCATAGGAATCAATGAGCCTTTCGCTGAACAGGTGCAGATCATTTATAGTCTTTTGTTTTTGTCACCAATAGTTCACTCTCCACATTGATTTGTATGTGGGGTTAGTTGTTTAACTGTCCTCATTCCCCAAATGTAGTCACACCAGGCAGCAGGAAGCCACTTGGGGGGGGGAAACAACCTGGGGCCCCAACTGTCCCCAGAATCACCTCTGGAGGAGAGGAGAGATGGGATGGAGGCTCTGTCTAGCGATCTCAGAGCCTGAGATTATCATTTCATATCAGTAGAACATTGTATTCCCTAAGGTTGTTAGCCGAAGGATGTTCAATATTGAATTCAACATAAGAAAAACAAAATCAATTGGGAAACAAACCAAAACAATATCCTGGTCCCGCTGCTGCCTGTGAGTGAGTAGGCCTCGCTGCTTGGTTGCCCATCAGCTTTCAGATACACCTGTTTTTCTTTCCCCTCCTCCCCTCCACGTTTCTCACCGTATTATACAGTCATTGGTTCTCACGGTTGGGAAGCGGAGAACTTTATCTGATTGTAACAATGGAAATAGAATCCCTGGGCGAGCATGGCTACGAGCCAATCACAGCAAGGGGAGGAGGGGAGGGGAAGGGGGGGTGAGGAGGGGAGGGGAGGACCTCCCTCTGTCCTTCCATGAAAGTCAGCCAGCCCTGCACCGTAAAATTGGCAGTGTAAATTCAACACTGTTATCTGACCATACAGTATATGGTCCCACATGATACTCTTTTCATTGTTGAATTAACACTTAAGAGTTGCATTTAACACTATCTAAAGCATACATTTCTTCACAGGGTTAATTCAACACTCAAAACGCTAAAATTTAACGCTTAAATTGAGTGGGACCATATGTGCTCAGAATAGAGTTGAATTAGCACTGCAACATACAGTGTGAGATCACTAGGCCCCGTGTGTGTAATGTCATAATGTATGGTGCAACGTTGCCCCCTGGTGGAACATGGTCAAATGTTCACCGTAATAAAGAACAGTACATTCTGTACCTCAACTCACAGCTCCCACTGAGTCAGATCGAGTTCAGTATTGCATCATGACAAACTGCTGAAGTGCTGACTGACCCACTTCAGAGATGGGGTGTGCATATCAAATGCGCTGTGTTAATGATTCAACAGTAACACTGCTATTTTTTCATCATTCCATTTTTCTAAGTCAATAGGCCTACATAATTCAATATGGAAAATGGTGTGTTCTGTTCTCTATGTTATGTGTTTCAGGTCTTTCATATGTGTATCAGAGAGGTGGATATGCAAGGTTCACAGGGTTCTGCACCTTGTTTACTTGCCCAAGACGAACTCATTGGCTGTTACGTCATTAGCTTAGTGCAGAAACAGTGAACCATTAAACAAGGGTGTCCAACTCATGTTACTATACACTCAAAATAGTGTCTTTACAAAGGTGAGTAAATGTCAAAATCCTTCCAATTAACTGAACTTTAAATAGCCCACATATATGAATTAAGAGCTATGGGCTATTTAGACTACTGTATGCATACTGTATAAGCACAATTTCAAACTGTGTTTTTTTTTTGTCTGTTCAGTTTTATGGTTTGTTCTGTAACGTTGTATTCAATGTGTTAGTTGGTTGGCTGGACACAAGTGACAAGTTCATTCATGCTCAACAAAGTTGTATTTTCATTGAAAGCGTTCAAAGTGAATAAATCATGTTTTAATGGCGTAATTTGACTTCTTAAAACACATCACTGTTCCACCTCACTTTCCAAAGCTGGGAAAAGGGATTCTTCCAACACTCTTCAACATGTTTTGTTTCCATGTTGCTCATGCTATTCATTTGATCATGCAATAAAAGTTAGAGATTCAGAGTATCTATTCAAACAAATGGCAAATTTCCATTTGTCAAGTACAGTAGTACATGTCTATGAATGTCTCCTTCACTTAGGGCAGCTGCCATCGGAATGAATGTGCAAAGCAGCATGGGATGTCCAAGGCTAGGAATAAGGAAGGGGCAGTATCATAATCAAATCAAAGGCAGATCTATTGCAAGGTGTTTGAGGGGCTTAGGCTAAGAGGGACTTGGGGCCCTTTTCGTCTCTTTAAACTATTGGGGACGGCTTTTCTCAGGATAGATTACAGTCCCAGAATCATTACACTTTTCGGTCTTTGAAATCAGGGAGGTGATTCCACACTCACATTGTCACCACAGATGTGGACTTGTAATTTCGACTAGAGTCAGACATGCGTCACAAATGACTTGACTTGAGATTTGACTTGGCAGCATTAGGAATGACTCAGACTCAGACTTGACCTTACAATTTTAGATCGTAATGGCTTGCAATTACATGTCAAGACTAGATACCATTTTCCGGATTTGTATGTGAAAATATTAGACCTACATGAAAAAATAGAATTATTTGTCCTTAAACAGTACCAATAGGCCCACTATTTTTTGTTGTTAAGAATGCAACTGCCAAGGTGGGGCATCGTAGCAGAGTGGTGAGGTAATACATTTATGACCAAAAGTAGTTGTCAAGATTGTGCATAGAATAAATATATGGTGACTTGGGAAAAAGGCACACCTATCTAACTGCTCGTTGACAAATTTCTAATCACTGAATCACATGGTGGGAACTCAATGTATTTAGGAATGTAGAGGTGCTAGGTGTGCGAGGTCTCAATTTGTGCACTTGTGTCAGTGTACTGACCGTAAGTGCATAGTGCACACAGTGCAAAGTGTCTTGGTTTGAGCACTATGCACTGTACCCTCACTGGAAGTGAAGGGTGAGCATAGCATTAGCTCGCTAAAATATTGGTTGGATAACCCAAATTAACCACTCGTTACAACCGAGGAATGCAGAATTAGCATCTCTGAATGCATAGCATGTCAAACCGTGAGGCAGGTGGGCTAAAGCAGTAGAAGACCAAACTGTGCAAACTCTGTCAGCCAAGAACAGGAAACTGAGCCTTCAATTCACACAGGCTCAATGAAATGGTAGAATATTAAAACATTGTCTGATGTGATGAGTCAATTTCTGCTGCAACACTGGTGGTAGGGTAAGAATTTGCGTCAACAACATGAAATCATGGATCCATCATGTCTTGTATCAATGGTTCAGGCTGGTAAATCAATCAGACACAGGAGAGAAAGCATGATAGGTGTCCTCAGAAACAAGAGTTTAATAAGATTGTTAAAAAAGAGTAAGGCTAGGACACTGGAGGGGTAAACACAGAAGAGATAGGACATCCAGGACAAGCAACCGATGTGTCATGGCAAAACCAAGCGTGTGTGTGAGTGTGTGTGTGAGAGTGAAGGGGGTGGGATGAGATGGATACAGTGGACCTACAGTCACTGTTGCCAGATGTGACTGATTTCCTGCACAAAAAGGATAATAAAAAAAACACCTGGAGCCACTAAATCCTGCCCAATTGGTAATAAATTCCATTGATTTCTATGGAGAAATCTGCCCAATATCCTTTTTTTGGTACCCTCAGATGGTCATCCTAAGCAGCCCAATTTGGCGGGAAAGTGTCCAATCTGGCAACACTGTCTACAGTATCCCCCCCTGCATATACTCTCACCCACTAAATACGTCTCATCAAGCACACTGATGTGGAGCTCTAGAGATAACACAATACCCTCCACCATTACCCACCCATGCTCCTGAGCTGGCAACAACACACTCTCTATTGAGTTTGCACACACACACACACAAAATCTGACACGCTCACACTCATACACACCTCTATCCCCCCAACCCCCCACCTTCTTTTACAAAATAGTGCATAGCTCAGTAAAGGTACATACTGTATCCAAAGACATTTGTTTTCGAGAGGGGGTGCATGAGAGGACTCTGCAAACGTCACTTGGAACCGTAACAATCATTGTCCAGAAACAAAAAAGAAAAGAAAAAAAAGAAACAATAAAATCAAGCCATCTACATTTCATATACACATTTTAAGTATTTATATATTTATAGAATTTCATAACTCATAATAGGTTTTTTTTGTAATGTACAAAGTTACATTCTGAACTGCAAAGGCTCATTCATAGAAATAAATACTGAAATGGCTAATTTTTTTCTTGATATGAAGTTTTGTTTTGTCCACTCCTCTCCTAGAGAGAAAGAAAAAGGTCAAAAGCAAAGCCACTGTACACAGCGCTCCACCTGAATCCTTTTCTTTTTCCCGCCAAAACGCTGAAGAGAAGCCTAACCACACTAGTTCTACTCATCGTCCTCCTCCTGTGCTTCTAGCGGGTGATGATGACACACGGTACAAAACGGGTAATGTGTACAAAAAGTCGTCATAAAAATAGGCATAAAAGTTCATCTCATATTTTTGTCTTTCATTGCATCACGCGACCGTAAATAAACAAGACAGAAAACACAACGTAAAACTGACACCTACTGTAGCCACATTTAGCTCCCGTTTCTCTCACGGACAACAAGTAGGCATTCCTGATTGACTTTCGGCATTAAATGTCTCGACATAAGTAACCGTTCTTGAGTCGACACTTGACCATAGCCAATATCGACCTCTTCAAAACAAAAACAAGCAAAAACAAAAACAAAAAAGGCAGCGTCATGTTGATTACTAGCAAAGCTTTCGTTTCCTATTACATCATCTTTTTTTTAAAGGTGCACTGTGTAATATTTTTGTAGTTTATTGCCAGAATGCATGCTGCCCATTTACAAAGGTTACCTTTTTTCCAAATACTTACGACCACATTAAACTGTAAGTATTCATTATGACTGAGAAATTTGCTCTTTTCATACATGAAAAGCTGGATCTTCTCCATGTCCGCCATTTTGAATGTCCAGAACATTTTTAGCTGTGAAACTTACTCTACTTTGGTCATACCAAAGAATGTTAGTTTATTACTTAGTATATATTCACAAAAAGATCAGATTTGGCAATAGGCAGCATAGTTTATCTATGAGCAGCCTAGTTGCAATACCTACTCTGGCCACCATCCTACACAGTGCACCTTTAATCCTTTGGTAACACTTTTTTATATATAAATATAAATACTCTTGCCACACAATTTCAATCGTTCAGAAGAGTCAAAAGAAACCTTCTAGCAAAGCTACAGCTGTGCTACAGACACAAACAAACGAACGCAAGGCTGTATTTTATTACTCCATCATTAAAAGTGTCTGCAGAAGAAAAAGAAGGAAAAGGAAGAGAGGACATCTCTGGGAAGGAGGGAAGACGGGCTGTATCTGATATGGTCGCTGGTTCACTATTATAGTTTAGGGAGCAGATTAAAGCCAGCACATCCAAAACGTCTGTCCTGGGAGCAGGACAACCAAAAAGACGACCAGGATTTTTTTGCTCCCACAAGAAGAGTTTTCACCCGAAACGTTACGAAAAAACTTTAGTGGGAGCAGAAAAATCCTGGTTGAAGTGGACTTTTTCATCTTTTATCTCTGTTATATTTAAAGGGTAACGTTTAGGTTAAATTTATAACTAAATATATACTGGATGTTGTCAGGAGAGGTGTTTTGAAACATATATGTGAAAATCACAGTCTATAACAAAGCCAAACTGCAATATTTTTATGAAAATGTATCATTTTACAGCTACTTCTGAAGTATTGGGCTCCTCACTGGCAGAGCCTCTATGACGTAGATAGAGGGAGTCCAACTAAAGTTCTGGCTCAGCTCTCGCTTGTGGATGTAGGCTTACCAACCATTTTGGTTCTAGTAGAGAGGCTGGAAAAGTGGACAGTTATATTGTATGTGGGCTATTGAAAATGGTCTATTACTGTGTTTGTGCATTGTGTATTAAAAAAGACAGATCAGCGGGTCTATCAGTTTATCTAGAATATGAAACTGTTCTGGGTATCCGCGCTGTCTGTGGCCATGCGTAATTTGCTATTATAAACAGGGGGGCGATATCTAGGCCTATCTCTCCTTTTCTTTCACATGAGAGATGCATTTCATAGGCAAATCTAAAATAGTCTCAAAGTAGACCATTACATAGGCTACTTAGAAATAGCGACTACTTTAATATTTTTCCCAAAAACGGCATTTGCCGTGGAGTATAACGACATGCCTGCCGCCTAAATGGACTTGCGCCCTCTGTCCATGGTGCTGAAACCGCGGCACTACTCCTATGTGAAGCGCGTTACAGTTTCACGAGGGGGTTGGTTTACAGGCTACAAAAAGACCAAACTATATTATAGGCTATGGTTGAGGCCCTACCCTACCCTTTATTATTGATAAATAATATGGTCACTCACTGTGAGTGGCATGGCGTCAAACGTTTCCTACTCGGTGCAAAAGCATAGCACCCGAGAAAAATGCCATGTTGTAAAAAATGGCATATAGCCTATATTCAATTTCAGTTCACTGCTCAGTAGGCCTATTACATGAAACTTCAATAAAGCTCATCCACATGCACGTCACAAAACAATGAACCAGGCGGCGGGACTTTCGATTATATTCCCTCCAAAAATGTCCGCATGTCACAAAAAAACAGTTATTTGCATTGTCCGTAATTATACCAAACTAAAAAAGTATTCCCGTAGGCTAGAAGAAATCAAGTCTTCAGATGCTATAATCCTCGTTACAAAACTGAAACAAAAATGCCAGCACAAATATTAGGCTACCTATAGCACCTATTTTTGCATTGCGAGTTGTCCACGTGTGTGGTGCTAGGGGCGAAATGTGCACTGGCAGCACTCGTCGTTGAGTTTGGGAGATGTGGATGCATGTCTCCCGCTGCCCGTCAACGTCTAAAGACAATGTCTCGTGATAGTGGTGGGAAATGCAATGTCATCTCATAATCATCTCATATGCGATGTAGGCTATAATCTCGAAGCGTGCATACGATTTCATCTTGGCCAGTCAGAGATGGCACCAGTTTTTTAAAATGGCTGCACCCTGTGCGCCGGGAAGGCTGTTTTCTTAAAACTAATAAAGAAACCTGCTTCATCATTGGCGGGTATGCATTGACTTAACTGTTTGCGCAAGAGCCTCCAGTATAAGCACCTGTTCGGCGTGATCTAGCACAGTCGCAACAGTTGCAACCTCGCGCATGCAACTCCATTAAAACGTGGACTTCGGTATGAGGTCTATTCTGAGCAATATGAACCAATCGAGTCGGCTTTGCTATTAAGCAAAATACTTCACTTATGTCTACTTTACTAAGAGGTATTTTGTGTAGGCCTAATATTTGGAGACATCACCTTTCCCTTTCTGCAAAGCGCTTTCGGGAAGCACGTCTCTCTCTCTCTCTCTCTCTCTCTCTCTCTCTCTCTCTCTCTCTCTCTCTCTCTCTCTCTCTCTCTCTCTCTCTCTCTCTCATACACATGCCAACTCGTCCAACTCTTCGCAAGACGACGGCTATGTTTAATGTCACATGGCTTGTCTTGTTGGATAGGCTACCAGGCAAACTTGCAAGCACCGATTGTGCCGCTTGGAGAGGAGGCATTTAAATGTTACAATTTAGGCTATTAAAGTAGGCATCGCCTACACACGTTCAGAATTTTTTTGAACTTTAACACGTTGTGCAAAATGAGTAATTTAAAGCGCACCGGTTACTAAACGAGGCCGGCTACTAAACGGGGCCGGTGTCTATTTTTCCGATTTTTCACAACACCCGATTACAAAACGAGGCCGGCTACAAATCGAGGACATAGGCCTACGGTAGCCTAATAACGGTCTGGCACACCCTCATGGCGCTGCTGCAGCGCATTGACATGGAGGAAACCTACAAAAATATTATTATTTTAAATAATAAAATGGTTCAGACGGTATCTGGTGGATACTGCCACTGTTTAAGGCCATTTAACTTGTTGAAATTTAGCCTATAGGTCTGGAAAGGTGTTACAATATTATAATCTGGCCTATTCTCTGCGGTGCTTAGTATGTCTGTAGAACGCGGCGACTCCCTCTATCTACGTCGGATTCTAAATGTTTGTTTAAAAGAAGCCGCCGTTATTTTTGACAAAGTTTTCTGAAAATGTTGTTTATGCAATAATTCGGTATTTTGACATATATCACATCTAAATTTATGTATTGAGGTTCTTAAAATGAGATTTAGTGGTGTTTAACCTGCAAGTTACACTTTAACTACTTGGGGTGCAAGCTGCATAGCTGTGCTCCACACATAATGCACTATGTAGTGATCGAGTGAGAATGTCAGAGCCAGCTTGATAGTGAGCACTGGGGCAACATCTCCTCTGGGAGTGACCAGTGCCGTACTGCACTGTAGCTTTGTAATGATCTCAAAAGCAACCAGAGAATGAATTTGCTTCATTTGCTCATTATTTGCTTCCTTGTTAAATTGAATGTCTGTTTGTAGTCGCTGTTCCTTGAGAAAAGGTGCTTGTGTGTGTGTGTGTTTTTTTTAGTTCACACACATCAAAGGTCCAAAATAACGGAAAAGCGACAAAAATGATGTACCCAACAAGGTCAGCAGCTTCAGGAGCACACAGATAGACGCTCCCAGCTTTGGCTGCCAGCATCATCACCATGTGCTGACCAATAGTCATGATAGTGTGGAGACCACTGACCTACTGTAGATATATGGAGAGCGAACGTTCGATTCAAAAGTTAATCAACGGCCAGGAGCGGGACATGACACAATTTTTGGGCAGAACAAGGAAGTATAGCGCCATTTCCCATTCATCTCTATGGGAGACTTGAAACAATGCATTTCCTTTAAAACTCTTGCTGAGTCTACTCCGTTTTGCTTGAACAGTAGCTTCCCATCCGTTTCAAACGATCCAAATATTATTTTTGGGCTGACCCTTTATTTTAGAGAGCTATTAATTGGGTTGTTTTAGAATTATTTTTTAATTCTTTTGATTGACAGTCAGCGGTATCAGCGCTTATTCTCAACGTTGCCAAGGTACACTTCCGGAAAATTGGGGCGAAAGTGTTCTCACGGATCAATTGCAGATGCTTCAAAATCGTTGAATGGATTTTTGTAGAAGCCAGCAATCCATATATCTAGGTCAGTGGTTGAGACCAATACTCCTCCAACTGCACTAACTCTCCATAACAGGAAAATAAAAACGTCTTTGTTGAACCCGTTGTCAATGTCAGTTACAGTAAATGAATGAGATAAAACGCTGCCATCTTTTGTCAGAGGATCATAGACAAAACGGCAGTCCTGATGAGTTAATAAAACAAACCCATGACCTGGAGAATGGCACCACCCACATGGACGACTGATGTCAAAGATGTGAACCAATGACCACCCCTGCCCCCCCAACCGTGCTAGGTCCTGGGGTGGGCGCTAGAGAGTCTTTGTGTGGGCCTTGACCACATGAACTACTGATTGAGTCAAGGATGCAAACCAATGGATCCTGAGAGGCCAGAAGAGATGCAAACCAATGGATCCGTAGAGGGCAGGAGGGTCTTGTTTCCTGGTTTGTCCTGAAGCCACACTATAGTCCCTCCTGTATACAAGAGTACTGCCATACAGGGATGGACATGAGTTCCAGCAACAAAATGTCAACACCAAATATTTTTTTTGGTGAGAGAAAAACATAAAATGAAATAAAATGAAACGAAATAAAATAAAATAAGCAAATGGAAGAATATAGATAAAATAATAATAACAACACTAATAATAATTAATGAATCAAATTAAAATGTTTTAAAACAAAAGAGAAATGAATGTGGTTAAAAAAAACATGAGAGATAAGAGGAGGCCATTTGTAGGGGAGAATAAAATAAAATAAATAATAACCATGTGGATATGATGAGGTGAGGGTGGACCTCCTTGTCAGCTGAGTACAGTTGAGCTGCAGACGAGCACACACATATTAACACTGCATTACACCGTAGTGTGTGTGTGTGTGTGTGTGTGTGTTCAGGTCCAAATGTATGTGTGTATGTGTGTGTGTTGTGTGTATAAATTGTGCACAGGTCCTGTGGTATGTGTGTGTTCAAGTCCAGTTTGTGGGCATGTACAGGTCCTGTGTGTGTGTGTGTGTGTGTGTGTGTGTGTGTGTGTGTGTGTGTGTGTGTGTGTGTGTGTGTGTGTGTGTGTGTGTGTGTGTGTGTGTGTGTGTGTGTGTGTGTGTGTGTGTGTGTGTGGAGATGCAGGAGACAGACAGAGGCAGGCTTGGATTGTCTAGCGGTCTCCGACCAGCACCTGCCAGACGATGAGGTGGCTTCGCTCGGCTTTGGCCAGGTGAGGCTGCACCTTCAAGGTGTTCTCTAGAGAGAGCTCCTCATGCTCCCCAGCCTCATCACCTGGAGAGGAGAGAGAGAGAGAGAGAGAGAGAGAGAGAGAGAGAGAGAGAGAGAGAGAGAGAGAGAGAGAGAGACACAGACAGACAGACAGAGACAGAGAGGGAGGGAGAGTGAGTTAAGGCTGTGTGTGTGAGTGTGAGTGTGTGTTTGTGTGTGCGTGCGTGTTCTGCGTCCCATTCTGAAGTCGATGTATCCTGTGTGTCTGTGTATGTATGTATTTTAAGCGTACCCATTCTGAGGTCAATTTATTTTGTGTGTGTGTGTGTGTGTGTGTTCTGTGTTTCCATTCTGAAGTCAATGTATCGTGTGTGTGTGTGTGTGTGTGTGTGTGTGTGTGTGTGTGTGTGTGTGTGTGTGTGTGTGTGTGTGTGTGTGTGTGTGTGTGTGTGTGTGTGTGTGTGTGTGTGTGTGTGTGTGTGTTTTAAGCGTACCCATCCTGAAGTCGATGTACCCCTCTCCTCCACTCATGATCAGGACCGACTTGCAGAGATCCTGAGTCCCCGCCTCCGCCTTGTCCCCGCCCCCCTCAACACCCGACGCAGTGGGGATCACCTGACCTGTGACGGACACACACACAGCAGAGCACCAATCAGACAAAAGCATTTTTATCACTAGCAAAAGTAGACGGCAACAAACATACAAACACAACAAACATTCGCTCCTGATGACGCACAGAGGCGAAACACATTGTTTGCTCGGAACTGAGCGGTAAACTTTAAAATTTTTAGTTGTTTATTTCCAGAATTCATGCTACCCATTCACTAATGTTACCTTTTTCATGAATACTTGAAAAGGGGGATCTTCTCCATTGTCCGCCATTTTGAATTTCCAGAAATAACCATTTTTAGCTGCAAAAATTACTGTACTTGGGCCATACTAGAAACAATAGTTTATTACTTAGTAAACTTTCATGAAAAGATCAAATTTGGCAATAAGCAGCCCAGTTTCAATGAGCAGCACTGTTGCAGTACCTTTTTTGGACCATTTCCTGCACAGTGTCCCTTTAAAGTGCCATTGAACTGCTGCATTGTGTGCCTGCTTTTCCCTTACCTGGGACGGCACAGAAGAACTTGACGGCGTCCCGGTGTCCGTGGAAACAGAGCTGCGCGTGTGCCATGGAGCAGTACGGGACGTGGGTTCCGGCTCGCACCTTATCAGTGTTCTCCTCACCGTAGACCCGGATCACCTGACCAGGCTGCTTATGGGACACCGAGCTCACCCTGTGGTCCACTATTGGGGAAAGAGGAGAGAGAGAGAGAGAGAGAGAGAGAGAGAGAGAGCGAGAGAGAGATAAAGAAAGACAAAGCAAAAGAGAGAGAGAAAGAGAGAGAGAAAGAGTATTTGAACCATAAGTACAATAAAAAATACTGCAAGTACACAGCACACTTGAGCATTCTTTTCATAATTTCATTAAAAGTTATGTAAATATAACGTGAACTGAGGCACACACATAACGTCATCACGTGCCTTGTGCGTCTAGGTTAACATTATATTTAGCTTGAAAGCCTCAATGTTTAAAATGTTGAAATACCATCTTGAAGAGTCTTACTGCTAGTAAGGGGGTTGGAAATCATGACCGTGTGCGTGTGCGTGTGCGTGTGCGCGTGTGTGTGTGTGTGTGGGCTTACTGTCGGCGAGGGGGATGGATATGATGACTCCGTTGCCGGTGCCGACCCAGAGGCGATTACACGACACCATGAGGGCCGTGATGCGCACAAACGAGAAACCCAGCTTACCAGTACCTGAGGAACACACACACACACACACACACACACACACACACACACACACACACACACACACACACACACACACACACACACACACACACACACACACACACACACACACACACACACACCTATGTAAACACATGCAGGAGAACCCCAGCTTCACAGTACCCGGGGAATTAACACACATGAATCACATCACCATGTAAACACTTCAAGGAGAAAGCTAGCTTACTTGTACCTGAGGAATACACACACATATACAATCACATACCACGTCTCTCTCTCTCGGGTAGGTGTGAGCGTGTGGTTGTGTGTGGATGTGTGTGGTAGTGTGTGTGTGTGTGTGTGTGCGTGTGTCAACTTACCCAGCATCTTGCTGGCGTGTGTGGTTGTGTGTGTATGTGGTGTATGTGGTGTGTGCGTGTGTCAACTTACCCAGCATCTTGCTGGCGTGTGTGGATGTGTGTGGTAGTGTGTGTGTGTGTGTGTGTGCGTGTGTCAACTTACCCAGCATCTTGCTGGCGTGTGTGGTTGTGTGTGTATGTGGTGTATGTGGTGTGTACATGCGTCTCAACTTATCCAGCATCTTGCTGACGTATCGATCCATGTCCAAGTCCTGGAGATGTTGGTAGGTGTGGGCGTGTGTGGTTGCGTGTGTGTGTGTGGTTGTGTGTGTGTGTATGTGGTTGCGTGTGTATGTGGTGTGTGTGTGTGTGTGTGTGTGTGTGTGTGTGTGTGTGTGTGTGTGTGTGTGTGTGTGTGTGTGTGTGTGTGTGTGTGTGTGTGTGTGTGTACTTACCCAGCATCTTGCTGACGTAAGGCTCTATGTCCACGTCCTGCAGGTGTTGGTAGGTGTGGGCGTGGAAGAGGCGCAGGGTGGAGTCCAGCCTGATGGAGACCCAGATGCCGTCCCCCTCGCAGGCCAGCTGCCGCACCTGGCTCTCCTTACGCGGGTGGGCATCGAACGATTTCTAAGTTTAACAAAGAAAAAAAGAAAAAACACGCACGTCCATCTCAAAATGGGTGGACAAGGATATTTCATATTTATCCCCCCCCCCTTTCATTGGTTTGTAGCCTTGAATCTCTAGAACAATGCTGTGTAGAAAACAGAGGCTGTGTGTGTGTGTGTGTGTGTGTGTGTGTGTGTGTGTGTGTGTGTGTGTGTGTGTGTGTGTGTGTGTGTGTGTGTGTGTGTGT
Source organism: Engraulis encrasicolus (assembly GCF_034702125.1). NCBI lineage: Eukaryota > Metazoa > Chordata > Actinopteri > Clupeiformes > Engraulidae > Engraulis > Engraulis encrasicolus. Next base: position 14,714,308 of record NC_085873.1, read on the forward strand.
GTGTGTGTGTGTGTGTGTGTGTGCGTTCTGACCTCTATCTTCATGGCTTTTGGCTGCACTACGTAGATCTTGTTGCGGTATCCACACCACACCTTGTCGTGCACCACGGTCATGCAGCGGATGGAGTGATGCTGTCTGCCCAGATCTAACAGGTGGTAGTTGGTTAAATCCCACTGGCCATCTACAGGAAGAAACAGGATACAGGCAAAACAACAAGAAGTTCTAGGTCAGATCAACATCTGCAAATAAAAGTAGTTGCTTAACTGCCTCTAAGGCTGTGTGGAAGTGTCGTATGGTCAGGTGACAACAATTGAAGGACAGTGTGTGTGTGTGTGTGTGTGTGTGTGTGTGTGTGTGTGTGTGTGTATGTGTGTGTGTGTGTGTGTGTGTGTCTTACCCTCTCCTCTGTGGAAGATGGCTAGGGTTCCGTCTGCCAGAGCGACCAGCACACGACCTTTGACATGACTGCACAACAAGAGAAATATTAAAATATCAAAATTAATATTGAAAAAGAGCCATAACACTCAATACAATGACAATGAATAGCACGTTTTCAATATGACCAGTTATGATTGTATTTGTATTTCCCCGAACATACGGTATATTTCAATCAAAGAGCCCTCTCCCCCCCTCCCACCCCCCTGGTGGTGGGGTAGTAAATAACACATCAGTGAGCCGATGGCAGAACAAAAAAAGGCCAGTCAAGTGAAGTAGTGATCAGAAAAAAGGTCAGAAAAAAGGTCAGAAAACTACAGTGTATGAACAAAGATGAATGTCCGCACACTGCTCGAAGCAACACGGGAGCAGTGTGCGGACATTCATCTTTGTTCATAGAACAAAAAAGTAATGATTGCAAAGATATGTTATATTTTCTTCTTCGTGGCATACTCTTCTACTTACACAATGCCTAAGACGGAGTCTTTCAGCTTAATGGAATGAAGGCACTTTCTCCACTGGGCCACAGCAGAGTGGACGTACACGCTGGAACACATGAGACCAAAACACTTCCATTCAACCCCTACAACATTACAATCAACTCACACAATTAAAAACATACATTAAACAGACACTACCATTACAATCAACTCACACTATTTAAAAACACAAGCAGCAAAAGGCCATTATGTATTACACCACAGTTACAAAGAGGGTCATAACGCACAGCAAGTGTGGACGTACACAATGGAACACAAGCACCAAGACCTTTGAACACAATATAAGATTCCCCCACACTCTACTTCTTTTGTATATCCTTTATGTATGTGGCTTTGTATAAAAGTGTCTGCTAAATGTAATGTACCTTAATTTCAAGCCTACGGTGTGTATGTGACAAACCGTTGGCTGTGATTGGTTAATTGAAGTTGATTGATGGCTGCTTTGTCCACTCACCATCCGTTCTGGGCGCCCAGCCACATGGTGGGCAGCACGCTGCTCATCTTATCCGCTTCCTCCCTCATCAGGTCCTTCTCGCTGGGGGCGGGGCTTACTCCATCCTTCACCAGGTCGCTCTCTCTGCAGACGGACCACAGCACACATCAGAGGTTGCCTGGTTGACACCAGACTGGAGGATACACACGCAATTTCTCATAGGAAAGGTGTGGTTTTCGGTTGGCCAATGACCGTTTATTGGGCGTTTATTGGTATATACTGTAGTACATAGCCAATTGTGTCAGTTGTACGTATCTATTCAAACTGCAAGCTTCTGTTTGTCAACTAGTTTGCGTCATCGCCTTTCGACCCCTCCCAGCTCTCTGATTGGCACCCTCGCTCAGGCTCCCTCGGCCAGGGCAGCTGCCATGCTGTCTTTCGGATCTGAACGATTGTGCAAAGCAGCATGGGATTTCCCTGGCTACATCAGAGAGGAAATTGGGGCACTCTTTGTGTGTGAATGACGGAACATGGATCATTTTCTCAAGGAACAAGGAACACAACAACTCACAAGTGCATATTTGAAAGCAACCAATCCAAAACCGGTCAGTAGTAAACCACTCTAGGCCAGTTAGACGGGGCGATCTTGGCTCTTTTTCAATCGATCTTGAGAACGAAGGGTTTGCTTATGGTGTGCCTGTTTGCTCATTTGTTTTGTTTTAAAAAAAAATGTCCCATATGCGAACACGGAAGCAATCCCTGGACAATAGCCAAGAATTTCCTTACAGTTCTGGGTTTGTATCGGAAACAAAAAACAGATGTGAATGCAATTTAACTCTTTTAACACACCTCTGCGTGTAGGAGGCTGGCACCTCAGGAGGTGTGTTCTGAGCGGCCAGTGGGTCTGTGAAGACGTGTTCTGTGCAGGTGTCAGGCGTGGTGGTGAAGTCTAGTGGATGGCTTATCTTCCCCCCTCCTCCTCCTCCTCCTCCTCCTACCGCCAGACTGCTCTGCATGACGTCAGTCGCCTCTTCTGGGGACACTATGACTGAAGACAGAAACGATAGACCGGTGCAGATGTTGGTTACACTTAAGCATACTGCTTTAGGCTACGTCAGATATAGACATAGTTTAGTAAACTTGTGGAAATAGACTCAGTTCCCACATATACTTAAGTTTTTTTTTTTTTTATATGTACATCTATTTTTTTCAACTCTGTTTAGACAGGACAGTTTAGAGTGGGACAGGAAACGAGTCTGAGGGAGAGACGGGGGAGGATCGAGAATTGAACCCGGGTCGCCCACGTAGCAGTCTAGTGCCCAGCCGACTATGCCACGGCTGAGACCACATACACTTAAGTTGAACATTTGAGTTTCACCTTTCTCCTGTTCAATAGCTTGTAGGTGGTCATCAGGCAGAGACAGATAATGGTTGGATGAGCAGGAGAAAGGTAAAATTCAATTTAGCAATGTGGGAGGTGAGATCATTTCCACAAATGTTGGTCTGCTGCTTTAAGTTCAGATTTTGTCTTTAAGCTTGGAAAAAGTTTTGTTAGACAACACGGCCTGGAAGAAAGAGAATCTTTGCACACATTACATCAGGTACCTCGTTAGTTAACCAGCGTTACTTGTTTAGTAAGTCAGACATTGGTCCTAGTTAAATTAGTTAGTTAGTCAGTTAGTTGGTTAGTCGGCTCAGTGTCCCCGTTGGGAGACACAATCATTTAAGGGGAGAGAGAGAGAGAGAGAGAGAGAGAGAGAGAGAGAGAGAGAGAGAGAGAGAGAGAGAGAGAGAAAGAGAGAAAGAGAGATGCAGATTTCAACAACGCTACCTTCTTGTTATGCTACTGTACACCTTTAATTTCCTTCAAGATTAATATCGAGAAAGTATCTCTACTCTACGACTGTGCTCTAATTCATTTCCATGTACAGTAGATTTATGAAGTATCAGCTCTACTCTACTACTGTACTCTACTTCACTGACTGAACTCTCCGGCTCCTGAGGACAAACTGCTCTCTGTAGCTTCGGACCCCTCCTCGGGAGAAACCACGACTGAACACACACAGAAGCAGAGATGCAACGTGAGATATGGTTACACTACTCTACTGTATATCCAAAGAGTTTAGCGATGAGAGATGAATACGAATATAAGGCTACAACTCCACTGACACATCTCTCCTCCTCCTGCTGACGACAGGCTGCTCTCCGCAGCCTCAGTGAATTCTTCAGGGCATTCTATCACTGCATGGGACACAGGGAGACGGACACATTTAAATACTTGACTACATTAGCTTCCATCACTTAGCTGCAGACCAAGAGAGATGTACACATATAAACACAACTACACTAGGATACATCAATTAGCTCCAGACACAAGCAGATATGCAACGTGAGATATGGTTACACTACTCTACTGTATATATCCAAAGAGTTTAGCGATGAGAGATGAATACGAATATAAGACTACAACTCCACTGACACATCTCTCCTCCTCCTGCTGACGACAAGCTGCTCTCCGCAGCCTCAGTGAATTCTTCAGGGCATTCTATCACTGCATGGGACACAGGGAGACGGACACATTTAAATACTTGTCGAGCTTCCATCACTTAGCTGCAGACCAAGAGAGATGTACACATATAAACACAACTACACTAGGATACATCAATTAGCTCCAGATCAAAACAGATGTACATTGCTGAAAATTTGATACACTTCACTGCAGCTGGTAAATTAATTCCCGAAAATAGATTCCAAATATATTGCAGTGCAACAAGATCACAGATACTCAATGTGTTCATTTAATTTTTTTCTTGGACTTGACTTCTGTGTGGTGTATGATTGCAGCACTATTTCCTGCTAAAGATCCAGGACTCTGGAGTCACCACAAACCTTACAGGTGAAATTAAAAAAAGCTGAAGAAGGTGAAAATCCAACTGCTTGCCATCCACAGCTGACATTGATTCTCACTTTCCCCCACAGAAACCACTGAGTTTCATGCTCCTCTGTGGCCTACTTGTGCAACAATAACTTAACTGGCCATCTTCTTACATCGTTATGCCCCACTTCTGAAGCTCTCTCATGTCAGTACATGATAATAGAAGCTTTACTTGACTTGCAAGCTTTCGGTCCTTAGACCTTCATCAGGCAGAGCCTCTGCCTGATGAAGGTCTAAGGACCGAAAGCTTGCAAGTCAAGTAAAGCTTCTTTGCACAAAAATAGACCTGAAGTGTGCGGAGTGTCTTCTTTTTATACTGAAATTTCTACTGAATCCTGCACCTTCTAAACAGATGAGCGGTGGCCTATCACAACTTAAGTACATGATAATAGAAAAGGGCGGTTACCCTATATGAATGTATTTTTTTTTACCTGTCCTTGTTACATCCAATAGTGTAACAACACATTGTGGAAAAACATAAATCAAATGTATGCAATCACTAAAACGAAATTATAATAAATACCTTATCAAACATAAAAAACGTTATTCTGATATTGAAAAGGAATGTGTGCATTACCAAGAGTGCTATACTGCGTTGCAAAGGCAAAATACCTTATATTCATATATTACAATATATTTTTTTTGTAAAAGCAATAGTTTGTTCTCTTTGCAATGCTGCTGATAATAGCAACGTTCATGGTGGCTGCTGTGGACCTGCTCCATCACAAATCTTGGTTAACATTTCTCATTCTCAGTCAGATAGGCATTTAAATCTGTCTCTGGCAGCCGTGGGCTAATGGATAGGGAGGTGGTCTTCAGATCAGATGGTTGCAGGTTCAGATCCCACCCTTACCTCTACCTACACCTCTATCCATGACTGAAGTGCCCTTGAGCGAGGCCACATTGCTCAAGGGACTGTAACCAATACCCTGTAAACATCTGTAAGTCACTTTGGATAAAAGCGCCAGCTAAGTGTTATGAAATGCAATGTAATCTTACCTGAGTTGGTGTCTTTGGCGCAGACCGCCTTGGCCACCACTCCCTCCCCAGAGAAGCTGAGGGACGACTGGCCGTCCGTGGAGCCTTCGGAGTGGGGCGACGCTGGACTGCCCTCCCCCTCCCCTGACCCCCCCAGGGAGCTGTCCTCCACCCCCACCTCCACCTCTCCCTCTCCCCCGTTGGCCTGCGCTGCCTCCTGCTGGGATATGTCCTCACCCATGGGGTAGTCTGTCTCCCGTGCACCTGGGGAAGGACACGCAAATGGATTTGGTTTGGTTTGGTTTATTTGTGGATATAAGAAGACAATGAGTAGCCAAGGGATTACACATAAAAGCGTTATTTCCAACTTATTTCCAACATGGTCCCTGATGGAAAAGGAATAAAAGACATACAAGCACATGCAACAGATATCACATATACAGTAAAATCACATTCCTATGTCACGTAATTATCTACCTTATATGCATGGGGAGCACACATCAAGTCAAGTTGTGAGTCGCTTTTTTAATTAACAGAGAGATTAAGTTGCAGCAAGGTTTTCAAAAACACAATATATGACACCCCCAGAAAGTGAATACCAAAACAAAGACACAGGTCATCATAACAGAGCAAAATACACACAACATGTGCAACCACACCGGATACTCCAGGGTCTTTACAACAGTGGTTTGTCTTGAGAATTAAAGAATACTAAATGGCGATGACATAAAAGTACCCACCCAACCCCTACACACCCTATTCTAACCTGGTACCCTGGCGATACACATCACATGCGTGTTGGAGAGGATGAAGCTTTCCAGGATAAACACAAACACACACACACACACACACACCATAACCTGGTATGCTAGCGATACACATGTACAGGTAAAAGCTCATCAGGATGTTCAGACACACACACACAGGTCAGGAGGTCCCATACTTTCCACGTACTAACCTGGTACGCTGGCGATACACAGGTCAGGAGGTCACATACTTTACACGTACTAACCTGGTACGCTGGCGATACACATGACGTGAGAGTTGCAGAGGAAGAAGCTCTCCAGGATGTTGCCCGGCTGGTTGGCGTCGATGACGATGACTTTAGTGGTGGCCTCCGTACTGGTGCAGATCCACACCAGACTGGACAACTCATCTTGCTGACGCAGCTCACGCTCCTGCTCCTAAACACACACACACACACGCGCGCACACACATACGCACACGCACACACACACAGTATATTAGTATAGGGACACACACACGCACACCTGTGAAGAACTGTCTGTATGTAATTATGGAAAGCGTGCATACTGTACATGTAGGTCTGTGTGTGTGTGTGTGTGTGTGTGTGTGTGTGTGTGTGTGTGTGTGTGTGTGTGTGTGTGTGTGTGTGTGTGTGTGTTTGAGTGTGTGTGTTTGAGTGTGTTTGTGTTTTTGTGTGTGTGTGTGTGTGTGTGTGTGTGTGTGTGTGTGTGTGTGTGTGTGTGTGTGCGTGTGTGTGTTACCTTCAGCTCTTGCTCCAGCCGATCTAAGCTGGTCTGTGAGCCCTTGCGTCGTACTATGGTGAGGCTGACGTCCTCACCCTCCTCAGCTGGCACGTCCTTGTAGAACACGCTCGCCCCCACGATGCTGCCGCCATCACGCGTCTTACCTCCCGACAGGTTCACACCCGCCGCACACCACAGCTATAACACGCATGGGCAAATGCAGAGGAAAAAACACACACACACACGAACTTGAGAAAAAATATAGAGGATCTTATCGATACACATCTACACTCACCGGCCACTTCATTAGGAACACCTCTCTAGTGCTGGGTTGGACCCCCTTTAGAGTTCAGAATTGCCTGAACTGCCTACAACAATACTCCGGTAGGCTGTGGCATTCCAACAGAGATACATTTGTTCTAATTGGCCCAAATTGTGCTAAAAAAATATACCCCCAGCCTGAAATGTTGATGGAAGGCAGGGTTGACCCATGTTTTCATGTTGTTGATGCCAAATTCTGAGTGTTGCAGTTGAAATCAAGACTCATCAGAACAGGCAACATTTTTCTGATCCTCTAGTGTCGTTTATGGTGAGCCTGTCCAAATTGTTGCCAATTGTTGTCAATTTTCCTGTTCTTAGCTGACAGGAGTGGCACCAAATGTGGTTTTCTGCTGCTATAGCCCATTTGCCCCAAGATCTGATAAATCTGATAAATCAGATAAATATCTGATAAATCTGATAGATCTGATAAATTTACTGTGTAATCAGGGATTCTCTTATACACACCTCGGTTGTAATGAGTGCCATTGCATCAGCTTAAACCAGTCTGGTCATTCTCCTCTGACCTCTGCCATCAACAAGGCATTTTTGCCCACATAATCGCTGCTCACTGCATTTTTTTTCTTTTTCGTACCATTCTTTGTAAACCCTAGAGATGGTTGTGTGTGAATATCCCAGACGGTCAGTCTTTTCTGAAATACTCAAATCATGCCCTTTCGGCTTGACAGCCATGCCATGTTCAAAGTCATTTAAATAACCTTTCTTCCCCATTATGATGCTCGGTTTGAACTGCATCAGATCATCTCAACCATGTCTACATGCACAAATGCATTGAGTTGCCACCATGTGATTGACTGATCAGAAAGTTGCCTCAATGAGCAGTTGTAACAGGTGTTCCTAATGTAGTGGCCGGTGAGTGTACAAGTAAGTACAAATAAGTGCAGGATATTACTTAGAGTCAGTAGAGGTGCCTTGCTCATGTGCACTTACGCTTGGATGATATGGTATTCAAAGTTGCAACCAAACAAGAGGTAGACTGTGCACGCACGTACGCACGTACGCACGCATGCACTCACGCACGCACGCACGCACGCACGCGCACACACACACACACACGCACACACACACACGCACACACACACACACACACACACAGATGTTGACCTTCATGGAGGCGTCCTTCTCGTCCAGGGGCCTCAGGTAGACGGGAACCGGCAGATTCTTCATACGGCCCTCTTTATTGGCACCTCCGTTCACCTGAGGAGAGAGGGAGAGAAGAGGAGAGGGAGAGAAGAGGAGAGGAGAGGGAAGAGGAGAGGGAAGAGGAGGACATAGAACAGGGGGGAGGGAGAGAAGAGGAGAGGGAAAAGGAGTGGGAGAGAACAGGGGAGGGAGAGAAGAGAGAGGGAAGAGGAGGGTGAGAGAACAGGGGAGGGAGAGAAGAGAGAGGGAAGAGGAGGGTGAGAGAACAGGGGAGGGAGAGGGGAGAACGAGAGTGGGTATAAATAAATAAAAAGAGAGCAAGAGCGTAAATAAACTATTTAATTCAAAACCTTATGTACCGTGCACCTGGTGGGCAGGCTCCATCCGTAAGCCTACATATTACAGTATAGTGATGTAATACTGAATGGTAATAATATAGTATTACCTTGCACTTGGTGGGAAGGCTCCATCCGTAAGCCTGTACGCGTCCGTCCTCCTTCTGCACGTGGGCTTTGACCTGCTGGTACTGTGCTCTCTTCTGCTCACGACGCGTAGGGGAGTTAGCCGTCTCTGGCCTGAAGCATGGCGGACACAAACATTACATTACATCACGTTATGTTACGTTACATTTACAAACATTACATTACATCACGTTATGTTACGTTACATTTCATTACACTTAGTTGACACATTTATCCAAAGCGAGTTAGTTCTTTTTAAGTAAAGGGTATTGGTTACAGTCCCTTGAGCAGTGTGGGGTTAGGCGCCTTGCGGGGACTGAGGTAGGGAGAGGTAAGGGTGGGATTTGAACCTTCAACACTCAACACTCTAAAGCCCATCTCTAGGCAATGGCTGTGATTGGGCTTTGATCGTCATAGTAACTCACTCTTCAATGAGGAAGTCAAAGCATTTGGACTTGGGGTGTGTGTGTGTGTGTGTGTGTGTGTGTGTGTGTGTGTGTGTGTGTATGTGTATGTGTATGTGTGTATGTGTGTATGTGGGATGTTCATGGCTATTCACTTTTCGCTGAGGAAGTCAAAGCATTTGGACCTGTCGTTGGGCAGCTGTGTGTGTGTGTGTGTGCGCGCGTGCGCGCGTGTACGTCACAGTAACTCACTCTTCGCTGAGGAAGTCAAAGCATTTGGACCTGTCGTTGGGCAGCTGTGTGTGTGTGTGTGTGTGTGTGTGTGTGTGTGTGTGTGTGTGTGTGTGTGTGTGTGTGTGTGTGTGTGTGTGTGTTCGTCACAGTAACTCACTCTTCGCTGAGGAAGTCAAAGCATTTGGACTTGTCGCTGGGCAGCCGTGTGTGTGTGTGTGTGTGTGTGTGTGTGTGTGTGTGTGTGTGTGTGTGTGTGTGCGTGCGTATTTTCGTCACAGTAACTCACTCTTCGCTGAGGAAGTCAAAGCATTTGGACTTGTCGCTGGGCAGCTGTGCCAGGGTGCTGCTGCGCTTCTTGACGGTGGGCACCACCTGAGAGGTGGGCGCGTTGTAGCTCAGCTTCACCGGCGGAGCATCGGGCTTCTTAGCAGACGCACCGGACGAGGAGCTGAACAGACGGCTGAAACTAGAGAGGGAGGAACGGAGGGGTGGAGAGATGGAGAGAGATAGAGAGAGAGGGATGGAAAGAGGGATGGATAGAGGGATGGAGGAATGGGGAGGGACAGAGAGAGATAGAGAGAGAGGGAGGGAAAGAGGGATGGAGAGAGGGATGGAGGAATGGGGAGAGCAGAGCAGGGGCATGGGGGAGCGAGAGAGAGAGAGAGAGAGAGAGAGAGAGAGAGAGAGAGAGAGAGAGAGAGAGAGAGAGAGAGAGATGCAGAGGGAGAGAGAGTAGAGATGGAGGGATGGAGGGATGGAGGTATGTAGAAAGAGTAGGGATGGTGGGATGGAGAGAGAGATAGACAGAAGAAACACACAGAGACAGCGCTAGGGATACAGACGTGGACATGGCAGCAGCAGCTGTAGATGTTAGATGTGACTCAGGGGCTCAATGTTAGGGGACACTGGGAACAGGGGCCAGGGACCTGGGGGATGCGCCAACACACAACACCACATGCCTCCAGCAGAGGGCGCTCCAAGACAACAACACAACCACACATGCCATCCTGCCTGCCTCCACACATGCACATGGCATCCCGACAGCTCCACCTCTCCACCTGCATCTCAACCCACCTTTCACCTCCACCTCAACCCACCTGTGAAAGCCTGACTGACTATATCAGACTATATATGAACCATGAACTAGCTCTGTAAAAGCTTTTAATGATGGAGACGAAGACTGCCTTGCATTTCTTTCTGCCTTGGAAGACATGACTATATCAGGGATGTCAAACTCAGGCCAAATCTAGCCCGAGGAGTCATTTTATTCTAAACCAGACTTAAACATGGAATTTGGTTTGTCACTGGAGCATCAGTGGCCCCTGCTAATGAAATAGCATACCCTCATATGCAACACAATATGTGCAGGCACATTTGAATCACCATATAAAGAGTGTGTGTGAAATTCATTTATGAGTATTACTGTACGCACATGTACACATTATTGAGTTCGGCCCATGACTTCATTCTAGATGTTGATTTTGGCCCTCAGTCAATTTCAGTTTGACACCCCTGGACTATATGCAAGTCAAAGCATCATCTTGGGCGTAATATAACTGGCAAGTGGCACCTTCACTATTTCCACCATAGACTGCACTAGGTTTATGCTGTGCAAATGTGATATGTATGTTCATATGAAGTTTATTTGTTAAAAAAAGTTCTACCTCTACCTCTCAATGACCTATCAAAAAATCCAAGTCATTGGGCAAACATCCCCACTAAAGACCCGTACGTTTTTACACTGAAACCATGCAAGATTTCTTTCATCTATCCAGGTCTTTGAGTAGCCCTGCTTGCTTCCATCCATACTCCTGAAAACAGACATATACGGTCTCTATCTGAAAATAAATAAATAATAAACGTTTTCCACTCCCCCACTGACCTCCTGTAGAGGCCAACATAGAGGACAACATGACATAGAGGGGGGACGGAGAGGGGAACAGGGGGAACATGTAGTATAGTATAGTAGGAGAGTATATATAGTGTAGTGGGAGAGTACAGAGCAGGAGAGAAGGGCACAGTAGCATTTAGACACCAGCCCAATAGAATACACCACCCACTTCACCCCAGGGCTTGACATTAACTTTCTGCTCACTTTTTGGCTCACCAGCTTCAGTGGCTACTGGTTGTCCAGAGTCACTAGCCATTCAGCCTTCATACTAGCCATAATTATTTCATCAGAATTTTTCAGACATGAAGAGTTCAGATGCAAAACCCCCTAAGTGCCTTTTCAGAAAATAATCTTAATTCATTTTAATTTAATAAAATGCTATCAAAATTTCATAGTTTTTTATTTTATTTATGTAGTATAACTATTTATATGTATTATCAAGTACATGAATGTAAACCAAACAAACAACGGGGTTCTCTAAAAATACAGAAGTGCAGGTCTTCAGAAATGGAGTTAGGGGTTTTTGCATCTGAACTCTTCACATATTTTCTTTACCATTATAACATCTAAGCTCAGAAAATGAAGTGCAAAAACCAGACAGATCAGTGCCATGAACATAGTGTGTTAGATGAAACTACCTACAGTATCAGACAAATATAATCTGAATGGTCTTCCTTGAATCTAAATATAACTAAACCACATATATGCTACTGAGATAAGTCATACCCAAGAATACAGTAAGTTACCTGCCATAGTGGCTAGTGAGACTAGAACTATTACTCTCCACGGCCAAGTTTGATCCATTTTTGTCTGGTTGACAGGTGACAATGTCAAGCCCTCCCACCCAACTCCACCTCATAAACAGTAGCATTTTGATACCAGGTCAATGAAATATATCACACCACTCCACCCCACTCCACTCCACTCCAGTCCAGTCGAATCCACTCCACAAACATACACCAACTGCAAGCAAAACAACCATGTCCCGTGACCTTTTATAAAATATCCCTTTACACAGCAAAACCATTCCCGACTAATCTGCACCCCCAAAAATCTCAGACCTGACAAAGGCATCCTAAGTTATATAAATGGGTATTTTGTTTTCCATTTAGTCCCTATGTAGAATAGAATATTTGTGCACAATGGTATAGGAAGGTAAGGTACGACTCTATAATGTAAAAATCCACAAAAAAACGGACTAAAAAATTATTGATGAAGTGTTTGGTTTCACAAAGACATTCAATAATACTAAATAAACAAAAAAATGATTCTATATTTTTAGGGCTAAGCCATTTCCAGGTCTGAGATCACATCAGCAAGGACCAACACATCAAGGATCACCTCAAGTGCAGGCAAAAAAAAAGTATTTCAAGGCAATTAAAAGTTTACCTACATGCTGGAGTAACGAATAAACAAAAAAAATCAAAGAAAAGGGAAGTAAGAGAATAAGTTAATGATTAAATGATTCTTCTTGATTCACAAATATAATATTAAAGACATCGCTGCTACTGTATACAATGTAGATTCCCATTGAAGTCCAATGTGACGTACAACTGTCAATTATAATATTTATATTATAATAAGTAAGACATTAGCATAGCGTACCATTGGAGGACACTGTGACTGTAACAGCCAGATTATTCACAATCAAAATATACAAGACAAAGCTATTGATTCCCACTGAAGGCCAATGTGACTTACATCTGACATATACATTGGCACCGATATGAAAGCCAATGTGACTTACACTGGCATATGTAACATATTGGCACGGAGAGCCAAAGTGACTTACAACTGACATTTAAATAGATTGGCACTGAGGGTTGTAAAAAGTGGACCGATATCATATTAAACCCTATGGGTTGGGAATGGAATGGCACTGCAGTTAAGGTCATATACAGTATGAGTCAAGGCAGATTAGCGAATACTTTTGGCAATATAGTCAAGTGTATGTAATAGATTGGCAGTGAAGGCCAATGTGACTTACAACTGCCATATGCTGGACCTCTTCTTCTCGCTCATGCCTGGGTTCTCCCGTGATGCCCTGTGGAGCAGACACAAACACAACAAGCATTACACAAATGCTTACAGTGAAGGTGTGTGGAATATTCATAATGGGGTCTCAAAATTCAGAGGGTTGCATGTTCGAATCCCAAACCTTACCTCTCCCTACACCTCCATCCATGGCCAAAGTGCCCTTGAGCAAGACACCTAACCTCAAATGGCTAGCAAACATTACACAAATACTTGCAGTGATGGTGCATGGGATATTCTCTCTCTCTCTCCTTGATCACACCTCTCTCCTCACCTAATCATTTCTGTCCATCTGACGGCCTCCTGCAGTTCCATGAGTCTCTCCTTGTACTGGTTCCTCTCCATGAGGACTCTGGCCATCTCCACACGAGTAAACCGCTTCCTCTGGGCCGTAGGCACTTCGCTCTGTACGCACACACACATTAGAGGTCACACACACACACACACACACACACACACACACACACACACACACACACACACACACACACACACACACACACACACACACATTAGAGGTCACACACACACACACACACACACACACACACACACACACACACACACACACACACACACACACACACACACACACACACACACACACACATTAGAGGTTCCACACACACATTAGAGGTCACACACACACACACACACACACACACACACACACACACACATTAGAGGTCACACACACACACACACACACACAACACACACACATTAGAGGTCACACACACACACACACACACACATTAGAGGTCACACACACACACACACACACACACAACACACACACACACACACACACACACACATTAGAGGTCACACACACACACACATTAGATGTCACACACACACACACACATTAGAGGTCACACACACACACACATTAGAGGTCACACACACACACACACACACATTAGAGGTCACACACACACACACACACACACACACACACATTAGAGGTCACACACACACACACACACACACACACACACACACACACACACACACACACACTCACACACAGAAGAGGGCACACACACACACACACACACACACACACATTAGAGGTCACACACACACACACACACACACACAACACACACACATTAGAGGTCACACACACACACACTCACACTCACACGCACGCACACGCACAGGGTGCCTACAGATATTCCTAGGTTGAATTTACTACCTATTTACTACCTCCAAAAAATGTTTTACTACCACTATGACTTCGATCTTGAAGTGAGTAAAGAAATGAAATACCTTTCCAAATTAATTACGTTTTTATAATTTAACAAAGCAATTGTTGAGTGTAAGTGTTAATACAAGTTAATGCAGGGTATTTGCACAGGCTATCTGCTCCCTAATTTCTTTCTGCGCAAGGAATTTGTCATGACCTGTTAAAGCAGGGTGTGGATTGGGGAACCTATGTCTCGAGGGCTGTTTTATCCGACCCCGATATAAATTGTAGTGTTATGCAGCTTCACTTGAAATCCGACATATCTTGTAAAGGAATCTTAGAAATTACATTGGCAATACAATTACCGGTAATTTATATTCAGGGGACCTAGAGAAGGTCTATTTTAAGGTGGCTGCCTTCAATATAGGCCTAAAGTGCAGGGGGAAATCCTGGTTTGTGTTCATAGTAGCCTACTGCCCTTGGAGGAATTTGGCACCTCAAATGAAAAACGTTCCCCACCCCTGTGTTAAAGTTAAAGTTAAAGTTTGTATGTTGCAGGAGAGTTTTCATGACTGCTCGGAATCCGCCCCTTTATTATTTCAAATCAACTAGTCCACGTCTGTGTATCTCCCTGTGTTAAAATAGCCTACCCTTACTGTTGATCTGGCTGCTGCCTAGGACCCAAACTCTCTCGTTTTTGTGCTTAATGCAACCAGAGATGCAAAGACGATGCATGGACAAAAAAAGAGTGAGGTGGCGGACACACACACACACACACACACACACACACACACACACACACACACACACACACACACACACACACACACACACACACACACACACACACACACACACACACACACACACACACACACACACACACACACACACACACACACACACACACACACACACACACACACACACACACACACACACAATTTGTAGTTCTACAGAACAACAAGCCAAGGTTAATCACCTTTAACAGTATTATTATAAATAATAATTTAAAATATTACTAAACTAAAATATTTTCATTCGAAGTCCTACAAAAAATAATTTCAAAATTAGGTAGGCTAGGCCTACAGGTCCTTCTCAAATAATTAGCATATTGTGTTAAAGTTCATTTTTTCCCCATAATGTACNGTAATGATAAAAAAATAAACTTTCATATGTTTTACATTCATTGCACACCAACTGAAATATTTCAGGTCTTGTTTTGTTTTAATATTGATGATTTTGGCATACAGCTCATGAAAACCCAAAATTTCCATCTAAAAAAATTAGCATATCATGAAAAGGTTGTCTAAACAAGCTATTAACCTAATCATCTGAATTAACCAATTAACTCTAAACACTGGTAAAAGCTTCCTGAGGCTTTAAAAAGTCTCAGCCTTGTTCATTACTCAAAACCACAGTCATGGGTTAGACTGCTGACCTGACTGTGTTTAACATTGAAGTCAATGGCAGTGGCATTGCATGAGGGTTATGAAAGCCCAGATATCATTGATGCTTAGCTGTCAGCTGTTTTTTGTTCTTTGATCTGGTGACCCACACTTCCCTCTTCATTATACTCCATAGATTCCCATACCAAGTTTTTCTATTTTTAAGAAAAATCAATTCTAATTTGCCAGACATGAAACCCCATTGAAAGTCAATGGAAAGTTCTGTCTGGCAAATTAGAATTGTTTTTTCTTAAAAATACAAAAACTTGGTATGGAAATCTATGGAGTATAATGAAGAGGGAAGTGTGGGTCACCAGATCAAAGAACAAAAAACAGCTGACAGCTAAGCAAAAACAAAACAAAACAAGACCTGAAATATTTCGGTTGGTGTGCAATGAATGTAAAACATATGAAAGTTTATTTTTTATCATTACATTATGGGGAAAAAAATGAACTTTAACACAATATGCTAATTATTTGAGAAGGACCTGTATATGTTTCAACAATAACATAACGATAGAGTGCACTATAGGCTACTATATGAGAGAGAACACGTGTGGCGTCAAAAGGTAAGACTGCTCGTTGGGGAGATTTTTTTTTCCGAGACGGTAGAAGCAAGAGGCGTTCAAGCTAACAAGTCGTTCCTCTCAGAGAGTGGGAGAAGAACCAGCAGTGCATATTACTGAATAAATTCCAGTGGCCACATGATGTCAACAAACACTGCACGCAACATGGAGCTACTGCAAACAGATTCATCGATTTGAATATTTAACTTCACCGCGTCATTTAGCATCGTACATATTCTGTTATTCGCCCGATGTATGTTACATAGTAAGCGCAACGCATTTCCACCGCTTGCAACTTTGTTACCGTGAGGTAGAGTTCCGATTGCATTCACCGTCATCTGCCACAAAGCGTGAGGCGATTTTAAGTAGCCGATTATATGAACAAACAGTTTATCTCAAACAGACAGTCGTCATGCAAGTTTTCATTTACTACCTTTTACTACTTTTTAAAAACCCGCGGGCACCCTGCACACATTAGAGGTCACACACACACACACACACACACACACACACACACACACACACACACACACACACATTAGAGGTTCCACACACACACACACACGCACACGCACACGCACACGCACACGCACACACACACGCACACACACACACACACACACACACACACACACACACACACACACACACACGTTTACAAACATCCACCATCCAGCTGTGACAGACACTACTGACAGCTCAGACTGACCGAGAGAGGGAGGGGGGGAGAGAGGGCGGGTGGAAGAGATTGAAGGACAGAAGGAGAGCAGCAGGGGAGCAGGAGATGGAGAGATGGAGCAAGGAACGGAGAGAGGCCATGGGGTAGGTAAAGAGGGAATGGGGGAGAGAGAGATTTAGCGAGGGAGAGATGTAGCATGGCAGGCTTACATCATCGTCTGCTTCTTTGGTCTTCAGCTTCGCCTCTTCCAAATCCGCACGCACCCTGGACACACACAACAGACAACAAGCAGAGAGGGTAAGGAGCAGAGAAAAAGAAAGAGAGAGAGAGAGACAGTGTGTGTGTGTGTGTGTGTGTGTGTGTGTGTGTGTGTGTGTGTGTGTGTGTGTGTGTGTGTGTGTGTGTGTGTGTGTGTGTGTGTGTACCTCCTGATCTCCTCCTCTAGTTCCTTGTTCTTGTCCTCCAGATTGTCTTTGGCTGTCCGCAGCACCTCCAGCTCCCCCTGCAGGACTTCTCGTTCGCACACCAGCTCGTCCACCTGCGCAATCAGGTCATTCTTCACCACGTTCAGGGCATTCCTGACAACAAAACCACAGGACAAGTCACAACATTACATGAAGTCATTGGAGACGGCTAAAAAAACATACAGGGCATTCCTGACCACAACAGGAAATGATAAGTCATTAAAAATGATACACTATTCACTGCATTCCTGACAACAACATTCAATTTAGGGTTGAACAGAAAAAATGATAACACAATTATTTGGTCAAAATTGAAATCATGATTATTAATCATGATTATAAAACAACTGAATTTTACGAAGAAAGTTATTTAAAATCACAAAATGAAATATAAACAAGAAACACTTAAATAAGGCAACAAAATAAAAATGAATTGCAATTATTATGTAAAAGGCAAAATCATGAAGCTTAGGTGGGCCTACAGATTTTTGGCCAGAAATACCAGCCTGTCAACATGTTCTGGCTTCAAAGACGCCTGAATATTGCCCTCTTTCTGATCACGATTAGTCGTCATGGCCACAATTTTTAATCGTTGCAGCCAAAATCGTGACTTTCGATTAATTGTGCAGTCCTAAATCAAACTCATTAAAACCCCAAATTACACACACACTACACATTTTCTTGTTGTCAGGGCATTCCTGAGAACATACAGTAAACATGCACTATCAGGTTGCTCAGGTGTTCTGAGTCTGGCAATACAAACTCTACCGCAAAGCAATCATGCTTCCTAGCTCGAAACTAGAATTATCATCACAGGAAAAAGAGAACGACTGGAAGAACAGTAGAAAGGTAAAGCTCAATTATTTAACTCCAGGGGTGTGAAATGTGCCTATTTCCAGAAATTGTACAGTAAAGCTTTAAACCGGTTGGAGTCTCGGCATGCCTATGTTTGTAATACACAGTCACATCCTACAGTATCAGTTCCTGTAACCGTTTAGACAATTTTATGAACTAGTCTTATCATTTAATTTTGCTGTAATGACACACACCATAAAACATCAACCTGGCCTAGTCATGCAGTAGCTCCTTAAATCCCATATCTACAGTACAATATAATACAAATATACTACTACTTATAGTAATTATTAATAAATATATAATTATTATCACCCTATTATTACTATTATCATCACAGTAGTACGGTATCTCCTTTGTCACACAAGTACCCCCTCCTGTGTTGGCCTGTTACAAGTGCCTTGCTCATGGTGACCTGTGGGGGGCAGCAGAGACCAAGCAGACCATACAGTCTAACTGGCCTCCAGTCAACAAGACTTGACTTGGTTACAGTTTAGCGTGACATGGTTTATTAACATGGCAACAGTAAAGGGAGACGAATACGTTCCACACAGATATTGCACTATGGATTTAAAAGGGGGCGGTGGTGTGAATGATTTTAAGGGGTCAAGTGAGGGGTCTGGTCTAAAGTGGTCTGCGTGTGAGTCTTACTTGGTCTCCAGCAGCTGTGCATTCTCCTGGATAAGGTGCTCCACTTCACGACCCATACCTGAACGGACAGAGAGAGAGAGAGAGAGAGAGAGAGAGAGAGAGAGAGAGAGAGAGAGAGAGAGAGAGAGAGAGAGAGAGAGAGAGAGAGATAGAGAAACAGACAGACAGACAAAGAATGACAGACAGATAGACAGACAGGGAGAATGACAAAACTTTATGGCTCCTCTCACCCATAGAAATGCCACTGGCACATGAGTAAGTAAAAGTTAGTTTCTGGAGAAAAGAAAGGTCTAGAAAATCAGACATGTAGTGAGAAGAATTCCACATAATCACAAAAAACAATACAACTATCGACAAACATGGATAAATGAGATGAGTTGTGAAAGACTTGAGGGCCTTACCGATGAAATTAATGTCTGACAATGGCATGCAGAAACACAAGACAAAGACAAATGATGAGGGTGCAAATGAGGAGATGGATTTGATGATTCTTTTCTGCCCTTGGAGGCAAAATGCAGTAACTACTGTACAGTATATGTGTTTAAAGCAAAGTTACTGTGCGTCAATCGACAATCGTCTTGCTCGTCACAACTTGTGGGGTTTTGGACCTCAATTCTACAGTGCCGTTATCAAAGAAAATCTGCAGACCTCACTTTTGCAACGTTTTTCTTAAAAAAAAATAATAATAATTAAAAAACTACACAGACATTGAAACTGACGACAGGGAGTTGTCATAAGGCAGAGTATGATCAGGCAGATTTCACCACGCTGATACCTCCATAGACTTTCTTCACAGGATACACAGCTCAACATTTAGCAATGGTTTGACAAAATAGTTACTGCAGTTTGGCTAATGCACAGCAGAATTTAGTTTTAAGGGTGTCATGACGTCAGGACAGGAGGTAGAACACACAATTTGGACAATGAGGATTCTTTCCAGAAGTGTTACAGCTTTGTATGTGTGCTTGTTGTAAACGGTGTACAATATGATTGGAGATCATGCGGAACATGATCTCTAGCCCTTCACAGGCTGGCAATCAAGTGCAGTTGAAGATTCTCATTCACCTTAATAATAACTTTAAACCGTATAATACTGCCCATACGGTCCGTCACTACAAATGCAGTAGACTACCAGGTAGGGAAGGAAGGTAGGGAACCCTTGCCAAACAACATGATTCAGCGAGTCTCCATCCAACACTCTGCAGTAAGCAAATAGCTCTACCGGCTTCCCCTTCCCCTGCAGCTATTAAGCCTTGACGCCCCCGCACTACGATAGCACTATTGGAAAGCATTTCTCTATTGTTTGATTCTGGAGTTTTCAGGTGGATCTGTCACCCTGCAGCACAGGGATCTACTGTTTGGCTGCAGCCTGATCTCACAGAATTCTGTGAAATGAACATGGACCCTTGGGACCCAAAATCTGTGGCAGTTTCATGGATTTTGACAAAATTCTGTGTTGGGGGATCACACAAGTTTTTTTCCATGATAGACTCACAGAAGTGCTTTCTATATGTTCAGACAGCACTACGTTAAGTCGATCAGTCGTGAAATGGCCTACCTTCTCCAGTCTGTTGATATCAAATTCTTCTACCAAACAAAACAAAAAATGCTATAGCAATTAAACTTGTGCCCAGACCAACACAATCCCTAACCCCCCTAACCTGTCAGTAAAGATATGTTTTTGAGAAATACCTTTTCCACTTGGTTGATAGGCAACCAAATTCTTGTACTACACGAAAGAATGATAGCAGTACAATATCCCTAAACCGGTCAGTAAGAAATATATTTTGAGAGAAAAAATCTTTGAAGTTAGAAAAGTCCTGAGAGAACATAAATCTAGGCTGGAACATAAGACTGTGGGAACATAGAGCTGTGGGAAAGCACTTTTGTGATCACAGAATTTTGGCAAAATCCATGAAACTTCGTGTCACAATTGTCTGTGTTCAATTCACAGAATTCTGTGTGATCATGTTGTCATGTTGTACATAAGCCAAGAGTTATAAACCCCGTTCTAAAATCAGCCAGTGGTAAACAAACCCGGTTAAATAAAAAGTAAAAGTCCTGCCACATGCTAAATTATGCATGTTGCAGGACGTTCCTTTCATAAACCATTTCGGCAATCAGCTGATTTTGTGTACTCACTGGGACACAGTAATTAGTTTGTTAAGAAAGAAATTGTTGTATTAAAATAAGTATTCTGAGGGCACGATTGGCGCCTCTGGGCCAAAGCAGCATTCCACCATCTGATGTTACTCATAACTCCAAGCGAGCATGATAGCATGGCTCCACCAACTAGTTCAATCATAACACGATAGCTTGGAGGTACACCGCCTGAGTAAGATGCTGGTTACACGTATGCAAATATTTTCAAATGCAGATTTTTTTTCTTCTCATCTGTTTACATATAAACATGATATGTGGATAACAATAAAAAATCTGAAGCATTTTAGGAATCATTTTTAAATCCAGAGTTTTGAAGTGAGGTGTCTAAAACTCAGTTTACATGTAAACAAGAGGCCAAACCCAATGCATTTTCAAAAAGTATCCATATACGTGTAAACAGCTTCTCAGATAACGGAAGAGCATATTTCCAGACATGGTGGAATGCAGCTTTAAAGTGGTAATGTACCATTTTGGGAAATAAGATAATTTTACACCATTATTTCAGGTAAATGATCTCAGTTTTACCTTTCTTCTGTTCTTTCAGCCATTCTCTTCTCTTCTGGTGGTAATTCTAGTTACTAACTACCGTAGCAATTATCATTGAATCTAGCTAGCTGCTACCTGGACTTAAGAGTGTCAATGATGCATGCTAGCTTGGAAGTAATTTTGCACAGCCATACTCAGAGAATGGTTGGAAGTACAGGAGAACTCAATCATTTAACTCAGGGTGGAGGTGCAAAATAAGTTTATTTCCAGAAATGGTACAGTATCGCTTTAAGAGACAGGATGGGTTAGTGCCTTCATACACACCGGAGTACTCCTCTGTGGAACAGGAAAGAAAAGCCCATGACATGATTGGAGAAGAAGGACAAAGAAAACAAAAAACAAAATAGATAACATGAGCACAAATGAACGAATGAACGGATGAATGAATGAACGGATGAATGAATGAATGAATGAATGAATGAATGAATGAATGAATGAATGAATGAATGAATGAATGAATGAATTCCAAGCCCTGATACACATGCAGTTCACAATGAAATTAGTACAAATGAAAGAAAACATTGAATACAGGAAGAGCAAATGAATGAACGAACACATGAACATAAAAATAAAAAATAAAAATGTGCAGTGCTCCAGACCCTACGCGGTAGTTTAATTCCTTTTCTGAAATGAACCAAATCGAATTGAGCCGCCTGGTTGGCATCTGAAAGCGGATAGCATGCTAGTGCATCATTGATCAGGGGAGTGCAAGGCACTCAAATGTACCTCCTTTAGGCTGACAATGTCAGGGGGATGGAATTTCAGTCTGAAGTGAAACAACTGACTCAGCCCCGCTTCCCAAATATAGGAGTAGCCTGCTAACATTCGCAAATAACCACCTGCAAACATGGACAAATAGTAGTCTACATAATGGGCTAATTAATACATAGCTGTCCAGCTGGAGCTAAACTTTATCCTCCAAATGTGAATAATACTAATGCTTACACTCACTCAGACAAAAATAGACTATACGCACACATACAGACACACATCCTCATTGGGCTTGGTCAATAAAACTCATAGATGAAATTTGAACAGAGAAGGGAAAAAAGAAGGAAAAGCCTGCAGGCTAAACTGAACAATTGGCAAAACCCGAGAACAGACACTCTCCTTTGCTGAGCGTCACAGAGGTGTGACTTACACAAATGCCTTCCTGAATGTTGAGCTGTTGATGCATATTATACTTGTACAGTATGCATACACAAATCTCTCTGAACGTTAAGCTGCTGATACATAAAGTATGTTTGTATACACAAATCTCTTTCTGAAAGTTGAGCTATTAATATATTTTGAATGCATACACCAATACCTTGCTGAATGTTGAGCTAATACATACAGACAGTATTGTATACCTATACAAATCCCCCCCTGAATGTTAGTGACATACTGTAATCTATGCATACACAAATCTCCACCACCAGCATCATCATGGGTTGAGAGAGTAGATGTCCTACTATGTATTAGTTCCTGCCAATTCAATTAAACAGCTGATCTTCATTGGCATCACTCCTTAGGGGGCTTACAGAGTCGACGCGAGTAACGTGAGCTAATACGGTTTAAAAGCATGTTACCGCATTTTCCACAGTGATGCAATTATCTCCCCCAATGACCATGAAGGTAACGAGTGTCAAGTATCAAAAACTCAACGTATAATGGCGACAATCCGTGCAACGTGTGTGTGTTCGCATGTGTCGACAATGTAAGCAGTAGCCCGGCATTTGAGCAAAGGGAGTCAGCTGTGTTAAGTGCACAGGTAAAGTACTGAAGGGATACAGTTCAGGACTTTTACCATCTCAATCCCGTTTGTCCGCCTCTGACTACCTCAGTCAAATAAAGTCCACTGACCACTGCTCCACATAGAGGGAACACCAAAATAATGCAAATCAACTCCAAGTCAATCATACTTCTGTGATACCACAATGACTGTTGCTTCTTAACTGGATATGGTGGTATCACAGAAGCATGGTATGATTGAGAGTTGCATTGCATTGTTTGGGTGTTCGCTTTATTTTGGATAAATATGAAAATAGTCTGCTTCAACCAGGATTTTTCTGCACCCGACTTTTTTTTTTACTGTGACGGGTGAAAACCCTTCTTCAGACCCTTTTTTATTTTGTGGAGCAATGTATGACCACTCTGCCACCACATTCCATCCTCAAAGCACTGCAAAGCATCCACTCCCACCACCAGTCATCTCTGAACACCCATTGCAAAGCATCCACTGGCACCAGCAAGGTTCCCTGTCGGTTAGAATACCTACTTCGAGGTGATGATGAGTGCGACTTCCCATTCCACAAATCCCTTTCCCATTCTCGAGCTACAGATAAACATGGACAACAAACTTAACAACTTAACTGGGGTACGAACTTACTGCATATCACTCCTACGCCATTTTGCCGCACCAACTTAATTTCCTTGGAATATATAGTTTTGGGAGAAGTTGTATGACTACTTTTCAGGTGTTAAACCCCATCTGTCTAACCCAGTAGTTCTAGTGCAGTACAATACTATTTAGGTATTAAACCCTGTCTCTCTTACTGACTCTAGTGCAGTACAATACTATTGAGGTATTAAGTGTCATACCAAGCAAGTCTGCCCCATCGTCCACATCTCCGATGAGGTCGGTGCCAGCTGAGGACAGCTCCTCGAACAGCGATTCGGTGTTGCGGTCGAACGCCATGTTCTCGATGCCTTTGGTCGGAGTACTTGGAAAAACACAACAAGAGGAGAGAAGATGTTGCCACAAAGCTGACAAACTGTTCACTCAAACTGTACACTATACAGTATTCCACTACGGGGAGTTACGGCCGAACGTCAGGTTCTAGAGTCCTTTGAATTATGCATAGTTCTTTGTGGTCAGGAATCAGCAGAGTATTGACCTCTGCCTCGGGAAAGTATGATCGAATGGGCAATCAAATTGTGTTTGGGTGCAAACATATTTCACACTCACAAATGGTATTCAGGTGGACAATATTTTTAAGAGGACACCAACTACTTTACTAAGTTGAGTCAGCGTTCAAGCAAAATAGTAAGTAAAGCTGGTGGGTGGGGTATACCTCAGGGTTTACCACCACCAAAGTGGTGGGTGGGGTTTACCTCGCTCCTTTAAAAGCCAATCTATGCGTTTACATGAGACACTTAAGTCCAATTTAACTCACTTTAAATCTGATTAAAACTTAATTCCACTCTAAAAATATCATGTAAACACTTACCGAACAGGATTTAAGTTTATTCCGATTTAAACTTAAGTCTGATTAAAGTGGGTGGTTTATTCCTCTTTTAAATCCGATTAAACACGTTCCTCTGTCATGTAACCTTTTATTCGGAATTACAATAAATCCAGTCGTTCCACGCATGCTCGTTGACCACATGATGGCGCCAAGAGACGGTGCTCTTTGCCAGTGAGAAAAACATGGTGGCACTTCCTGTTGATTTTCACATGAACGTTTTGCTTAATTTAAAGTCCCTAAGCGACTATAAATGTTGTGGCTTCCATATATTGATGTAAAAGTGCCCCACGAAGTAATGAAGCACAACAAAGTTACTCCACATCACCCTTTCACCAGTTCGTTTTTCTAAGCTAGGTGGGTGCTAACTAGCATTTGAAAGAACCAGACCCAAAGGGGATTTCTTCAGCCTTGAGTCCACTGAGGGAATTCATTTTCGGGCTGAAGATTAGCTTCTGTCCCAGTAGTAAACAGAGTTCCCCGGAGGTTTGGCGACCACGCCCCCACGCCTTATTTGGCTCACTCAGCACGTGCGTCCTCAGTCCAATCGCAATGCTTTTTCCCCCAGACGTTTAATCGCATTTAAGTGAAAGTGCCATGTATACACGTCGCAAAATAACTCTTAATCCGATCTATTTAAATCTCATTTATTAAATCGGACTTAAAAACATCATGTAACCGTAGCCAATGTGGTGTTTACCTTGTTCCTTTGCATCCACCCAGCACCATGTCCAGCTCTGGAGTCGACTCGATTATAGCTTGCACCTCTGACCTCTCAGCATTCTCCAAGACTTCTGTTGAAATGAAAATAGAGATGTATGTAAACTTACCACGAGAGCCGTCCCACTACTGCCTACTGGAACCAGTGCCTACAAACCTCCTTCGAGACATTGCCCCAGTGATTGGTCCCAGCGATTACATCCATCATAAACTCTTCACTGTCCTCTGGCACCATCCCCTCTGCCTTCAAACAAGCAAGGGTAACACTGCTACTGAAAAAGCTCTTCCTATGCAAAACTCTGGAAAGGGCAGTTGAAAAACAGGTCACCAACTTCCTGAATCAGAGTGCACTACTGGACCCAAAATAATCCGGTTTCAAAAGTGGACACTCAACTAAAGCCCCCTTATTGTCAGTAACCGACGCCCTGATGACTGCAAGAACGGAGACTCTTCTGTCTTCTCCGACAAGAGCCATCAGCAGTCTCTGACCCGGTCAACCACATGATTCTCCTAAGGATACTCACAACCATGGGAATCACTGGAGATGTCCACTCCTGGTGCAACACCTACCTCTTTGGACGCTCCTTCAATGTGTCATGGAAAGGAATACTGTCTTCAACTCACTCTCACCACAGGCGTACCCCAAGGATCTGTGCTGGGGCCCCTTCTGTTTGCAATGCACACAACCTCCCTGGGACATGTCATTCGAGCACATGGGTTCACTGCTATGCTGATGACACCTACATGTACCTTTCATTCCAGCCAGATGACTCCACGGTTTTGGAACGCATCTCGGAACACCACCTACAGCTGAACCTGTCCCAAGCTGAGCTCCAAGTGATCCCAGCTAAACACTCAATCTGTCACAACATCAACCTCAAGGCCTTGTCCCTCAGTGGTGGAACAAACTTGCAGAGGCAGCAAGCTACCACAAAGCAGGTTACGTCTCTTCTATTCAGTGACCATTTACTGCACTAATGCCTGAGCTAACCTGGGGCATCTTTAAGGCAGGTTGTATGAGTGTGTGTACTCTAACCCTGTGCTAATGTGCTAATGTACTTAACTAAAAAAAAAAAAACAGTGACCCAACATGGGATCTGCACTTATTGTTCTGTATATTTCCTGTCCACTTTGTACCTGACAGTGATGCAAGTTCTGATTATGTCCTCAATTGTACGTCGACAAATGTAATGTAATCATTGGGAATAATGAAAAAGCATTTTCATGAAAAAACTTGATATGGATGACAACAATATCTTCTTAATGGTCTTAACTTACAGTGTCTGACATTCAAGCTAATATAGAGCTTGTGTAGAATTATGGATAATTCTTAAAAATCACCACCTCCACATGACCTCAGTGAAACAGCAGGAATTTGAAGTTGGATCTGCAGTAAGAGGCTACGATCTCCCAACCATCCTGCAAAAAAATCAACCTCCTCACCTGTCGACGGCGTCTGATTTCCACTTCCTGCTCCTGTCCCACTTCCTGCTCCTGTTCCACTTCCTGCTCCCGTTCCACTTCCCGTTGCTGTCTCGGTGTCGTCCTGTCCCGGGATCTTCTTGTTCCCCTCCGGCTTGCCGGAGCTGCCGTCCAGGTTCCTGCTCACGCACGAGTCAGAGTCTGAGCTGTCTGTCCGAGGCGTATCTGCTGACGCCATGGCAACGTCAGAAGACGCAGCCGAGGAAGACGCAGCCGAGGATGAGGAAGTGGGCGTAGCTTGAGACCAAGGCGTAGCTTGAGACGAAGGCGTATCTTGAGACGAAGGTGTGGCTTGAGACCTGGGTGTGGCTTGGGACTTTGTACGGCGTTTGGGGCTAGCGTCCGACAGCTCATCCTATCAAGAAAAGGAAGTCATCGCAAACAAAGAAAAGTGTGAGAGATAATTCCTTTCCTTTAACAACTGGCCATCCGGTGAGCGCGTCTAGCTCCTGTTAAGATGCTACCATAGAGGGAGTGGCTATGGAAGAAGATAAATGGAGGAGATTCAACAGGATTAAACGTTAACAATCAAAAGTTTGGAGGTTACCAGTGTTATGAGGAGCCCATAACCCTCTCTTGAACAAACACACTACCACACACACACTATCACATACGCACACACACACACAAGCATACACACAGCATCTGTTTGGGTGTCCATCAAACAGAGCCATGCAAACATTCAGTGCATTCAGTGATGGATTTGGTTAGTAGGAAGTGGGCCAACTGCACCCATTTACAGCTAAAACATTGCCTATACAGTATATCAGTTAGGGGCAACCATGGCCTAGTGGTTAGGGAGCTGGACTTAAGATCAGAGGGTTGCAGGTTTGAATCCAACCCTCACCACTCCACACACCTCCATCCATAGCTGAAGTGTTGAGCAAGGCACCTGACCTTTGGATAAAGGTGTCAGCTAAGAGTAATAATGTAATGTAATGTAACGCATACCAAATTGGGTGAGTCTACATTCAAATACAGAAGCGAGTGTCAGTGATCTTCTAGAATCACTTTCCTAGGCCTCACCTTCCTGAAAAGTCACGTCTCATCTGCATTCTGTGTCCTTGTCACTGTTAAGTGTCTAAAGGGCAAGCAGGCTCATTGATTGGTTCAACAGAGCCAAGGACACTTACAGTGCAGTTTTATTTTAGCTAGGTACAGCAACAGCCCTTACAGATACTCTATGCTCAAAGTTAACTAAGTAAAACACACAATATTACAATACACATATACTGTACATAAAATAATGTCTTTAGTAAGAAAAATAATTGGAGTTTTATTATAACAAAAACAAATTCACATCTCGCTATATGGCCAGAAGTATTCTCTAACCTGCTTTTACACACATATGAACTTAACTGCCATCCCATTCCTAGCTGCTAGACGCTATGGGTTAGGAATGGGATGGCATTTAAGTTCATTCAATATGTGAGTCAAAGCAGGTTAGCGAATACTTTTAGCAATATAGTGTATGTGAGCATAAATTGATTACAGAAAACAGAAAATTAAAGCGCATCACTACAGGGGCAGTTAACATAGAACTACTGCGTTACAACTACAGTACTACTGATATGAATACTAATAATTAAAACACTGTGACATCTACTGGTTGAATTCGAATTAGTATGTGAATGAATACAATTTTGGGGAGGCTAAGACGTCAGGTGGTATAACCACAGCCAATGCCCAAATTAATTAGTAATAGGTAATTAATGTACTGCAATGAATCTGCTTCTTAGGTAATACAATAAAAATAATTCAAAATAATTGAATCCATAAAATAGCGACATTAACTGTGGTTTCACCGTCCTGACGTGTGCTAATACTAAAACGTTATTGATCCATGTAAGATTGATCATATAATGAAGAACACAATGACCTACTGCCCCATTGAGTTTGAATTCTATACAAGGTTAATCAATCACACGCTGCAGGCAACCACAACCGCACAAACCCACTGATCAAAAACAGATTCTTCAAGTTCTTCTGTTTGTTTGCAAACCATTAAAGAGAGGACGTTGCAGATCTTCCACTTTACAGGGATGTGTGTCTTTTTCTCAAATACAGGACCAGGTGTCACGTGTGCTTCACAAACCTAGATAACTTTATTAAAAATGAATAAGGGCTATGTCAAATTTAGCCAACACACCTATCAGCACAGATGAAGAGGCTGTGTACTGAATATCAAGACAACCCATCCCTGCACTACTGTGGTTGTATGCAGCACACTGTTTCAGGATTTCCGATCTATTCAATCTACACACACCGCAGGATGATTTTTTTTTAGACAGGGCAACAGGCAATTCCAGGCCACCCAGTAGTTAATCACAGAGCCATGGTCAATGATCAGCGTTTATGTTGGGTTAGTGTTCATTCATCATCATCATCATCATCATCATCATCATCATCATCCTCAACGCCATCACCATCATCATTTATTGGCGGTGGGGACAAAGGCTGGCTACCTGCACCATCTCCCTGGAGTTTTTGTCCTCAATCACTTCAAGTGGCGAGACTTCAGCTGCCTTGGCCTCAAAGATCTCCATCTGTGGTGGCACTTCAGTCTCCTCAAGCTCAAAGATCTCCATCTCTGGTGGCATCCAAGTCTCCTCAAACTCAAATATCTCCATTTGTGGTGGCACCCAAGTCTCCTCAAACTCAAATATCTCCATTTGTGGTGGCACCCAAGTCTCCTCAAACTCAAATATCTCCATTTGTGGTGGCACGCAAGTCTCCTCAAACTCAAAGATCTCCAACTCTGGAGGCACCTGAGTCTCCTCAAGCTGAAAGATGTCCAAAGATGTCCAAAGATCTCCAGTCTTGAAGGAGGCTGCTTGCACCTGTATTGGCTCCCTCTCCTCTGGCTTAAAGATCTTCCCCTCTCGAGGTATCTGCTCAGTCTTAGAGGCCCGGACGTGCTCGGTCTTAGAGGTCTGGACTTGCTGTGTTGACCGAGGCATCTTAATCTCCTCCGGCTCAAAAATATCTGCTGCTTCCTTGGTCAGCTCCTTCTTAGAGGCCGCCCTCACTTCCTCTGCTAGTGATGGACGCTTACTGTCCGATGGCTCTAGGATATCAGTTTCTGGAGGTATCTGCTCAGTCTCTGTAGTTTCCTCCGTCTTAGAGGAGGCCTCTGGCACCTGCTCTGCTGTTGGTGGCTTAGTCTCCGATGGCGGTGGTGGTAGTAGCTTGGTCTTCTCTGGCTCGAAGACTTCCACCTTCTCTGCAGGGACCTCAGCCTCCTCAGTCTTCAAGGCCACCTTTACATGCTCTGCTGCTGGTGGTGGTTCACTTTCACGTTGTGGTAGCAGGGGTAGCTTAGTCTGCTCTGGGTCAAAGACCTCAACCTCCTCTGTTTGTACCACAGCTTCCTCAGTCTTAGAGGAGAGTTGGATCTGCTCAGCTGGTGGCAGCATCTTAGTCACCTCTGCCTCCAAGATCTCCTCCACCTGCTCAGTCGTCTGTTTAGAGGAGGCGTCCATCTCCTGCTTTGGTACCTCTGCTGCCTCCACGGGCTCAAAGACCTTCACCTCCTCTTGGTGATCCTTCACCTCCTCTTGGGGATCCTTCACCTCCTCTTGGGGATCCTTCACCTCCTCTTGGGGATCCTTCACCTCCTCTTGGGGATCCTTCACCTCCTCTTGGGGATCCTTCACCTCCTCAGCCTCCTCGGCTGGTGGTCCTTTACCAGTCTCGGGCTTGGAGGAAGAGTTAGAGTCGGCTTCAGTCTCATCTTTGTCTTCAGTCGTGGCCTCGGTCTCTGCCTGCTCAGAGAGAGGAGGGATGTTCGAGTGAGGGAGGAGTAGGACCATTATCGAAGATCTGCACAGGTCTGGACATAGCAACAAAAAGCCTGTCCCATGAACTGTTTTAGACAGAAGTGAGGTTAGATAGGCAGGGTTTGATAAAGATCAATGGTCAGCACATAACAGGTCTGTGCACTCCTTGAGATGATTTAACCTCACTGAATGAACAGACTGCAAAAGTGGCAAAAGGCCTTGTCTTTCTATGGAAGAGCAGGTGTGATAAGTGGCAAAAGTGTTGTTTCTTTTCTAGTAGCGTCGGAAGCGCCAAAAGCGAAGTTAAACTTCAGTTTACAATATGGTAATGAGCTATGACGCGGTTCGCCAACTACCAACAGAATGTCCACATTTTCTAACCAAGAGTATCGGTTGGTTGTTCCTCTGGATGCTCTGTAGAGCTTTTTGGTTTTGCCACCTCAGGACTCAGCCTCACTTTTCTGAGTGCTTGGAGAGAAAGTGGGCAAGCTTTAAAATATTTTAAAATACTTTAAAATATGATCATGTAGTTACCTGCATGGACTATGATGGACTATGATAAAGACATATGGTACAGGTCAACGCATCATTAACTAACTATTAGGCTAGCAATTAAAGACCTTAAAGGTGCACTGTGTAATATTTCAGCAGTTTCTTTACAGAATTCATGCTGCCCATTCACAAATGTTAGAATTTGATGGTGGTTATAAGTATTCATGAAAAAACTAAGTACCTGTTATGACTGGAAAATTGTTTTCATACATGAAAAGGTGGATGTTCTCCATGTCTGCCATTTTGAACATCAAAAACTGTGTTTTGGTCATACTAGCAAATATCAGCTCATTATTTGGTGAACATTTATGACAGATCACATTTGGCAATCGGCAGCACATTTTCAATGAGCAACACAGTTGCAATACTTACGCTGGCCACCACTCTACTGTACACAGTATACCCTTAACATAGACCCACAAAATAAGATAAAAAACATTCAGCAGCATTTCACAGGGCGTTGGCTACGTTCCCTATAAAGCTCTGCTCTCCCTCTCGAATACAAAAACGTGCGCGAGCACACACACACACACACACAAACACACACACACACACACACACACACACACACACACACACACACACACACACACACACACACACACACACACACACACACACACACACACACACACACACACACACACACACACACACACACACAAACACACACACACACAGCTGAACCACAAAGATGAAACTGTGACAAACATACAGAGTGGGTCTTTTTCTTGTGTCTTCCTCTTGGTCTTCTCTAGAGTATAATGGTTGTGTCGTAGCAAAATGCTCCCTTCCAGACTGCTCTCATCCACTTCCCTGGTTGCCATGGTAGCAAAGGCTCCACGAATCCTAGCCCTTGTATTTTAGTTTGTTCCCCCCTCCTCACACACACACAGACACAGACACAGACACAGACACAGACACAGACACACACACACACATCACTCCTGTCTGCTTGCCTGACATGACATCACCTGATGGCTCTGTGGTCAGCAATGGTAGAAGTCACCCCATGGAGTCTGGAGTTGAATGCTGGTCTCCAGGGTACCAGGCATGCACCCTGATCGTGGCGCCAAAAAAAAAACCCCAAAAAACACAGCCAGGCTCCTTGGAAACAAGGTCAGTTACCAGTTAGATTCCATCCTCCATCAGAGTGATGTCATCCAGTGGAGGAATGGAGGGAGGCATAAAAGGTCAAGCGTTATTATTGATAAAATGCTAAATGTAGTCTCTCCTCTCCTCTCCCATGGCTGTCAACAGGTACCTTACTGGGCCACAGACCACTGACTGTCGATCTGTTATGTGGAGTCGCATGTATTGGCAGGAAACTGTGGGGATTTCTCTCTCTCTACAGACAGAGTTTACCCATCTAATGTCCGTTTGGCCCTGTGGCAAACCCACTGATGCTGCGGTACCCAAGGACCAGGCCAGGGGCATGAAGGCATTATAGTCATCCCAGGGGGAAATAGACCTCTCTCACACACAAACACAGAGAGAGAGAGAAAGAGAGAGAGAGAGAGAGAGAGAGAGAGAGAGAGAGAGAGAGAGAGAGAGAGAGAGGGAGAGGGAGAGGGACAGACGAACAGACAGACAGACAGGCAGAGAAAGAGAAAGAGAGATGGGAAAGAGATGAAGGCAAAAAAAGGCCAAGGGCAAGGGGCTTGGCCTGGGGCATGATGCCATCACGGCCCAAAGGGAACGGGGAAACAGATGGGCAACAACAACAGCACAGAAACTGTCGAGTCACCCAAGACACAATGGAAAGTCTGTGTGTGTGTGTGTGTGTGTGTGTGTGTGTGTGTGTGTGTGTGTGTGTGTGTGTGTGTGTGTGTGTGTGTGTGTGTGTGAGAGAGTGTGAGTGTGAGTGTGTGTGAAAGAGAGACGGAGAGTCAGTTTGAAAAAAATGAGAAGGCGAGAATGAAAGAGAAACAGTGAGATAAGCAATTCTGAGAAGATGAGAGAGAGAGAGAGAGAGAGAGAGAGAGAGAGAGAGAGAGAGAGAGAGAGAGAGAGAGAGAGAGAGAGAGAGAGAGAGAGAGAGAGAGAGAGATAGAGAGAGAGTTTGTGTTTGTGTCATTGTGAAAGGGAGAGGCTTTGGTGTGACTGGATCAGAGTGAAGTAGCTATTGTGCTGGCGGTCCCCAAGGTGGTGTCACCAAAGTGCCGTGGATGCTAGCCGTTATCTGGCCCACCCCAATCACCCTGGAGACAGGCAAACACACACCCTCCTTCATACCCTGGATAGGTTACCTGTACAAAATGAAACTTATACCCCTAGTCTAGTGTTTGTGATCAGGGCCGACAGATAAGGAGCCCTTGGGGGGGGGGGGGACATCTGTTGCTCTAGTTAACCTCTGACTTCTGTTGTACATTTTCGGCTACAATGTACATTTTTCACACAAGCCTTGTGTGCGACTCCTTTTTTCATTATCGAGTGAAATTAACCTGAACCATGGGAACAAAACCAAAAGAAGATGGCGACTCAATTCACAGAATGTGTATCTCACCTTGAGGGGATAACGAGTCTGACATGGCTTGACTGTGCAGTGCACTATGATTAAGTCTATGTATACTACACTTCTAAATATAATTTTGTGTGTTCTTCACATTATAAGCAGCTTTGGATAAAACTCAACGTACTATACACTAACGGCTGCAATTTAATGCTAAATGGTGTACACAAGATGGGTAAAAAACAAGATTCTGAATTATATGTCATATTCCTCCCACTATTTTGCTCAAATAAAAAACCAACAGAGCATTATAACGAATGTGTTTCCATTGCAATTAGGGGGGGAAATCAACACATCTAATAAAGAAGAGTATGTCAGCGCCGGGAAATTGCTAAGTAATATACAGGGATAAAAATAGACCATTCTCCCAGGCATAGCAACAGCTCAAGTAGGTCAAACGGTAGCAGACTAAGAAATAAGATGATGATGACGGAAGGAGAGGAAAGGAAAGGGGACTATGCATTAAAATGAGCTCGGAGTTAAGATTGAACTCTTATTATGACATCCCCTTTAAAAAATTATCAGCGAGGCAATTTTCTCTGCCGCAACCTTCACTGTGTCTGATGAAGACATCTAAATTAACCTTTTTTTTCTCTGTCCTCATGTTTTTAAATTAATAGCTATGTTTAAATAAAGGCTTTTTAATCATGTTTGCATAAGAACAGTGCCTTGGACTCCATTTTTGATAAGACATTGTTTTTTCCCCCACACCAAAGAGCATCTTCAAGATTTAGTGTAGTGTAGTGTAGAAATCGCATAGATCGGATAAATAATGTTTATATCTAGGTAGAAAGAGTAGTCCAAGATTGGACAAGCTGAACTGGGGACAAGCTGACAGCCTGGAAACTCCCATGCTGCTTTGCACAACTGTTCCGATCTGAAAGGCAGCATGGAAGCTCGTGCCAAAGTGCTAGCCCTAAATAAGGAGCCAATCTGAGAGCAGGAATGGGTGGAAAGATGAGGACGCGCGTACTACTCGACATATGGAAGTTTGCCTTTTGTTTGAATAAAACTGACACCATTAGCTATGGACTACGTATACGGCCAATAAACGGCCGTTGGCGATTGTAAAGCACACACAACCCTGTGAGAAATTCCATAGGCGGTCTACAGGCACGAGTAATCGTATAAACTGCATATAGTGTAAATGCTCCAGTTCCTGTGATGACGTCCTAAATGAAGTTACAGTGAGAGTGCAGGATTTTTTTTCTCCAAAGCCAACTACTTCTGTGCCAGTTTAGAGCCGAGCGAAGCAGTTGGTCGGCCCATCTGGCAGAGTGCTACAGCAACATGATAAATACTTAATCAGGCTGCATATGTTTGAGGGAGCCGGGGCAAGAGGGCTAATGCTGACAAGTATAGCAATGGGGTCTTACAACACAGGGCAAGGGAGTGAGTGTGAGTGTGTGAGTGTGTGTGTGTGTGCACGTCCATTAACCTGTACTGGTCAGAACCCTGTTAAACCTGCCGGATGTTTTACACCACCACATTTTCCTGCACCAAGTCTGTTTAACTTTGAACAGGCACACACAGAGGTGGCACCTAGTATTCAGGGCTAAGTTCAGAAAAGGCATGTCCTGTAATTCCCTCTTTCCCAACTCATCATGTCCTCCTTTGTACTTGGCTTTGGGTGAATGGCTGTTAATGTAATGCAATGTAATGTGA
>NC_085873.1:14755085-14757585 GCF_034702125.1 Engraulis encrasicolus
CTGTGGACCTTGGAGAGAACTTCTTTCCTCGAGACTAATTTGCTACAGTATGCCCCAGTGCCCAGCTGGGGAGTCTGATAACACAGAGAGAGCATCAGAGAGCCACCCCAGATATGCACATATGCAAACATACTAAACTATAGTCAAATTGCCCAAACCAGACAGCCAGCCAGCCACAGGCACGCACGCACGCACGCACGCACGCACATCATAACAAGTCACTGTCTTATTTGCTCCTGAAAACACAAACATACACAAACATACACAGCCATACACACCCTTTCCAGACAGGCAGTTTGGGGAGTCTGATAACACAGAGAGAGCATCAGAGAGCCACTGAAGAGAGGCAAGGCTTAGATTGGGAAAAACTGCACATCACTGTCTTGTTTGGTCCTGAAAACACAAACATACACAGCCATACACACTAGGGCTGGGCAATATGACGATATATATCGTTATCGTGATATAAAAGTGTATATCGTGACCTTTCTCCTATATCGTTTATATCGTGATAGTAATTTTATCAATTTTATACAATTGAATATCATTTAATTACATTTCATGTTGTCACAATGCACAATATAAGTTAATGTAACTGTAAAAATAAGAATAAAAAGATCCATTTTAATTTTGCGACATGGAAAAATAAAGAGCAAATAAAGAGAATAACTGAAAACGTATGTAATTGTGCTATATCGTGATATATATCGTTATCGTGATATAAAGTAATCCATATCGTGATATATATCGTTATCGTGATATAAAGTAATCCATATCGTGATATATATCGTTATCGTGATATAAAGTAATCCATATCGTGATATTGTTTTTTTTTCCATATCGCCCAGCCCTAATACACACCCTTTCCCAGACAGGCAGTTTGAGAAGAGAGTAATGTCTGTTGGGTAAATAAAAAAATCAATGATGCAGAGAGGAAGTAGGTTAACCGGGCAATTGAGAGAGAGAGAGAGAGAGAGAGAGAGAGAGAGAGAGAGAGAGAGAGAGAGAGAGAGAGACAGAGACAGAGACAGAGACACAGATGGACAGGGTTAAGACAGAGTGCCCAAAACTGCCCATAATCAGATGGTAAACAAACATGAGGAGAAATGAGAGAGGGGAGGGAAGATGACAAACGAGAGAAGAGAGGGAAGATAGCAAACGAGAGAAGAGAGGGAAGATGACAGAGGAGAGGAGAGGAGAAGAGAGAAGAGAGAGGATGAGGATGAGATGAGGGGAGGAGATGGGAAGGAGAGGATAGGAGAGACAGGGCAGGGGAGGGGAGGGGAGGGGAGGAGAAGAGAGGAGAGGAGAGGAGAGGGGAGGGGAGGGGAGGAGAGGAGAGGAGATGCATCACCCGAGTAAGAGAACAGAGCTGCGTAGTGTAGAGGTAGAGAAGAAAGTGGGGCAAATATGGAGACGGCAAGGCAGTGTCGCGCACGCACGCACGCACGCACGCACGCACGCACGCACGCACGCACGCACGCACGCACGCACGCACGCACGCGCACACACACACACACACACACACACACACACACTTTGGGATTCTCATCAGTCCTTTCAGCACTGTGACTATATCCGAATATACCGTTACTACATCATTGCTACATCTAATTTCAATCCATTCAATCACTCCACCCTCTGCTCCCTCCATGTAAACATTTTTCTCATTTTCTACCTCATGTCCGTCCTGCCCTTATCTCTCTTACCCAGTCAACCAAACCCCCAACCCCAACCATCCCTCCATACACCACACAACAATCTGTTTCTGTGACACACTTTCTCGCTTTCTGAAAAACACACACACTCAGTCTGCTAGCTCCTGTCAGGGCCTGCGTGAGTGCGGGCAGGCGTCCGCTGCTGAACACGGAGTAGTGGACGTACGTACACACACACACACACACACACACAGACACACACACAGACACAGACACACACACACACACACACACACACACACACACACACACACACACACACAGACACACACACACAGACACACACACCTCTCCTCATCCCTTTCTCCACCCCTCCATACCTGTTGAGTGAGGGCAGGGCGTGCGTAAGCGCTGGCAGGCGTCCAGTGCTGGACACGGAGTAGTGGACCAGTAGCAGCACAGAGAGCGAGACCAGCACGGCCGAGTTCACCACCACGGCCCCGCCCACGAAGCCAAACACCAGCAGCAGCATGCAGCCGGGACTCATGGTCCCTCGGGTCCGACCACCACCGGCGCCGCCCGATCCCGATCCCGAGCCAGAGCCCGAACCAGCGGCACCAGCGCGGCCGCGACCTCGACCACCGCCACCTCCACCTCCACCCCCGCCGCTCCTCTTGCCACCGTTACCTCCAATGGTGCCACCGTTGTTGTCCCAGTTACAGGGTCAGGATCTCCGTCACCTGTGTGACTACTGCCAATGCAGAGCCAAGGCCACCTCCACTGTTCTTGCTGCCAATGCCTCCAATGGTGCCACCGTGGTTGCCACAGTCACTGGGACACAG
>NC_085873.1:14762585-14777585 GCF_034702125.1 Engraulis encrasicolus
GGCCATTATCGGCCGGTCATGATCGGCAGCCGAGCAATCGGAGCACCTCTAATTATATTCCAGGTTTCCTTAATGTTACAGTTACACCACAGGATATTTGACATATAAACCTTTACATAACTCTTAACAAAAATGTTTCTTCTCATTTAAGACTAATATGAAACATAATGTACCACATCTTCTTTCATTGACATTTGTTTTTTAAGGGAAAAATAATAAGTTTTGTAGGTTTTTAACCAATGTTCCGAAAAAACAAGGCGTCACGTCAACCACCCATACTGTACATATAAGCTTAATCATTCTATTGGCCTACATACAATTTTTTTCTTGCATAGGCAAGTAAAATACTTCCACAAAGTTTATGTATAACATTTTAGTGATGATGCGAGACCCATTTCTGATTGCCTAGGGCGAACATACGTACTTGTACTTCTTGGGCTTAAGTACCACTTAGGAGTTTTTTGGGAAACACAGCCCTGGGCAGTGGACTGAGACCAAGCTAGTGCCATTCAGCCAAGCATTAATTAGTGGGATCTGTCCCCAAACAGAGGTCCACTAAGCTTTTAGTAGTAGTAGAACTAGTAGGCATTTATGATACAGTCCCAATTCAGTCTGACAGCGGATTGAGACCAAGTCAGTGTAGTCAGTCAGTCAGTCAGTCAGTCACTCATCAGTGTGAAACCCTGCCAACTGTCAAGAGTAATCCAGTAATCCTCTAATTCAGCAGATGGGTCTGTCAAATTCTCATCGCCCAACAGACTCCACATCCACACATCCGCTTCCCATCCAGACAGTTGGCCACAGCAACAGCAGCCATGTCATTAGTAAACAAACTACTGCTACTGCTACTGGCCTGAGCAGCTGGCAGAACACACACACGCAGACACGCATACACGCACCCATCCTCATCGATTGACATTTTAAGAAGATAAGTGACTCTAGATGTGAAAGGTGCACAGAAACGCACACACAGGATCATGATAACCTTGTGCAATTCTCATTGGAGGGCTCTCACTCCACCATAGTCTATGCCTGTTGCAGTGTCAAAGCCTGATAATTGTAAGGGTAGGGCACTTGGCTGCTACGCCAGCGACCCGGGTTTGATTCCGGCCCAGTTCAAGTGCCGATCCTTCCCCATCTCTCTCTCCACTCGTTTCCTGTCTCGTTCTTCACTTTTCTATTGGAACAAAGTTTAAATATATATTTAAGTATACACTTATGAATACACTACTAAAATACTTCGAAACCTGCTAACGGTCTACAGCTAGCACATGTTTAAAGTAGCCAACAGACCCACATGTAATTCTATGGCTGAAATGACCTAACACTGCCCCATATACACTAGTTTTGCTGGCCTGCCTACTGCTCTCATAATTTAATGCCTGCAAAGACATGAAACATTTCATAGGCTTGATAACCGTGTTGACATAACATTGCTCTGCTACATTACTAAGCCTGCCTGCATCACTCTGACAGCATCCCTTGGACTGTCTGCGCCTTGAAATGGCCAAATGTTTAACTGAAATTACCAAAGTATTTTTGTCCATTAAAACATGTGATGGGATAATTATTTTATCCAACTAAAACGCCCAAAGTGGTCAATCTTTTTAAAGCCTGGTTGTACCAAATTCTTATTTTTTAATCTCTCAATCTCTGAAATGTGTTATATAGCTCTTCTGTTTCAGGTCCTCCATCACTCTGCCGTTGTGCTCGTCAGAGTAGCCCAGTCTCCCTCTGCAGGACTCTGCTCCTGCTGTCACTTTCTCTCCACTTCATTAGAGGAGCCCAGAGGATTTTCACACTCGCACTCACTCAGAGAGAGAGATAAGGAAACAGTCTGGCAGAGCTCAGGCTCACACTCGCACACATACACGCATGCACAAATCTTCTCTTGGCTCTGTTTCGCCATTCTCGTTCCCCTTCTCATCTTCTCCCTCAGCATTGCCCCTCCATCTCTGCTTGTCTGTGTCACTACACATGTTCACCGCTTGCCCTCGCTTCATTAAACCACCCCTTCCAGAATCCACTCCATATTTCTCCATCTTTCTCTTTCAGTGAGTGAGTTAGTGAATTCGGACAGATTTGCTCCACTTCCCTCGGTCTAAGCCTTACAATCTCTTTCTCACTCTGTGTCACACATTTCACACCCTTCGCCAATCTCTGCATGTCTGCCATTTACATTGGCATACAGCAGAGGTTCCCACACAATCTCTCTCTCTCCATCTCCCTCCGTCTCCCTCTCTCCTTCTCTTGCTCCCTCTGCTCTTTTCTTTGCATCACCCTCTCTGCTGTGCTGCCTCTCTCGATCACACACACAGTACATGACTACCTCTCCACCTCTCTCTGCCCCTCTCTCGCTCTCTAGCTTATCCAGCTCTCCCTCTGCCTCTCTCACTCCCTGCCTCCCTCTCTCTGCCTCTCTCTCTCTTTCTCCAGCTTATCCACTGCTCTGAGCAGAAGATGTTTCTTGACCTATATTCTCCACTCAGCAGACATCACACAGCCGTGGGCAGACAGCAGCATCCAAATCAGAGCATGCAATACACATACATGGAACTGCACACAAACACGTACCGCGTGTAGCATTCAAAAACAAGCAGAAGAAATGAGAGCACACAATACACGTATGTAGACTGCACACAATCCATGTAGCAATGAATGCACACATATGGTACACCTACTGCAAGTACATCAAAAACGCATGGAGGACATGCATGTTGAAGAGCATTACATAATCCAGCAAAATACAACAATTAGCGCATGAAGAAAAGAAAGAAAGTGCTACCCAATGTCTTTAAATTTGCATTGGCGTCAGTGGTGTGCACATCACCGTTAGATCTGGATGCTGAATTTTAACAATATACAGCAAACATTATTGTAGAATGAAACAAGTGCATTAGGACACTGTCTTGGGAAGGGACACATCAGCTGGGGCTGAGATACTGCAGCGAGAAAATAGAGTCTGCACACGCACGCACGCACGCACGCACACATGCACGCACACGCTGCAGTCAGCTAATAGGGTCGGCACCCCCATAAAGGCTGTTATATAACCTGCCCTTTCCCGAGCATGGACACCTCCTGAATGCAAATCTGCTCTTCGGCTGACTTTGAATCCAAACTTCACATCAAGCTGTGCTCTGGCAGCAGTGTTTTCATCTCTTTGAGGACTAACATGCACACGTCTACAGTACGTGTGTGCGTGTGCGCGTGTTTGCGCGGAAAATCCGACTGAAGTTCACATAGACCTTGCTCAAAGATGAAAGAGGCTTTGGGCTACACAGGCAACAGTCAACACTCTCTGACCAATCAATACTATTGATCAAGGAAGACTGAAGGTGAAGGTACACTGGACTGGCTTGGCTGTGTAGATCAAATGCTAACCACCTTTAACCAGATCCAGAATCACACTTAAACGTAATGTCAAGTTGTCAATTTGACCTTGTTTGTAAACTGATTCACTGAAGAGGGTGGAAGGCACCCATGACATCCCCTTTAAGGGCTACACTGTAAACAGGACATCTATACAGTGACTATACCATAACCAGGGTGACTTACTGTAACATACTGTAACAAGGCCGATTATACCTTAACCAGAGTACTGTAACCAGGTTAACTTACTCTACCTTTCTCTGCATTTGTAGTTGATTACACTGCAACCAGGCTGACTTACTGTTTTACAGCGCCCTCTACTGTCACCACAGAGAATTGCATTTGCGTTAGTGGTTTGAAACAGAATGCCCTCTGCCAGTAAAACTCCAACTCTGGAAAGGGTTCTTTTTTGCAGCAATGTGGCAGCCATGGCTCAATGGTTAAAGTGCCGGTCTTTAGATCAGAAGGTTGCAGGCTCAAATCCCACCCTTACCAGCACCTCCAACTTGGCCCTGAGCAAGGCACCTAACCGCCACATTGCTCAAGGGACTGTCACCAACATCTGTAAGTCGCTTTGGATGAAGCTTCAGATAAGTGTAATGTAATGTAATGCAATACTGGACCACAGGCTTTGTGGAGCAGGATATCTCTCTGTATTTGACACGAGACCATCCCACTTCCAGCTCTTGAGACGACCCGAGACAAAAAATACTTAGTGTGGTAATGATACAACTACTTTCCAGTCATAACAATATCAAAGATAAATTACCCTGGTGACATCAGTTTTATTATTAAATCCCATTTCACACCGTCCTGTAAACAGGCCCAATACTTGACCGGCAGCCAGGATGAGAAGTGGCAGACGCATTGCTCAGTGCTGCGCTGACCGATGTGATGATTTAACACTCAGCTGTAACCAATAAACGGGAGAGTGAGGAGGTGGCCATCTTTAATTTCAGGCTGCTATTTCCATTCCCACTGAAGTGGTCATTGGCTGTGCTGTTCTGTGCTGTTCTGTGCTGTGCTGTGCTGTGCTGTGCTGTGCTGTGCTGTGCTGTGCTGTGCTGTGCTGTGCTGTGCTGTGCTGTGCTGTGCTGTGCT
Organism: Engraulis encrasicolus; assembly: GCF_034702125.1. Taxonomy (NCBI): domain Eukaryota; kingdom Metazoa; phylum Chordata; class Actinopteri; order Clupeiformes; family Engraulidae; genus Engraulis; species Engraulis encrasicolus. The sequence goes on from NC_085873.1 coordinate 14,767,059, forward strand.
GTGCTGTGCTGTGCTGTGCTGTGCTGTGCTGTGTTGTGTTCGTGCTTGCGGTCATTGTCTCTGTGCTACGGAAGGCAACCAGCAAAGGTCAAAAAATACCAATTAAAAAGACAGGAATAACTAATGAGGCTGATGCCCCGAGGGTGCTGTTGTGAAGTCATTATGCCAGGAATGGCCGAGGTGCCAAAGTCATGTTTTACTTGGCTTTCTCTGAGTAAAAACAGGAAAAGTGGTGCTCCTGTTGTCTTTTAAACTTATTATACTACTTCTACACTTACAGAATATCCAGTACCTTCAACCAAAAGTAGCCAATGTAAAAGTAGAAGTAAATGTATGGTGTAAATAGTACAACACTAGCACATGATATTACATAGCTGTTACACCAGTTAGTCCATTGTATCTAATGAGGAACCGTACTGTTCCAGGGACTGTGACCAATACCCAGAAAGTAACTGCAAATCGCTTTGTTAGCTAAGTCAATGTTATCTTTTTTTCTGAAAGCACCCCCACACCTGTGCCCAAAACAAGCCGTGCATCCCCAACCCAAACTTCTACACATGTATACTATACTCACTGAAAATGATTTAAGTGGTTAATTACAATGGTTCTTGCTTCAGACATTAATCAATGCCTTCATGACTTTAAATGGGGACCATAACAAGTTTTAATTTGGTTTTGATCTGGCCTAATTATAATGTTGACAACTGGCAAGCAGAACTTTGGTCCCACTCAACACTCAACAAAATCCTGTGGACTCCTGCAATCTCTGGCGCACCTCCAGGGGGTGCCCACACCACAGGTTAAGAATCACTGAGCTAATTGATGTAAAACAAATAACGTCTTACCGTGTTCTGGTCACCGGTCCTGACTCTGCCGGCTCAATGGCCTGGTGGTGCATGTTTTTGGTTCGTTCAAGATGCTCCATGTAGCTGTGGATCATCTGAAAACATAAACATATATAAAATGAAAAAATATAAAACTATAGAGGGAGAAACTCGACCATGTAGCCATGGGTCATTTGAAGAAAACAAACAGATATATTGGGAGGAACAAGATTAACTTTCAAAATCATTCTGCCTCTATCAAAAACATCACCATGTAGCTGCAGTGTTTCCCACAGAAATTTTGGAAACTATGGGGGCAGCCGGGGTTTTTTTTGTTGGGGGAAGGGGGGGCATTTCACGCGAGCCTTTTTTTTGGGGGAGGGGGGGGGGTGCGTGGAAATTCACGGGCGTAAATGCAAAAAGGCGAAACAATGAGTAAAGAATGACATTGGCGCATGGAGAAACTATAGGCCTACATTTCAGCCATTTATATTTTGAGAAATTACATACGATTTTACCCATGACATGTATAGTAGTACATTGTCATTTATATTTTCAAAAAATGCAGCACAGTGAATCATTTATATTTGCAACACACTTTTCATTTGTCCCTCATGCAGGAGTCTATGCAATGAAAAAGCCTTGGGAGTGTCAGTAAACTCATCCCAACTTTCCCTTCTCTGAAGGTTTTTTTATTGCTCCCAAACCCAAGTTAACTGCAACAACTTGACTAGGCTTTTGATTCCTCTGTCTTTCATGCACTCATGTTTTTTTTTGTCTGTAGGATGTATTCACTCCAGGAGGAAAATGCGAAGGTAATCGTTTTTCAAATCGTTTATAAAAAACGGAAATCGTTTAAAAAAAAAAAAAGTTGAAAAGTAAATAATTTTTTTTTTAAAAACATTTTAATAAACTATGGCGGCCAAATTTAAAAACTATGGCGGTGCGCCATAGTTTCCTCAATGTATGGGAAACACTGAGCTGTTAATCATCTCTCAAGGGCGAAACAAAATCATTCCCGTCTCTATCCAATCTCATTCCACTTTTTACTGACTGTTTTTTTGTTTTTTTTTTAAATGTTGAATGCTGTTTGTTTTGGACTAAATCAATGTGAAACCCATACAGATATCAAACAGATTATTTGGGGAACACTCACACGCACGCACACGTGCATGCACTCACACACACACGCGCGCACGCACTCACACGTGCACACGCCTACCTCTGTGTGTCTCTGGTGGAGTGCGTTGTACTCCCTCTTGAGCTCCGCTTCCCTCTCCTCCAGCCTTCCAACTGCACAGGAGAAAGAGGAGAAAGGAGTGAGGAGTGAGGAGTGAGGAGAGAGGAGAGAGGAGAGAGGAGAGAGGAGAGGAGAGGAGAGGAGAGAGGAGTGAAAAGAGAAGAGAAAGAGGAGAGAGGAGTGAGGAGTGAGGAGAGAGGAGAGAGAGGAGTGAAAAGAGAAGGGAAAGAGGAGAGAGGAGAGAGGAGTGAGGAGAGAGAGAGGAGAGAGGTAAGAAGAGAGGAGAGTGGAGAGAGGAGAGAGGTAAGAAGAGAAAGAGGAGAGACGAGTGAGGAGAGAGGAAAGATGAGAGAGGAGGAGAGAGGAGAGGTTTTGCAGCTAGAGAGAAGAGAGGTTTCACTTATACACATGCACACGACAGACGATTACGTATTTTACGCATTTCTCACTAACTGACAACAATAATTGATGCCAATAACGCGTAATTTACGATCCTAACAGAAGCGAATAATTTCATGCAAAATCATTTCACGCGCCATTTCGCATAAACGCAAAATGTGCCTCAATGGAAATATACCTTAGGACAGCAGTGCATGGCACTATTTGAATGTGACAATAGATCTGGGTTTATGGGTTCTGCAAGAGTCTGTAACAAAAAGACATGTTTCCAATGTGTCTTGATGAAAATATATTTTACGACAGCAGTGGGTTATGGGTTCCAGAAAACCTGAAAATGTTATACAGCAATAGGAAGATATACTGCAGACTCAAAGTTGCACTGCTCCAAGTCTACCACTAGGTGTCCTCAGTGCCCAATGTGGAGAGAGTGAGTGAGAGCGCATTTGGCACAGCGATGAGTGCTATGGGGTCAGATTAACTCTACACACAGACACACAGACACACAGACACACAGACACACAGACACAGGCAGAGAGACAGACAGAGAGACAGACAGAGAGACAGACAGAGACACAGACAGAGACACAGACACACACCCAGACTAGGGGTCAACCGATACAGGTTTTTTAATGGGCGATGCGATACCGTTTTTTTTTTCATCACCCTTAGCCGATACCAGATTTCCGATACCCGATATTTGGGGCCGATATGGGTTAAAAAAAAGGTTAAAAAATGACAAATATTCCATGTCTCAAGCTAAAAATAAACATTCCTTTAACATTATCAAATTGAGGAGGAACTTGTAACATTTAAACACCCACTCTAACAATCAAGTAATGTCTAACAATCAAGTAATAAAAAAATAACGTGTCTTGGTGCTTTAAAAAAAAAAAAAAACCCTGAATGACATAAAATAATAAATATTGCGTATCGGCCAAAACCACACGCGTATCGGCCATTACGACACACTTAAAAAATGCAAATATCGGCTCGATATCAGACCGATATATATATCGTTCTATCATTAACCCAGACACACACACACAGACACACACACACAGACACACACACACGGACACACACACAGACACACACACAGACACACACACACAGACACACACACACAGACACCACATATCACCACTCTATTCAAACAGTGGTTAATGTGCAGGCAGACAGACAGGCAGACGGTCAAAACACACACAGCCTTGGACTGGACCTCAGGCGACCCACAATCAGCTAATTACGCTTCAGTCAATGGAGATTAATCCCAAAACGGTCTGCCCCGAGTCAACTAACACACATAAACAAAGATAAACATAGTATACACCGTAACATTGTAACAATTCTGAAATGATCTTTTTATTCTGCACATTAAAAGTTCATACACCACCATCATATTCAAAGTATTCATTATGACTGGGAAAATTGCACTTTTCATACATGAAATGGTGGATTTTCTCCATGGTCCGCCATTTTGAATTTTTAGCTCCAAAAACGACTGAACTTGGGCCATACTAGAAAATATTAGTTTATTACTTACTTAACTTTCATAAAAAGATCAAATTTGGCAATAGGCAACCCAGTTTCAATGAGCAGCATAGTTGCAGTACCTGTTTTGACCATTCCCGGCACAGTGCACCTTTAAGAGTTAATTCAGATAGGTTGATGATACAGAATGATGAGAGATAGAGGGACTATGGGGGATTATGAGGGGGGTACAACTGGGAAATGACCTGGCTCCTACACTATTTAGTTCATTACATGACATGATGGAGATGATGGAGGGTGATGCACAGTAAGCTCGTTTTGGATAGGGTGCGCACATCCAAAACCACTTGTTGTTGCAGGTGTCAGACAAAGGTACGTCCAAAAAATAAACTCTATTTAAAACAGCAGCGTTTCAATCATCCTCCATGCCAGGGTGATCGAAACGTTGCCATTGTAATGAGATGTGTAATGTGTCATAAGAGAAACAGAAAGGGAGAGAGAAGCAGAGACAGAAACAGAGATAGAAAAGAGAGAGAGAGAGAGAAAAGAGAGAGAGAGAGAGAGAGAGAGAGACAGAAAGACAGACAGAACGACAGGCAGGCAGACAGACAGACAGACAGACAGGCAGGCAGGCAGGCAGGCAGACAGACAGACAGACAGACAGACAGACAGACAGACAGACAGGCAGGCAGACAGACAGACAGACAGAAAGAAAGTGAAACCTTATCAGCCAGTCAGAGAGGCCTGACCACACCACTGGCCCTGCGATTCAAAACTTTATTTATAGGCTCAGGGATTTCCCACACGCACGCACGCACACACACGCATGCAAGCAGAACTGTAGCATGAACAGCCTTTATTGATTTCTGCAATATCACTAAGCTTAAGCTATGGATTGTGGAGGAGGGACTACAACCGACTGGGCAATAAAAACCTTAGAACACAGCATGAGAGAGAGAGAGAGAGAGAGAGAGAGAGAGAGAGAGAGAGAGAGAGAGAGAGAGAGAGAGAGAGAGAGAGAGAGAGAGAGAGAGAGAGAGAGAGAGAGAGAGAGAGAGAGAGAGAGAGAGAGAGAGAGCATATGTTATTCCTTTTCCGCTCACTGATGTATTTTCCAGACTATTTCACCATACAGCGTACTGTACTACAAGGCAACTGTGACTAACCGTGTAATGTGTGTGTGTGTGTGTGTGTGTGTGTGTGTGTGTGTATGTGTGTATGTGTGTATGTGTGTGTGTGTGTGTGTGTGTGTGTGTCTGTGTGTGTGTGTGTGTGTGTGTGTGCACGTGTGTGCGCGTGTGTGCGCGTTTATGTGTGTACGTGTGAGGTGAGTGTGTTTATTTTTTGTACAGTATACAATGTCAGCGTTGCAGTGTGTATAGTGTTTTTAGTGTGTATATATATATATATGTATATATGGGTGGTTGAAAAAATTGATTGAAAAAATTGGGGTCCGTGGAATTTCGCCTAATTTTTGCCATTTTTGGGAAAATGTGTCCTCCATCAACACATTGCATAGGCATGTCACACTGCAGGAAAATGAAGTTGCACCACAGGAAATTCACTGCATTATGACAATTTTAATCCTTTTTGTATACATGACTGACATCTGAGCTCATGCTAACTTGATAATGATATTGTGTTTAATCTTAATATATGTTTTCATTTATAAAAAAACTTTTATTTCCTTCTATAAGAGTAGTCACACCACAGGACACCATAAAATGAACCTAAGCATTGCGTGACAGAAACATTGCAATATGAAGACATATTAAGAGGTTAATAGTCACCTTAAGCTTCCACAGCACTCCCCAATAACTGAGGTACTGACTGGTTAGGAGCCAGTCTTTAAGACCCTTGTAGTTGGCCTTGCAACTGCCCGTTCACAAACATTGACATACATGTCACCCCACAGGACGCAATTTGTGTTACGAAATTGAACTTGTAGTTAATATTACTGTCTTCAGTTTTTCACATTCACATATCTTAATATAAAGTTAATAATTATGCAATCATGCCAAATGCTTCATACATTATTCAAAATGTTGTTGGTTAATGTTATATTCCAGGTTTCATTAGTGTTACAGTCACACCGCAGGATATTTGACATATAAACCTTTACATGAATCTTAACCAAAATGTTTCTTCTCATCTAAGACTAATATGAAACATAATGTATCACATCTTTCATTGACATTTGTTTTTTAAAGGAAAAATAACAGTTTTGTAGGTTTTTAACCAATGTTACGAAAAAACAAGGCGTCACGTCTCCCACCCATATACATTTGAGCGATTGAGAGAGTATGTGCGAAACTTACACTGTGTGTGTGTGTGTGTGTGTGTGTGTGTGCGCGCGCGTGCGTGCGTGCGTTCGTGACACTGGGTTTTTCTTAAACACATGACTGAAACTGAGTGAGGCTACCTCTATTAGCTGACCTGTATGTGTGTGCTGTGGATGTGTGTGCTGTGGATGTGTGTGCTGTGGATGTGTGTGCGTGTGTGCGATTGTGTGTGTGTGTGTGTGTGTGTGTGTGTGTGTGTGTGTGTGTGTGTGTGTGTGTGTGTGTGTGTGTGTGTGTGTGTGTGTGTGTGTGTGTGACTAAGGGGCTTCAAACACATGACTAGTATTGAGAGAGAGGCCAGCCTCAATTAGCTTAACTGTATGTTGTGTGTTTTTGTATCGGTGTGTTTATGTATGTTAGACTGTACATACTATTAGCTTAACTACACACACAAGGCTGTCGGAGAGAAAGCCCAGAATAGACTGACTGATGGGGTGGGAAAGAGGAGAGCAAAGGTCTATGCACTTATGTCAGAGAGAGAGAGAGAGAGAGAGAGAGAGAGAGAGAGAGAGAGAGAGAGAGAGAGAGAGAGAGAGAGAGCGTGCGTGCGTGCGTGCGTGCGTGCGGCTTCTGCATGTGTGTGTGAGTGTGTAGGAAATAGGAATACATGAGTATGTATGAGTGGAGAGAGTGAGGGAGTGAGGGTGTGAGTGCGTGGGCAGACCTGTGACTAAGCAAGAGCGTACTACGAGGAAAAAGAGCGAGAGAGCAGGAGAGAGAAAGAGGAAAAGAGAAAGAAAGAGAGAAAACAGAAGTAGCAATAGCAGTGAGCGGTCTCATGAGGGAAAGGAGGGACGTGGTATAAATACATGGAGAGATCACAGAGCTGAGAGAGAGCAGGGCTACCACACCACACACAGCAGCGGCGGCGGCGGGTGGTGAAGTCAGAAAGGAGAAGCAGCAAGCAGCGTGGCAGCCTCACTGGAAATAACCACTGCCATTACTGTTACTGTACATTGACATGCATTTACTTGAGTTAGTCACAAGTTAGTTACATTTATTGTCAAGGTAGTTACATTTACTGTCTGTCTCTCTGTCTGTCTCTCTGTCTGTCTCTCTCTCTGTCTCTCTCTCTGTCTCTCTCTCTGTCTGTCTCTCTGTCTGTCTCTCTGTCTGTCTCTCTGTCTGTCTCTCTGTCTGTCTGTCTGTCTGTCGGTCTGTCTCTCTCTCGGTCTGTCTCTCTCTCTGTCTGTCTCTCTCTCGGTCTCACTCTCTCTCAGCATTACCTGCTTAAGTGACAAATACAGTAGGGCAATACTGAATAAATACGCTAAGCACATTGTGGCTGGACGACTACAGATGTCAGTGAAAGGGAAAAGGGAAAGCCCCATGGAAGTTGAGTTAGACATACACAACCATCACCTGCTTACAGCAGTGGTTCCCAACCTGGGGGTCGGGACTGCTAGGGGGGTTGTGGAGATACTGCAGGGGTGGCGTCGGAGACAAAATGGACTTTCACTAAAAAAGCCCATACATGTTTTTACTTTTCTTGCGAATATCAAATTAGAATTTAGCAATATTAACACAAAAATAATGTTTGACGTTTGGAATATAGGGAGTGGGGGTTGTGAAAATATTCTTAGGTCCAAAAGAGGGTCCCGGAAGAAAACGTTTGGGAACCGCTGAGCATTGCAGTAAGTGGCACCAATATGAGCAATATGATTATGAGCATGCTGGAAACAGTCAGAGTCGCGCGAGACTGCGGACCCTAGGCCAAGTAGGATACCAGGCTGGCTGAATTTAGTAGCAAAACCAAGTTAGGTTAAAGGACCAGTTCAGTCAATTTCAACATGCAGTTGTAATGCTCACACTACCCTGGACTTGTCAGTACCTGAGTTTTTTTTTTTTTTCTTCTTCAGCCTTTTCCGAGATCTTGGTCATTGTAATGGGGGCAGTGCTTTATTTACATTTCAATTTTTTTTATTTATTATTATTCCCAAAAACATCCGAAAGGTTATACAACATCAGCAGACAACTAGCAAACAGCAGTACCTTTTGGGAAAATATTTGGAGGAGGCCTATGTTATTTAAAAAAAATGTAAACAAACACTGCCCCCATTAGAATAGCTCATATCTTGGAAAGGGCTTAGCCGAAAAATGTGGCATCACCAGGTACTGACAAGTCAAGAGTAGCGTGATCAATACAACAGCATATTGAAATTGACTGAACTGGTCCTGTTTAAGTTCAGTTAACTTAATAAAGTCAAAGTTCTGCGGACCAAGAGGAGTTTGATGTTTGAACTTATAAAAGCGGAGTTTGAAGAGTTTGTGTTGTTTGGGGACGGGAATAGTAGGCCACTAGTTTTAACAATTTGGGCAGCGCTTAGGTGGTCAGACTTGTAGCTCAAAAGTTATCGGTTCGACTCCTGATCTGCAAGGTTGGTGGGGCGCCGCTTGGGGCTCCCCTTGCACAAGTGAGGCATACATGCAATTTTGTTGCATCCAGTGAGCACTATGTGCTGTGGAGTGCTGTGTCACAATGACAATGGGAGATTGCAACTTAGGTTTCACGCTTTCACTTCACTTTCATTCGCCTAAACTAATGGATGCCACCAAAGACTCGGATTTCAGCTTCCTGCCTTCTCTAGTGCTGACCACACTGACTAGATACACGTTTCAAAAAAGCTGAACAAAAAAAGTTTCTTCGCAGCAGTGTTAATTTCGTCAGCTTTTTTTGATTTAGTCTTAGTCTTAGTCACAATGACGAAAATCAATTTTAGTCTTAGTCATATTTTAGTCATTGCCTTCCCAATTTAGTCTTAGTCTTAGTAAAAATGACGAAAATCAATTTTAGTCATAGTCAAATTTTAGTCATTTTAGTCATTTTAGTCAACATTTCAAATTTTAGTCATTTTAGCCATTTTAGTCAACATTTCAAATTTTAGTCATTTTAGTCAATATTGTGGTGTAAAATAATAAATAACCTACAATGGCTATCGTTATTTCAATACTAATATAGCCTATTGCAGCAAATATTCACCTTGTTACTTGGTCATTTTCCACCAAAACCCAAATCAGTCATTTCAACATCATAGAGCAAAAGAGCATGACACACACACACACACACACACACACACACACACACACACACTTCCAGGTGCAGGCTTCTCACTCTCTCTCTCTCTCTCTCTCTCTCTCTCTCTCTCTCTCTCTCTCTCTCTCTCTCTCTCTCTCTCTCTCTCTCTCTCTCTCTCTCTCTCTCTCTATCTCTCTCTATCTCTCTCTCTCTCTCTCTCTTTCTTTCTCTCCCTCTCCATCTCTCTCTCTTCTCCTCTCTCTCGCTCTCCACCCCCCCCAAACTCTCTCCCTCTCTCTCTCTCTCTCTCTCTCTCTCTCTCTCGCATTAGAAGCTGCTGCATACTATTTGATTTTGAGTTTGATCACGGAGGAAGCTACTCTTCTTCACCTGACCGCGTGACGTAAAGCCTTCAGATTGCCGGCAGTGGGAAGACCAGACACCCCAAGTCTGCATGAAGTCCAAGAAGTCTCCCTGATAGTGGCTTCCCGATGACCACGAGTCAGAATATATTGCTGATGTTAGACTATGGAAGTTAGCGGTTTTTGTTTTCAATTGGCAATGCGAGCAGAGAACGATAATGACTCATGCGGTATGCGTGGAATAGGCTTAAATAGATTGTGCGAGCACACTTCGTATGCCATGCAAAAGTCCCAGGAAAAATAGTTAGGCAGGGGTACGCAGACTGGACGATAGAAAGGACATGCATATACAAATATTTCAATACTAATGTTGTTTTGTTTGTCGGGGGTGTCGAGGCTCGATAAGCATGACCCTGAAAAGAGTTTTTGGAACTTAGGAAGACGCTGCAGACGCATGGAAATGCTGTCGACTTCCTCGGGTCTTTTAGCGTTGCTCTCGACGAGAGCAAGTTTCAAATCTCAACAGTTTTAAACTCCTCAGCGATCGCCCATCCATTGATTCTTTTCAAAACTAGGCTACAGTAGCCGTGCCTCTGTTTAGACAGGCCAACTTTCCCCCTGCTGGCGCACGCTCCCGCGGTGACTGATATAGCCTAAATCAATTCACAAATCCGACCTTCATGATTTGCTTGCGAGCTACCTACTCATGTGGTTAAACAACAAATATAGCAAACATTACAAAAAAAGAACAGACAACGAACGCCGGGCTATACTAAGACAGCCAAAGTGGAAAGGAGAATAGTGGAAGCTCGAGGAGGTTTAGAATGACAGTATCAGAGGAGGATTGACGCGA
>NC_085873.1:15087585-15187585 GCF_034702125.1 Engraulis encrasicolus
AAAATAACATTTATTCAAAACTAGCAAACAAACAAACAAAATAAAGTTTGAATTTGAATTTACTGTAAATAAGCAGCATATTGCTGCACTACTGCTGCAATTGCTGTAAGTTGTTGTATAATTTACACATAACATATTTGTTTTGTTTGGTGTATACAAAAACAGAACAGTTCATTGTACCTCAAAAATGAAAAACGATGTCTTATAAGACGCATTGTGCATTGATTGTTTTGTGTTTCATACGTTCTGGGAGGTTTGTCAAAGTCACTGAGGGGGAGAAAGATAACATCTCATTATACCTTGTATAATGACAATAAACGTCTTTGTATTTGTATTTTGTATAGACAGCCATAGCCACACACATGAGGGACAAGGACAACTCCCTCTCATAGACCTGGGGGCAACTGTGGTCTAATGGTAAGGGAGGTGGTCTTACGATGAGAGGGTTGCAGGTTCAAATCCCACCCTTAACTGTCCCTACACCTTCATCCATGGCCGACGTGCCGTGCAAGGCACCTAACCCCACATTGCTCCAGGGCGTGTAACCAGTACCCTGTAAATAACTGTAAGTTGCTTTGGATTAAAGCGTCAGCTAAGTGTAATGTAATGTAGCCTAATGTAAGAAACCACCACACTGAAGGTAATGCACCGTCACCAACCACGCCATCCCCTATGCATGGCATAGCCTGACCTGCAATTTCACTGCATGCATCTTATTGACATCCTTGCATGTACCATAAAAAAGGACATGGCTTAGTCTTGTGTGGCTACTTACTTACTTAGACTGTACACAATAAGCTATTCATGACCACTGTTGACAAACTTTAACTTTAGTGGTCATATTGATTGTGTCTGTTTGTTTTTGTCTGGTTTATGCCGCTGTGCCAATCTTATTGAAGGAGGTCAGATAAGAAGAGACTACTGTAGAGGGGAAATTGATAAAAGTTCTTTGCCAAATCCTAACTGACTGTTTCATGCAACAAAGTGCATTTTTGTGATATGGGGGAGTAACGGCCAAACTCATTCCTTTTTACTTGTAGTATAGTGCCATCTAGTGGTGTTAAAAATTGATAACAGAGTGCTATACCACTGTGGTACAGTAGGCTTACATGTACTGTAGGTTGCAACTGCAGTGTTTCTTTCAAGTTTTTGCCACTTACGATGTTATGTTTATTTTGATGGTGGACCTATGCAATATACTGTTGTTTTACATTGTTTTGAACTTCCTGAAGAGCTTTCAGAATGACAATAAACTAATCTTGAAACCAGAGAACATTAATTTGCCAGTATTATCTTTCAGTAGCGGCAAAGGCATTAGATAAATACTTACAGCTGTCTCAGAAATGAATATATTACTTTACTGTCTAGATAGTTTTATCCATTTGTGGGTGATACATTCATGGTCCACACGTACACCTGGTATGTACAACCAGATAATCTACTGCAATTGACAAGCCTGGGTTGAACATGAACTTTGTGTTTCTAACAAATTTGATCTATGTTAAAGGTGGCAAAGGCTTGACATTCTGAATGGCAATGAATGGGTATTTTCGCAAAATCAGTGAAAATTGTGTTTTGAGGCTGTTTTGATCAAAACTAGTAAGACAAATCATTTGAAAGAATGTTTCGTTTACCTGTTCACTTGCCCAGGACATCAAGAGCCCAATACATGGCTAAAGGATGCGTAGCTATAAAGTAACAACCGCCCCTATACTCCTGAATTTTCTTCGGGATAGATAAACTCTATTATTCTATTACAGCTGCTATAAGACTTACAGCATACTCAGCCAGATGTCACATGTCCTCAGGTCAGCGGATGCCTTTACACCAGCCATTTGTTGTTTCCATGGACCACAAGAAGTCCACTTTGCTCTGCTTTGAATGTGCCAATAAGTTTGAGTTTCAACACCGGGTCTGCACTGCGCCAGATGACCTTGGTTACACTTGTGCTGTGACCTGAAAGGGAATAGAAGAGGATGAGTAAACTTGTTATGTAGGCCTATTTATAATCATTCAGGCTGTATCACAAAGTAATAGGCCAATTACTTCTATTTTTTAAATCTTGTGGTATAGCCTGGAGAGTGAAGACATAACACCTGGTTAGAAAAGAGAATCTATGATAAACATCAGAAGTTGCCTGACTTCTTTGAATGGGACAAATATCTAATATAGGCAACCAGCTCATGTGTTTGTATAGGCTGTCTTGTGATAACCTGGACAATCATGAAGACATCAAAGTTGGAGAAGAATCAGCCTACATTAAATGTTCAGTGTAGGCCTATGCCTAGCCTATTTGTCGAATATCCAATAGCCAATGTAAAATTCAGCGTTAGATCTCCTCTATCCGGCAGGCAGACACAACATCTTTTGAAGAAAGTAATTAAGATATAATGCCAAAGCTCATGGCTGCATTGCAACATCTAGGCCTACGTCAACTTCTTCAGTCGCGCAGACTTCAGGCAGATCCGTTTAAGCGGGAGCAGCCAATTGCTACGTGTACATGATGTTTTTGAACCGGATCTAATAGATCGGATTTAAGTAGATCGGATTAAGAGTTATTTTGCGACGTGTATACATGGCAATTTCAGTTAAATGCGATTAAACGTCTGGGGAAAATAAAGCATTGCGATTGGACTGAGGACGCACGTGCTGAGTGAGCCAAATAAGGCGTGGGGGCGTGGTCGCCAAACCTCCGGGGAACTACTGGGACACAAGCTTATCTTCAGCCCGAAAATGAATTCCCTCAGTGGACTCAAGGCTGGTAAAATCCCCTTTGGGTCTGGTTCTTTCAAATGCTAGTTAGCACCCTCCTAGCTTAGAAAAACGAACTGGTGAAAGGGTGATGTGGAGTAACTTTGTTGTGCTTAATTACTTCGTGGGGCACTTTTACATCAATATATGGAAGCCACAACATTTATAGTCGCTTAGGGACTTTAAATTAAGCAAAACTTTCATGTGAAAATCAACAGGAAGTGCCGCCATCTTTTTCTCACTGACAAAGAGCACGGGCTGTAGCAACCCAATGTAAGTAGGCTGCCGGATGTGAGTGCCCGGATATCCGCCCGAGTATTTACGTCTATTTTACCTCAGCTACTCGCGTTCGGTCGTGTATTTACGACAGTTTAACCTCAGCTACTTGATTTCGGTCCGATTTGAGTCTGACTGAAGGAGGGACATAGGTGCCGTGCGTAAAGAGCCCACCGCACATCGCCGTTTCGGCGACACCAGAAAGTTCCTTGATCTCCCAATCAAAGGAATAGACCCTGTGACATCAAAATAATAATAAAAAAGTATACAATGAAATTATAACTTAAAACCGAATTGATTTGGGTGTGAAAATCAAAGTCTCAACCGGGCACCCAAAGGGAATTCATCAAAAGATAACGGCGTTACTTTCTCGTCGGCATTATTTTGTGTTTATTATCCAGGAGGACTGAGCTGAAAACTGCAGCAGTCACCTTGCACAGTTCTAGCTGCTCTGAAGCACGTGCGTGTCTAAGCAAATCATCCTGCCCATTCGCAATGTTAAATAAAAAGTTTTGCACAAGGCTAGGCTATAGTCTAAAATAGACACTGGAATAGCCCGTTTCGGAAGGCATTAAAGTCACGAGTTTACCCAGTCTAAATGTAGCTAGCACCCGGGAAGTTTCTGAGTTTTACTCCTTACATTAGTGAAACATAATATCAGGATATCCAACAAGTTAAAAGAATATCTGGGCATAACATTTAAAAGTGTCAGTGCAGAATTAAACTGGGCGCTGAATATAAATATTGGAGCCATTCTCCCTCCGTGTCTAGATACAGTCAGAGGCGCGCGCGCACGCTCTTATTTTTGTAGGCCTATTATAAGAAAATATCCTAAAACGGTCACAACATCAGAGGACCTTCGTGGTGGAGGATACTCTCGGCGGGGGCCGAGACCGAGTTGTTACGGGACAATCTTCATATTATTGAAGGGGCAGACCATGCGCAAAACTTTACCCGGTCTAAATGTAGCACTTGAAAAGCTATGCCGCATAGGCCTATTGTGCAGATTGATGCCAAGAACACGTGAAACTAGGCACATTGGAGACTAGAGCCTATAATTTAGACATAGCCTATTCATTTGATTGTGCTACGTAAACTTAAAAGTGTCAGTACGGAATCAAACGGGACGCTGGAATATTGGAACAACTTCGTGTCCGGTGGATAGGCTATTGTGCAGAGGTGTGCGCACGCACAACTAATTTCTCTCCCATTGCTAATCAAGCCTCCGATCTCCAAAAAGACACGGGCACTCAGGATAACCGTTTACACGAGCTGTTTAAATAATGTGATGCACGTTCTTCATGACATGGCATGGTTTGGCCACCCTAAATTCAACATGACTGCATTCGCACACATCGTTTAAACATCCATGATGGAATTGTCACTCTTAATGTGCAAGTATTGGATATGAAAAAAAGATCCTAAAACGGTCACAACACCAGAGGACCCGTGGTGGTGTGGTGGATATTTGCCGCGGGGACCGAGGCCGAGTTGTTACGGTAGGCTACAATCATATTATAGAAGGGACAGTCAGGCGACACAGCGCGACTCACATAGGGTAGCTGTGGTACCGCAAAGCATTCCTGATGGTGGAAATGAATGCAAATGCATGCAAATACTCGGGCGGATATCCGGGCACTCACATCCAGCCGCCTACTTACATTGGGTTGCTACACGGGCTCTTGGCGCCATCGTGTGGTCAACGAGCATGCGTGGAACGACCGGATTTATTGTAATTCTGATTAATAGGTTACATGACAGAGGAACGTGTTTAATCGGATTTAAAAGAGGAATAAACCACCCACTTTAATCGGACTTAAGTTTAAATCGGAATAAACTTAAATCCTGTTCGGTAAGTGTTTACATGATGTTTTTAAAGTGGAATTAAGTTTTAATGAGATTTAAAGTGAGTTAAATCGGATTTAAATGCCTCATGTAAACGTACCAATTCAATTGGTTGCTTCGCCATCAGATGAGGACCAGTCGAATGGTTAGTGAGTAGCAAGAGGTGTGCATTGCAACCTCTCTTTGGCGAAGTAATGTCCGCTACAAACTTAACCAAATAAAATAATAATAATAATTTTTTTAAAAACACTAGACCTACCGGTCCGGTAGGCTGCCTTTATGCCCACGGTTACTCGCAACTCGCGCGTAAAGTGTGATGAGCTCGAGGATGTGGCCACTGGCCAAACCTGCCAACAGTGCCTACACATGCTGTCAGTTTTTATGCCATATTGTACATTATCATAATCTCCTTTTCTGTAGCCTACAAGATCAGTACCATATTCTATAGGCTACAACTAAAATATTCACTACATTGGATTTTGTAGCATTTGGTATCTGGGTCGAAATACAATTTGACTGAATAGGCCACGCAACTGATTTAACTGGTCACATAAACCGATTAAGAACCACTAATTCATTAATAACTTACCTTCATTGAAGATCGGCATCCAAGGTGGCTTATTCTTATACCTTTATCTGCCGCGTTCGCGAAATGACTCTCTGTTAGGCCTATGCCTAACCTGCTGAAGACACTTATTAGAAACATTTGTGCTCGTTGTGCCCACCGGACGTTCTTATACTCGCCCCTACCTCACAGCTGCAGTCGCACATGAGAGACCGCCCCCAATGAAACCACAACATCATTTTAAAACTTCTGATTACGTTGTGCTCATCGGCTGCAGTCACGTGTGTAATAATGCACATGTATTAAAAAGGCCATAAAGCTCAAACTCTATTTAGGAATTGTTCTTTATGTTTGTTTAGCACAAAACTTTTCATTGCAAGTAGGCTATATGACAATACACATCTTGTCCCCTTTTAATTTTCATACACTGTGAGCACTGCACAAGCAAGCAAGAATATAGGCCTATGACCTCTGTAAAAGCCAAGCACAATTTTGACAGCATTGTTGTGGTAAGACATAGGCCTGGTGTTCTTTTTTTAGTCAAGAGCCATGTGTGCGCCTTACTTTAATTTTTTTTTTTTTTTAGTAAAGTTGAAGTACTGTGAGAGAGCTTGGGTGAGGTAATTGGAGCCTTGGCTCCTTGCCTTCTTCTGTGACTGTCCACCCCTGCATGGAACACTGTCTAGAGTCACATCCTCAGGCCAAGTTATTTACAGTTGCAGGACCAAAGGAGGTGTAGGCCTAGTGGGGAGTACCATAAGTGTAGTTAGGTCAGGTCTTTATGATTTGGTGTGACATGGATTTGGCACAGCACAGGTCATCTGTTAAGACATGACCCCTGTTATATATTTGCTGTTACAAGAACGGCCATGACCAAATTGTAATGTACAGTCAGAGCCGTTGACAGCTTTTTACCAGTCCCGGGACAAAATCAAAGGGTCCCCCAACCAATACTTACAATGAGGACCCAATTCTGGGCCCTCCTTTCTCTCTGGGACAACTGAAACAGACCAAAATGGATGTTTAAAAGTATTCTGAACTTAAATTATTTTTTCTTCAGAAAACTCTAGAAATACATGATAATCTGTGCATTAGAGAGATAGGTGGGAATTCCCATCTATACTCTCAAACTTTTTTTCACATTTTATGGAAGAATTTGGTGTTATAATAATTGAATATTAAATACAGAAGAGTTTATGCACACCCTATGATGAGCTATTGTGTGAGTGGAGCCAGTGCTGCTCAACTATCCACAGAAATAGGGCCAAGAGGCTCCATGGGGGATGGGGGGTATATGGGGAGATTGTTGTTACGTGAACACCAGAAATGCCTCTGTCTATTCTGGAAGAGAGTGGGCGGGCTAGAAAGAGCTTGGGGCTGAATACACTGACATGACATGGCACCCTTTGGGGAAATTATTTTAATATATTTATTTGTTGTTTTTTTTATTCCTTTGTTTCATTTTAAATGGACTATGGGAAGGCTGCTCTTCTTATAAAAAATCCTCTAGTGTGTGTGTGTGTGTGTGTGTGTGTGTGTGTGTGTGTGTGTGTGTGTGTGTGTGTGTGTGTGTGTGTGCATGTGCGTGCGCACATGAACAATAGTAGGGAGGTTAAGTGAGTTTTGACTTCAAGTCATGATGCAAATGTCCCCTTTGGCATGGAAGTACCTTAGGGTCATACAAATAAATGTATCCAAAGACACAAGCGAGATCACTCTTTTTTCAGAAATAAACACGTTTTTTCAAAATGGCAGCCAATGCATCGAAAATTCTCAATAGAGTCTATAACTTTGCTTCTGTTATCCCCATGATGACAAACTTGGTGTCAAAGTATACATTTTTGGGGTCAAGGAATCCAATAAAATATGTCTTGAGTAAAGAAAAACAGTATTTTACCTATAAAATGATAATTGGAGGTAAAATATGCAATTTTTTATTAGAAAAACGTGTCCCCATAGCATATTGCAGTTATACTTAACTAATAATTAAATACATTTCAAATAAGTGTTCAATTAGTGTATTGTACAGAGGGATGGGCAGTATTGCTATTACATCTAATTGAAATACATTTTGAAATACAAAATACTATTTTGTATTTTTATTTCATATAAGTAAATTACATGTATTTGTGTTTTGTATCAAAATACTTTCCTCCGGTATTTTGTGTATTTCACAAAACTACAAATACAAATACTTTGTTCTAAAGACTGTTATTACACAATATGAACACAAGATGGTGCTGTAGGTTAAAAAGTATATGAATGCCCCTAGCTGGATTGGAAGCACATGCTTGGATTTCTTAAGCCTTGACTGCACAGGAAGTTCAATTTGGTTCAAGGTGATTGGCTAATCATTTAATTCATTCCTCAATGAGGTGTTAATGTTTTCCCCATGTCATTCAAACTTGCTTTCAGTTTGCCATTTAGGGCCTTTTGTGTAGAATTGAGATATTACCTGTGCATATTGTTTTAAAACTAGCTGTATAAATTGCGTTCCAATATGCAACCTTGCTTCCTCCACTTCTGCTTGTGGCCTCGTACCAGGAAGTAATATGTCGGGATGACATCACTGACAACAGCATTACATTTAAATATCTCATAAAAGCTTAATTGTAAAGTCTTTGTCTCATTTGCAATTGGGATGGTGAATAGAAAACAGTCCCCTAAAAGTTGTTGTGGCTAGGCTGACAGCTGGGAAACCTAATTGTTTTCTCCACGGAGGATGGGCAAGGCCACAAGCACAAGTGGATGAAGCAAGGTTGCATATTGGAATGCACACATAGAGCCAACCAGTATAGTTGCAATACCCACTCGGGCCACCATGCTATAGGGAGCACAGTTTCAATGAGCAGTATGAGCAATAGGCTACCTACTCTGGCCACCATCCTATAGTGCACTTTTTAAAAAAAGCACTTGTATCTCTACTTTGTCACAGAAATGATTGCTATTCTTATGGCACTGACATGTTAATTCAGACAAGTTAAGTCAAAAGTGAAGGGTGTCCAGTTGAGAGATGTTCTCATTTGCAGGCTTCATAAACCGGCCTCGTCGCCAACGTTGGAATGCAAAGCTGTTTGAAAAATTAGTTATGATGACACAGCCTACAGTATATCTCCCTTATATAGTATTATTCAACTTTTTGGTCTTGTGTTTTCCCCACTGGGATGATTAAGGCCATACATACTTACTTGGCCTACAGCAGGGCCTCTTTCTTTCTTGTTTGAGCTTTCGTTTGTTTTCTTATCATCATTTTATTTCTCAGAATTTAATTATTCAATTAATTTCATTGTGTAAGTCAAATTGGTAGTTTTTGTACACAATGGTTTTTGTTGTATTTGTTGTGTATTTTGTGTTGTTGAAAATACAAAATATTGTATTTCAATATTAGATACTGTTACAGTTATGTATTTTGTATCTTATTTGTAACATTTTTTGCTGAGTATTTTGTATTTGTATTGAAAATACATGTAACTGTATCTTTGCCCATCCCTGATTGTACAGAGTAGTAGGACAACAACAACTATGTTCACAGTTTGAAGTAGGCATGACATACCTACAATAGTGATTAAAACTCATAGCTTAGCGTCAAAATGGCCGCCAATGCATCGAAAAGTCCCTATAGAGTGCCTAACTTTGCTTCTGTTATCGCTATGATGACAAATTAGGTGTCAAAGTATACATTTTTGGGGTCAAGGAATTCAATAAAGTATGTCTTGAGTAAAGAAAAACAACAGTTTACCCATAAAATGGTACTTGAAGGTATACTGTGACAATTAATTGAAAATGAATTGTCAATGAAAAACAATCTTTCACTCCAGCCTTTCAACTAAAGCGCTGGGATAACTGTAGTATACAGTTTAAATAAGCCTACAGAGAAATTTGGTTTAATGCAATGAGGGAGTGAGGGTATGGGGTATCAGGTTTTTTTTAATATATAAAATTAAAAACTTTTTAGACCTTTTTGCTTTACTTCTGACAGCACAGTGGAGGAGAGACGGGGAAGGATCGACAAATGACCCAGGCCGGAATCGAACCCGGGTTGCCGGTGTAGCAACTCTGTGCCCTACCGTTAGGCCACGGCAGGGCAGGGATATCAGTTTAAATCATGCATTATCAAATCAGTTAACTGGTGAGGTTGTTGTATCATCCGGTAGCATACAGAGGCATTTGATAGGCAGGTTAAGCCAATCTCTGAGAAGTCATGTAGAATGTGAGTTTGACCAGACTAAGCGCCAATGAGCTCTGCTGTTGCAATGGCAAGCTATTAGGAGGCTCAGTAAGTGAAGCAAATTAAACAATGACTGGTCCGATCCATTTCAATGGCATGTCTTTTTTTCATACTGAAGACAATTGTGTCTTATTTCTCCTGGAAAAAGACGATCATTTGGTGTTTTGAGCCCTGATACACAGTGTAATCCAAAAACTTAACGGATACCCTTAAGGCGCTTAAACAAGATGTACATAATTATTTGGAATGCAGTACAGTTGCTTCATTCATAGTTAAAATATTTTCATGCATTTATATATTAATATAAACATGCTATATTAATGCTCTTATATTACAGTTTGTAGGTAGGGACATGGATGGTTCAGAATTTCTCGTGATTTGTATTATACATATTCATGAAAAGATAATGGCAATACGCAGCACAGTTTCAATGAGCAGCATAGTTGCAATACCTCCTTTGGCCACCACCCTACACAGTGCACCTTTAATGTGTATGTCAGGAGGCCACTGCTTGTGAGAAGCCATCGTAACAAGAAGATGATCTACAAATGTCAATAAATAATAATTTATTATTTGAAAACCATGCAGATTCATTCAGTCCCGTGTTACAGTTAACATACAGTATATACTAACAGTTCTACACAATACTAATATGCATTAGATTTTATTTCTCCACAACATGGTTTTTGGTCATCAAAAAACTTCACATAAGTAAAACACCACTTTGTCTGGTCTTTGTCTGTCCACTCATTGTTATTATTGCAATGATTTTACATTATTTTGTACAACAACAAAAAAGCTTGCCCATTACTTATGGAAACGAGTAGGCTATGTTATGTATTCTACGCAGTGGTGAAAACAATGGGTGTGATTGTAGATTTTCCAACAGTGATGTCTAAGGTTAGGCCTTCTTGTTCTTGCTGTACCTTTCACATTTTATTATTATTTTAATGAGAATATGATTCACAACTTGAATCGACTATGAGTAAAAGTAAAAATCTGGCTGAAAAAGAAATAGACACACAGCAATGAGGTCATAATTTGATAGCCTTGTACTAGAGTCCCTGAATGGATATTGCTTCAGATCTGAGATTATCAGTGCTCGGTAAAATAAGTTTGGAAATTATATTAGCTTTCCTAGACATATAATGATATTGTC
Source organism: Engraulis encrasicolus (assembly GCF_034702125.1). Taxonomy (NCBI): domain Eukaryota; kingdom Metazoa; phylum Chordata; class Actinopteri; order Clupeiformes; family Engraulidae; genus Engraulis; species Engraulis encrasicolus. The sequence continues at coordinate 15,098,410 of NC_085873.1, forward strand.
GACACACTTGGAGTTTAAGAGAGAAACCTACACTGAAATATTCTTCAGATACTGTAAATGATCCTTAATCCTATAAAAATGTGATACATAGATCTTGCATTTTTATTTAATCTTTTCCTTAAACTTGCATTATAAACATGCAATTAAACATCTTTTTTGACTAAAGTTTCAAATCTTTCTATATTTCATACAAATTGTAACGCTGCCACTCCATTGCATAATAGCATTGCAAACAATAGTAATGACAAAAATGGACAAATATAAGCTTAAGAAAGGCTATACAAGCCTCTAATCAGAAAATTAACATTTGCACTGAGGGTCAATCTTACTCAATATCAATGAAACGTTGTCCCCACGTCTGTTCCTAAATAAGATATTTTCTCCCCCACATTCCTCTCTCTATATATCTTGCTTATGCACTTAATTTCTTTCACTCACTCACCGACTGAAACACTGCCATGCACACGTTCATGCAGAGAGACAATCACACAATTGCCAAAAACAAAAAATAACAATAAATAAAATCATATCTTGTGGGAACAGATGTAAACTACTACGCAGCGTTGCATAGCTTGATCTAAGCTTAGTAAGGCACTATTTTATCATGTCTTCTGGGTCTACAATCATAACCTCCGCTCTGGTAATCCATCAAATATTTTTTGTTTTGTCTTGATGGCGTTTGATGGACTTCCCTCTTGGACCATTTTGTCACATTCTTCATTTTTCCACCTCGCTTCTCCGTCCGTTTTTGCTTGTCAATGAATGTATATTAAAGCAAAGTATAAAGATCAAGCATCCAGTCATTAAAACACAGTCTCTGTGCTCCAAACAGCACACAGGGGGTTAATTATCCAGAGTAGCATGTATATACAGTACAAAGTCTGAGAAGCATGACAGAGGGCTGAGAGGGAGGCCTCTCGCTTCTTCAGAAAGGGGGGAGAAAAAAACAAGTGCTCTTGCTGCGAAACAAGTCTCTGGTTCTCTGGGCTCTAGTTGAGCTGGTCTTCATACTGTTTCCGGAAACAATCTCCTGCGGGGAAAAACTCCCAGCAACGCTCTTGGTACATTTTCCAGACATATGATTCCTGTTTGATCAAAAAAAAAGTTTTGACATGTTTTTCAACTACTGAATTGAGAAAAAACACAACATCAATTAGAGTGTAAATGAGTTTACTTTCTAACTGCGTTCACTGATAATAACATTATTATCAATGAACGCAGTTACATGTGAACGCAGTTACATGCATGGCTTGTTTAAAATGTAATAATCGTAATTGTAATATTCCGTTTACATGTGAACAGCATTCTGCATCCTGAATATGAATACAGCCACATTCAGGATAAATAAAACACCATTATGAGTAATAGACATTCACAATTGAGCTTCCTAAACCTTCAATTACAATGGAGTAGCTTCATTTACCTGTCCGGTGTGCTCTGTTTCATCTTTATTAATGAGATACATCACAAAAAATCTGCAAATGACAGAAATTACACAGTCAGTGCCATTGCATTAAATGTTATTTTCCCACCAGACTAGCAGGTGTGTGAAACCTTTGCTGCAGAACCTGATAATGTAATAATTCCCAACCGAAAGTCAAGTAAACTTTTTATGTCCTAAGCCAAACAATATTCCCATTAGTTAAGAACTAGATTATAATAATCTATTGCATCTCTGAACATTACTACAAGGTTACTATTGTTATTTTATCTGAATGGGGTCCAGACACATAGACATAGACATGAACATGAGCTGTTCACAGTTGAGCACTTTGGTTCTGAACGTGACCGGTTGTGTGGACAAATGCTCAGCACCGTTCTGGACGGCCAGAAAACAGTCGAAAGGATAGCAACCAATATTGTAATAACCTCCGCCAATGTACTACTAGTCCAACTTTACCAGTCCAAGTCCTAGTTTGGGTTCAAGTTATAAAGCAGAGAACACATCCATTGGTTTCTCTTATCTCTACCTGTACACAGGTGCTTTGATATTTCATTTGAAATGTTTTTTGTTATGTTTTTACTCACAGATAATTTGCCAAATTGTGCTCCTGCAAGGTGTGCGTTTCAAAGCCGTGGGGAACCGTATCAAAATAATCATTCCCTATTCCACAGATGAAACATTTGGTCTGTAATCAGAGGAAATTAACATCATTAAATTTGTCAATACAATACAGTGTCATGCATTCACACACTTAACAATGATCAAAAAGATTTGTTTTAGTAAAGATGGCCCTTGAGAAATGCAATCCTAAATGGTTTTGAAAAGGTTACAGTATGATATGCAGATGTAATTCGATGACATTGTGAACTTGGTTTCCAGAAGTTGTAGTGACTTTAACCTGAGAGTGTATGAACATCGTTCATGGTTTGTCAGAGGTCCCTCTTACCCAACTTCAGTGAAGAGAATACATAGTGCTTCGTGTTTACAACGCGCAGATTAGTGAACCGTAGCAAAGCCTATTTCTAATGAACTGAACTGAGACCACCTCAACAAAGGTCTCAGTATGGCTCACTTCTGGGGGGGTTTGGGAACGATTTGGAGCGTTTTCATATGCTCAGAAAAAGCTGAGTCAAAGGTCTGGTTTCACTTAATTGGATGAAAGTGACCACATGTGAAAATGCCCTTCATAAAGAAAAGAAAAAAGAAAAAAGAAAAAAGAAAAAAGAAAAAAGATGGCCATCTTCCAAATTATACATAGAATGGAGCAGTGTGGCAAAGTGAATTCACAAGTGCCTTTCTCCAAGTTGATGAGCCATTGAAACGTTATCTTAAGGTAGTAGCTTTAAATAATATTCCCAGCATGTAAACCACATGCTGCAAACCAATTGTAAACTAGACAGGTTGAATGAAGCTTTTAATTTCTTTCTCCCCTTAACTTTGTCAGAGAAAATATACCATTGATGCCTTTAGTATTCATGTTATGAGTTGGGAAGTACAGTTGTTGAAGTACAATGTAAGGTTATGAAGACTACAGCAATTGGCAACTTTTTGCAATGGTCATGGTGGTCAAATCATCACATTTCTTCTATGATATTGATGGGGAAAAAAGAACTCGGTAAGGTTTGTGAGGGACTCTCACTTATTGTACATCTGTGTACATCTGTGCATCTAGCTCTGACTGCCCATCATGAACACAGCAGCCTCCAGAGTTGGTGTGTGAATGCGGGAATGTGAGGGCCATGTCTCGTGTGTGTATGTGTATTTTGAAAGCGCTTTGAGTCAGCTCCATTGTTGTGATACTGTGCTACTGTATATAAACATGTTGCATTGTATTGAATTGTATTGTAGTATATGTACTATATGTGTTTATTAGCATTAGCATTAGCATATTACAGTGTCACTTCCTCACCTCCATGTCCTCCTTCACCTGCTCCTGCTGGTCTCGCAGTTCACCAAACGCATCTATGATGAGACCTAAAGACACATGGATGTGGACATTTAAGAAAATATCCTCAGGCACTCTCAGGTCATTAGTCAATGGCTTCAGGCAGATATATGGGGAGAATCAATCATGTGTTTCTTTTGTTGACATTGAAGCATAGGCGTGCACAGACAGGGAGGAGGTGGTGCTGAAGCACCTGCCCCTTTGCCCAACTGGACAAAATAATGCCCTTTTTGAAACTTCTTGTTAAAGCATGTGACAAACATGCCCAGATGTAATATACATATAGCCTCTAAGGCAGCTGGGAGTTCCACATGCCCAACAACCCAACCCCCCCTCCACCACCCTTCGAGCACCTGCCCCTGAAAATGTCTGTGCATGCCACTGCATTGAAGACAAATGTGCGCTCATACTCCTCACCTTGAATAATGGCCAGCAGAATGACAATGACAAAGAAGAAAAAGGTGATGTCGAAGATGATGCGGTAAATCTCGTACTCGTCCCCAGCTGGGTCCTCGATCTGGTCCCCAATGCCACCGCCTGCCCGCACGCCAACGTACATGTGGAACATGTAGCACTGGAAAAGGGCACAAACACACGCGCACGCACGCACAAACACACAGGCACACAGACACACACAGACACACACACACAAACAGTCATGTTTTCTGAACACTCGCCTGTGAAAAATGTTCACCTCTACAATCACCTCTACACCGCCTGCCCGCACGGTAACATACATGTGGATCCTGTAGCAAGGAAAGTGCACAAACACACGCATGCACGCACGCTCGCTCGCACGCACGCACGCACGCACGCACGCACGCACGCATGCACGCACGCTTGCTCGCACGCACGCACGCACAGTCATGTTTTTTGAACACTCACCTATATATGATACATGTTCACCACTATTATGAAAACCCACTCATCTAGAGATCATCCAGCATCCTGAGTGAGCCATTACCCTTATAAAAGAAATATAAATAATACATCTCAAGTCTAATGTCCTTCATCTTCAGTTACTTTTGTTTTGTGGCACAAAACATACCCAAAGAAGAATCATCTAGTGAGGTGCGTCTGTCTATCATCTGAGTTACTAATCCCCAACTTCCTCCGAATGTGTTTTCAGTCTGCCATATTAAGCAATAAACACTGGACTGTGCAGCACTGGAAGACCAACATGGTTCCTCATGATCTCTGATGCATGTGTAGACCTGACCTTTGCTGACTTCCAGTATTTACACATGTTTTAAGACCCCCTCAAGTAGTCCTTACTAGGAAGAAAAGGCAGAACGTTAAGTGCTGTGGTTCACTGGCTGAGGGAGATTAAGACAAGGGGATGATGGGGAGCCTGGAGGGAACACAAAGGACAAGCTCACATATACAGCTGCAAGAAACTAAATATGTGAGCCCTTTGGATTTAGTACTTGGACTTACCCTGGACATGAGCCTAAAATGTGTTCTGACCTACAAAGTCACAGCACTAGATAGACACACATCCCGCTGTAACTAATATTGCACAAAAATACATGTTTTTGTTTTAATTTTTTTAGTTGAAGACACCATGTGAGCATTCACAGTGCAATGTGGCAAGAGAGTATGATTGTGAACCCTTTGTAGCAGGGGATATTATAGTTGAAAAAAGGGCAAATTGTTACGTGATGAATAGAAGCACAAACATTGGTATAAATGATCTTTAGGGTGTATCTCATCATTTCAGAAGGGGTGCCCCAAATTTTAAGTTCATCAAGGTCATTTCAAGGGGAAAGTCCAAGATGGCCAGTAAAATGTAGTAAAATGTTTCATTTCCTGGACATCATGGCTTCATTATGGCCTTTTCACTTCTTCGAAGGTAGTATATAACAACTGCCATTTGACAATATGTGCAATACATACCATGAAAACAATGCCTTCTATGTCTTACTTAGATTCAAAAAGAAGAAAAATGCTGAAAACAATGGTTTTCATGGCAATTATCTACTGAACCAACTCACACAAATAGTTTGAAAAACTTGCAGTTGGTCATATCCATTCATTTCTGGGTTAGTGTGTGTGTGTGTGTGTGTGTGTGTGTGTGTGTGTGTGTGTGTGTGTGTGTGTGTGTGTGTGTGTGTGTGTGTGTGTGTGTGTGTGTGTGTGTGTGTGTGTGGGTAGGTTTGAGAGTGACGGGTCTGGATAGGTTTAAGAGTGACACAGGTTCATTATTAGTAAGCCACAGTCTCTCTGTGTATCTCTCACTATAAAATACCAAAATAGGCAAATTAACCAATATTTGGAGCTGTTTCTCTCACAGAGGACCAATGTAGGCTACATATTATATGAGTAGCCATTTTCTTTTTTTCTCTCCTAAGTCTCAGTCCCTGTTGGAGTTTTTGGGGGCCACCCCTTCTAAGATGACTTTAAAATATATTAAAAAAGTAAATTACATAAACAGATTGCAAACTCACTGTAAGCATATCGTCACACTTCATGTCTGGAGACTCTCCATCTTCACTTTTGTTGTAGAACTTGCGGAAGAAGTTGAAAGCAACTACTGTGTAAAGATAAACCACGACTGCAAGCAACCCAACGGTCAGAACGAGCTGAGAACAAAAGACAGAGGGAGAGAAAAAATAATTACGTACACATACACTGCAATGGACCAAAGTAAGAGTGTGAGTAAGCACACTCATCTATGCAAAACCATTTAATGGGAGGCAAGGGCGCTGTAACAAGTTTTTTTCCTTGATTCTTTATTTCTTAATAATGTTACTGCTGTTGCACTACAGTACACTCATTTGTCTGCAGTAAAAGTTTAGGACTCCTCATTTAGGGAGCCCATGAGTGGGGATGCCAATGCCCCACTGCATCTCTCTTTCCGGCACCTGTGATGGGAGGCTGTGGCATGACTAAAGCTCAAACCCATGGTGGACCATAAAGGTGGTCAAGTGCCAAAATGTGGAGTATGGCTAGATGGAATACTAACATATTTGGAGCATGATAAGATGTCTAAAACACAGGGACCACGTTTACATTGTTTTTAATTCTATAGTTCATTCATTAAGCTGCATTTTGAATTAAATTGAGTTCATTCTGAATTAAATGTGTCATGTAAGCGAGGCCAGTGTAAATTCTGCATTCTTAGGGCCAGGAAGTCTATCAGGATCAGACCAACAAATGACATGTCTTCAGTACATGTCAATGATAGTTTGAGCAATACATACAGCTGTATTTTCAAATTGAAAATGAAATTAAGTGATACAACACTGTCACTGTTATTTGCTTAAACGCACAGACCATAATCAAACTTGATCATTTACTTCATCTGTCTCTTGGAAAACCCATATCCATGTGTGCCTTCTTGCAAGAAATACTGTGTATTCCAATCTACAACAGAGGAGAACTTTTCTTTAGACTGCAATGTCATTTATGCAAATGTCCCGTCTGTCTACCTGTTTTCCATTGTGCGTAACAGAGGACAGGATTGTTCTCAAGGTCTTGAAACCCATGGCAATGTCGAGGAGATGTGCTGCAAAGAAGAAGTTGTTGTAGTGTCCCAGGATGGACATGGTCATGTACCAGGCCAAATAGAGGAAGGACTGCGGAGACAGGGGAACAAGAAGAAAAAGAATGAATAGAAAAGGCATAGATTCTGTGCAGAGAAAAGAAACTGAAAGTTGTAGATTGAGGAAACTGAGATTGAGATTGGAGAGAATAAACAAAAGGGATAAATTACATTGTCTGTGAAGACGACTCCTAATTTCCAAATCTGGTACTTCAGATCAACAGAGTTTATTCTGTAAAGAAGAGAGGTAAATAGAAACAACATTATTAACTTCTTAACAATGGCAATCACTGAAGTGCAATTCTGAAGTATAGTTGAGCTATTGGGGGTGGGGGTGTACGACTGCGTGACTAGTCACGACCAAATTGTGCGACCTAGCACGACTAGTCCAGTTTATCACACTCAAATTGGTTTGATTTCACCCTCATCCAGAGATTGTGTATACAACATTGCCCGGACTAAGACAATGATTCAATTTTCAGCAAGTGCGTGTAAACGTGTGTTGTGAGATCTTCCATTAATGTGGTTTGACACTCTGTTATGGGACTTTGGCCTACAGAGCCAGCAATCTAGTCAATCTAGTCCGTCTTTGAACATCTTGTAGAGCCACAGAATATTCTATATTCTACATAATGTGCCTCAGTTCATGAGAAACCAAATGCTAAACAATTATTTTCCCCAAAATACAGTTTTTAAAAAAATCAGATGTATAATTGTGTTTTATGATACTAAAAACACACACACATAAGGCTTACATTCTGTGTCTTTTTTGCAGTATAATGATCATTTCACTCACACAGCAGCAAATGAACTGTCCTTTTTGGGTTTCCTCTTCTCGTGGGCGTCACTGAAGTCCAAGGCTGCTTTGTCCATCCCCAGCAGTTCGCTGATGCGGTCGTGCCCGTAGAACTCGCCATACTTGTCCATGACCTATACAAGCACGAGTACAGGTAAAGGTAAGTACAGGTTTACACTGGTACATGTACCGTGCAGTTTTTAATATCAACAGCACCTTGAATTAAGGGGAGGAGGATCTTGTCTATTAGATTACATAATTAACTTACTTGCTAACTTATGGGTGTTGTGCCTCCCCAAGGCAGATAATACTCCACATTTTCCTCAAAATTATGTGGAACATGACTATCATATTAATATCAGATGAAAATAATTTTCTCTCATGACAAAATGGCATAGATATGTTTTTCAAGTTTTGCAGAATATCAGCAGGGTAGACCTATTTGTTTCTTCAATACTAAGGCAAGAAACATCTGGTCGCCCTGTGCAGTCTAGACAGTATGATGACACTAAAAAGGTCTTATTTTTTTAATCCAACTTACCTTTCTTTTCACAAACTTATCCCAATAATTATTTGGAAATGACCTAGAAGAGCAATGAAATAAGCACAGTTTAGTTCCATCATAAAAGCCAAAGTAAAACACAAGGTGATGCATGAAATAATTGGCGCCAGTTTCAGGTCAACATTCGCACAATCGCATTGGGAGAGCAAAAAGGTCTGTACTACCACCCCCTCACTTTGCACTGACCTATGTCTCATTATCAGGCATTTAATTGTTTAATCTGTGACTCAGTGCTACCACCTAGTGGTGAAACTGTTGTGACTTGTGTCAGCAAAGTGTGAGATTGTTAGCATGAGAAACAGAAAATGTAATGTAAGAGATCATCAACATCACAAGTAACATTACATTACACGATTCAACCTGAATCTATTTCTTAATCAGTTGCTTACATTTCTGAGAAACGAAAATGAGACGTGGAAAACTTTGTTTAACTTGGCAGTTGACAGGTAAGTATACATAAGTTTCATGTTTAGAAACATTCATGTTGTGAGGACGGGCAAGATGCTAAGCAGCCAAACACGTGAGCTGAAGAGAACACAGCCAGGTGTGCGCAGCCGGAGGTGTTTACAAACGTGCAAACCATGTATATAACAAGGGATAAGTAAAATCTGCGGCTGTTGAAGTGTCCACACTCACTGAGTATTGATGACCAGCCTGTCCCACTGTCCTTTGATGTCATCCTCAGAGGGTTGCTCGGTGATGTACAGGCCATCAAACTCCAGCTTTCGAGCCACCTCTTTCTCCCGCTTAAATATCACTAATGGAACCTGAGTGCCCATATCAAGAATCAAGTTAATTCATTAATCATGCAGCTATATTTAAAAATAAGATTGCTGTACAATAGTGCACAAATATGAGTTAAAAGAAATGTGATGTGCAAGACCGCAAACATTACACTGCAAAAAGGACTGGGTACAGGCTGCTTTCTATTGTAGGATGGAGACTGTGTGCCAGTCATAGAAATCTACTTTCTCCTAGGCTACAGGCTGCTGTGGGCCCTCCCCAAAGGCAAATTTTGAGACAAATTTATGTAGACTGTGTCATAATTATAAGCTAGAAATTTAGGATAACATGTCTACCAACTGAAAAAAGATTTTTTCATTAATGGATCTTTTCACAATTTTGCAGTTTTTCACTCTTGGCCAATCAGAGGCCCCCTAGCAGATGGGGGCCCCCAAGGCTGCATCCATATCCAGCTTGTGTACTAACATTCCCTACCTCTGCCACTTCTGATCTGCCTCAAGTGATCTACATCAGTTACTCAACTCTCCTCTCTTCTGATTGGTCATGTACTAACGTTCAAACCTGGCACCTTTTCTAAAGCTCTCCAGTTTCTTCCCAACTCACTGGGCCCTTCTCAAAACCTAGGACAGTGCACTTCCAAGTGTATCAGCCTAATTAGTCACATCCAGTGATTGGATACTCTTTATTAGTCACACTCAGTGATTGGATATTCCGTAGAATTCACCAAAGAGTATCCAATCACTGGGCGTGACTAATTAGGCTGATACATTTGGAAGTGCACTGTCCTAGGTTTTGAGAAGGGCCCAATGCTGCACAATTCCTCACAACCCACCTCCTGACTAGCTCCACCCTGTGGTGTAGTAGAGCATGACAAAGGCTACTCTGTCTTCCTGCCTGCTTCTCTTAATGGGGATCAGCTCTCCTAATCTTAAATGGTCTGATGTAAATATTGCACAGTAGTAGAAACTAGCTTTTATTTTACCACATTTGTATTGTTTCACCATATTGCTATTGTCTTACATAGGCCTAGATACCTAATTTTATATATATTTATTAATCTACTATCATTTTTTTGTCCCTGTCTCTCTATAATAATAATAATAATAATAATAATAATTGTATTTGTATAGCACTGTGTCATACAAGGCATGTAACTCAAAGTGCTTAACAAATGGGAAAAAAAACATTGTTAGAGATAGATTTAAAAGGAGAGGTATAGAGGAGAGGCAGAAAAAGCAGGAAGGCAGAGGAAGAAGAGATAGACAGAGAATGTAGAGTCATAAGGTCAACTTAGGTTAGGACCAGGATTCTTAGATGTGTAAGGTCCATAGTGGCTGTGCCTATCATAAGTCATAGATAGTCACACAGAGATTGGGCGCTCAGGTGCGGCCCCTGGTGGCATCAGGGGTGAGGAAAAACTCCCTTTCGCTCTATGTGACACCTTGTCTAAATGTTCAGTGTTGAATACTTGTATGATATGTGTGTCCTAAATGTTTTAAATGTTTTGTAGATGTAGATGTTATCTAATCTCATCTCATCTACAAGTACTGTAGCTTTTAGATCATTTTTGATTGGAATTGAATACCAAATTAAATTACTTTGAAATTACATTGGTAAGTTATACAAAAGTAAATTACTAAACCATTTAGTAGCAATGGCGGCCATATTGAAAAATGGGCGCCATATTGAATTTTTGCATGGCCAGCGTTCCAGCAACCCCCCCCCACACACACACACACACACACACACACACACACACACACACACACACACACACACACACACACACACACACACACACACACACACACACACACACACACACACACACACACACACACACACAAAAAGTGACCTTTAGAGAGTATCTGTGCCAAATTCTGTACTTTTGTACCAAAGTTAACAATTCTCCTGAAATATGTCATTAACCTACTCTACTACCACCTTAAATGCTTTAATGCTGTACATGGACACCAACCTTCAAGCAGTAGTATCCTATGATGCAGCAGAAAGAGATGACAGTGTGGAGGATGGCCAGGATGCGCAGGGTGGGCTCCATGTAACCACTGCTCTCCTCCAGAACAAAATGTACCGTCATGGTGTCATCAGATGTAGAACCTGGAATGACAATAGATTTTGCCAGACGATCAATTGACCAAGCAATGATTGGGATTAACAATAATATCAGAGTACTAAGTAAAAGTAGTAGGCTGCTTGTTGTACTCAAGTGTGGGCTATATGGTTACTGCAATGTACAATAATGTATTATCGGTAGGTCTTTGTGTATTTTTTGCATTTGTATATTTATGAAAGCTGAGAGACACCTTAATTCCCTTCGGGATTAATAAAAGTACTCTACTCTACTATAGTACTCAGGGGCGGATCTAGCCATTTAGGGGCCCTAGGCGAAATATAAACATGGGGCCCTCAAAAGTCTTTATATAGACATAAAATTCTGTGTTTTGGTGCTATTGTAATGTTTCGTCTCTTATATATCTTCGATTACTTTACGTAAGTGACAAATTAAGATCAGGCCTACTATTTTGTGTGTTTACCGCTACTGGTGTGACAGATGGGGGCCCCTATGGAGGACAGATTTGATCTGAGCCCCAGGCAATTGCCTAGGTTTGCCTAATGGAAAGTCCGCCTCTGCTAGTACTCTAAGGCCGGGGACATGCTTGCTGTGTGCCTAAAACTATGCCTGGAACCACATGTCACGAGTGCAAATTGCTTCAGGACGACCGGAGCACTTTGCACAATACTGAAGATATCATCTAGGGGGCCGATAGCCAACAACCACCATTATTTGACTGTACCGCAAACTCAACATGTAAGTTCAGAAGATCGCCACTCACGGTTTTGTAAATATTGCCCCGCACAAACGCGTATGTGTACCTTGTGTCAGGCGCTCTCCTATGTGCCAAATTGACATGAAAAATGTAATGCATTCATGCATGAAACGTGCCCGCGCAAAATGATTTTCTTAGGTAGAGGCAAAGATTGATTATCTTTGGTAGAGACAAAGAGAGAGAGAGAGAGAGAGAGAGAGAGAGAGAGAGAGAGAGAGAGAGAGAGAGAGAGAGAGAGAGAGAGAGAGAGAGATAGACAATGAAAATTTTAAAAAGTTTGCAAATTGGAAATTATTGTGTCCAGAAAAGTTATTGAACAGGTTAAGAAGTTATTGACAATTAATTGATTTATTTAAGTAGATAAGTGTTGCAGGCCTACCCAGAGGGTTCCAATGCATGCCTGTGTCTACTGGACTTCTAAACACCTGCTTCTCTTCCACCACAGCTGAGGATGTGGACACCTGAGGACAAAAGAGAACCACAATTAGCATTATTGTGGTCAAAGAAAAGAGAGACAGAAATGCATGCTTAACTAGATTGCATTCTCACAGAAAATGCTGGAGGTGGGTTTGCCTTTTTGGGCAGAGATGAGCAGTTTTATTTTTGATATCTCTATCCCTAAATTAAAAACAAACTATTATGGAGAAAACAAAGCTAAAAGAAATGTTGGAAAAAATCCATCCACCCAGTCAGAAGTTATGGGCCAAACAATTCAGCCATCTTGGATTCAGCCATCTTGAAAGTGTTGAAGCTCCGCGTTTTGGGGATATACTAAATGACATACATGGTATTTTAAGTTGGCCAAGGAACACTGCATATGATATAAATTTGAAAATCAACATGGGTCCGAGTGGGATTCGAACTCACAACCTCCATATCTTTAATCCAGCACCTTTGCCATTGATACTAAATGACATACATGGTATTTGAAGTTGGCTAAGGAACACTGCATATGATATCATTTTGAAAATCAACATGGGTCCGAGTGGGATTCGAACTCCCAACTTCCATAGCTCTAATCCAGCACCTTGAGCCAAGCAGCTGGCTGTCATAAACATTCCAGCGAGACAATATCAGCTTGCATTGAAGAGCTGAACAATAGACTTCTAGAATGGTGTTGCAGGTGCTCGTTAAGAATAGAATGTTGAGAGAAAGGTTGCGTTCGGATCGGAAGGCAGTGACTCGATGACTCCCTTCCTACATGAACAGGTCTCTGATCAGACAGATGAAGTTAGCTGATGAGGCGGTCGTTTCGAACGGCACTAACTAGTGTGCTGCCCTGCGCATTTGATCTTACGGCCATTCCATGGCGGGAGTTACGTTCATCACGTTAGCGCTTAGCTTACGCATGCTATTTGAAAGGTGAATGACCGCCAGACGGCGGAATCGTAAAATAGGCTATAAATAGATCTAGCGACGGCATATTTAGATACTACGGTATAATGTTGATTTATCACTTCAATTCTCAATGTCTGTGTACATAAGTGTCAGAATAAAGAGTATTATAAGGTAGTAGCTTGGGTAGTAGCCATGTTTGTTTTTCAGGTTTCCTGTTGAGAGGGAGGTGGCGCACAGTATTTTGGGTACAAACACAGCCGAAGGCAGCCAAGTCAGCATCGGATGCTGCCCTCAAATATCACCGTTACGTCCACAAATGCAGTCAACTACCAAGGGAGGAAATAATCAATTTTTCGTTTCGATCCATATTTCATGACTCGATGTCCAGTTAGCTCACTGGAAGGACAGCTGCCTTCCCTGTTTCGAACGAACCCAAAGTGACAGTTGATGTAAACTTTTATTGGCAGCACCTGTTCTGATTGACTGTATGGCAGTTAGTATTGTGCTCTAAGGCAGAGGGCAGAATCAAAAACAGTTTCTAGGTCTTAAGCTTGCTGTTGTTAAAAAACTAAAAAGAATTGGTACATGTGTTCACAGATTGGAGTCATACATGTGATCTTTCTAACAGTCTTTGAATGAAGTTAATAGGTTAAACGGTTCAGTCACAAATGGACCTCTTGTGGAACATGCACTGACCTCTTGAAAAAGGCACTTCAAGAGCCAATGGGAAAAGCAATGGGGCCAGCCCTGCCGTTTTAACACACCTTCATCAGACATGAAACTTTCACAGTTTGGGGACATCTCATAGGGGTCGCTAACAGCGCATTTATTACAATTCTAGGTGAAAGTCTTGATGTTTTCTGAACGAAAAAGCCTCCTACACTCTGATCTGTAGAGTGGCGGAACCTTGGTTCACGAAGGTTCTGCCATTGTTTTCAATGGGGACCCAAACTTGCACAAAATCGCCAAAAACGGGAAAACGACAAGAGACACGGACACGCTATAGCACAATGATCTCCAAGCCGAGCCGGTCGTTTTAGTGTTTGAACGGTGTCTCTATCTCGAAAGGCCTAGGAGGAGATCCATTTTCTATTTTTACTGCCCTGCACAAGAAAGCAACAAAGCAAGCAAGCAAGCAAGCATAAACGTACTTAGAGATTACTAGAATCGGGCCTTGCTCTGCAAGCCCGCTTAATAATAATAACTAAACAGGACTTAGAGATTACTAGAATCGGGCCTTGCTCTGCAAGGCCGCTTAATGAACTGTACTTAGAGATTACTAGAATCGGGCCTTGCTCTTAATTATGGAAAAACCATTATACAGTGCAGCGTGTACCCTCCTACTGCTGATTAGGTCGGCGGCGGGCCTATTCACTATTTGCTGAAAATACTACTGTATATCGTAACAACATTGCTATGACAATACCGACCGAGAGCCTTAAGTAACAGATTAAGACATAGCCATTACAATTTTGGTGACAGTAAGGTGATATAGGCTCTGCAATAAATAAGCAATCCGCTGAAAATACTACCACAAGAATACACATTTACAAACCCCAACTCCGATGAAGTTGGGACGTTTGGTAAACAGTGAATAAAATCAAAATGCTATCATTTTCAAAACATTCAATCCATTCATTAGATGGAGAATAGTGAAAAGACAACATATTAAGTGTTAAAACCGAGAAAAAATATTGTTTTGGGGGACATATGTAATCATTTCTAATTTGATAACTGTAACACATCTCAAAATAGTTGGGACAGGGATCAGTGAAATGTAATAAACATCCAAATAAGATAAAACAACAAAGAAGAACATTACAAAATGAATTGTACTGACGGACAATATAGGTGTCCAGGTATAAGATCATCACAGAGAGGCTGAGTCACTCAGAATTAAAGATGCAAAGGGAATAATTACCATAGTTATTATATACATTTTTGAATTCCCTTTGATTTAACACGATTGAGTGTATATAAGACATATTTTTGTTAATAAAATCATTGTATAGGTTCATGACATCATGAAATATACAGTTGAGGACGATATTATTAGCCCCCCTCCTGAAATTAGACATTTCTCTTGATTTCTCAGTAAGAATGACCATTATTAACCGTTTCTGTTATTCTGGAAACAAATACACTGATGGAGATAATGTTCAATGAGTTGAATTTGGATTTTTCTATTGTTACGATGAGTTTAAACAAAAAAGGGTAAAAATGACAAGGACAAAATTATTAGCCCCCTGATCATTAATAGTCAATATGGCGGCATTTATGAACCAAAACTGACAACAGGCTCTGATAAGTTGCTACCTAGGTTGGCACATGCCCCACTAGGGATTTTGGCCCATTTCTTCACTGCAAAGTGTTCTTGCTGGTCCAAATCACATGGATGCTGAGCATAGTCATTAACCACAGACTCTCAATGAGATGAGGATTGGACTATGAGCGGGTGATTCCAATATCGTGGTTTTAGTGTCCTTGAAGAACCTTTGAACTAATCTAAATGTATGCTTTGAGTTACAATGTTGTTGGAAGACCCAGCAATCCAGATTCAGACCCAGACTCCCTGTGTCTGAGGCTGAATAACAGACTAAACTTGATGCCCCACCACTGTGTGTAACTGTAGAAACTGCTTGGCCTCATTAGACCAAAGAAGCATTGGACACCTGCCTAGATGATTGTTATTGACCTGGCCTCACCTGGAGTTTTTTCCCCCACCAAGAAAGACAGTTGTTAGTGCTTGTCATCATATTGGGCTTTGGGGCCGTCATCACAGAAGAACCCCTTTACTAAAGGCAGTGCATATCAGAGTGTTATTGAGCTTTGCCTGTGAACATTTGAAAGTCAAAAATGAGTTTTGAACATCTCTGCTTTCATCTGATGATATTCAATTGCACCTGCTTTGATGCATGAATTCTGCTTCTGTCAGGTGAAGAAAGGGATAGGCCTTGAATCTTATAAGATGGTTTCCACAATTAAACATGGTGGTGGATACATCATTCTGTGGCAGCCTCAGCCACAGGAAACCTTGTTTGGGTGTACGGCACCATAAAAACTGAAAATTGTGATAGAATGTGGAAAGTGACCTTGCAAAAAATATGCTCATAGAGGGAGCTAAGATCTTCACTGGATCTTTCAATAAGATAATAACCCAAAACTTGCATCCAAAATAGTTCAAATGTTCCTCAAGGATACTAAAACCATGGTCATGGAGTGGTTCAGACCTCAATCCTTTAGATAGTATTTGAAGAGTGCTGAAAATGAATGTCCATCCTCAACATCGATGCCATTTGGACCAGCTTAACTATTTGTGGCGAAAAAAATGGGCCAAAATCCCTGGTAGGACATGTGCCAACATAGTTAACAACTAATCAAAGTGCCTGGTGTCAATTTTTGTTCATAAATGGCACTGTATTGACTATTAATGATAAGGGGGCTAATAATTTTGTCCTAGCCATTTTTACACTTTTTTGTTTAAACTCATTGTGAAAATGGAAAAGTCCAAATTTAACTTATTGGATACTATCTCCATGGTGTATTTATTTCCAGAATAACACACATTTATTAATAATGATCATTCTCAATGATCAATGAAGAGATATGTCTAATTTCAGGAGGGGGGCTAGTAATATCGTCCTCAACTGTATATTGGCTGTAGTCTCACTCTAGTACTCCAGGAATTAGAGCTATTGAAAATTGACCATATTAAGAATGCTTAATGCATGAAAATGATACAGGGGTGCAACATTCTCCTAAGCACCTGAGCTCACTTGAAATAGACCCAGAAGACATGGGAAACTGTCCTTTGCTTACAGAAGTCAGCAGAAGTTGTAGAAGTCCATTCTTTTTGACAATAATAGAGCATTGCACATCCTGTGCTACAGTGAAAATGGACCATCCAACTTGTGTTAGTGCTAGCTTCAAAAGTCAGCCTCCATGATGGCATGCGGGTGCAGTAGTGCATTGGTTAAGATGTTCTCACTCATCTGTAGAGTTAAATACAGTGCTGAATGGTATAATGGGTTTTAAACAGCATGAAAAGCCACTCATGCATTATATTTTGAAGGGAGATCTTCGACTACTGCCACATAGTAAGGTCAAATTGCATTCTCTACTATGTTTTAACAGTTTGGCTCCATCATAAGGACCAGCAGGTGATAAAATGTTGGGTTTTTGGTCAAGACCTGTCACACTATAAGCACTACAGAAAGGAAAACATTGCAAAACATGACAAGGAATACACCCACCATTTAAGCTGGTGAAATCATGTCCAAGATAGGAATTAACACTGTTTTTTATATAAAATCATCTCATCGGTTAATGTATTTACCTGTTAAGTGTTGTCTTTTGTTTTGTTTTTAGTCTTCCTCGACATTTGCTGCCATTTATTGTCCCCGTCCCAACTCTTTTGAGACGTGTTGGATTTATCAAAATAGAAATGAGTACATATGTCCCCCAAAACAATCTTTTTTCTCGGTTTTAACACTTAATATGTTGTCTTTTCACTATTCTCCATCTAATGAATAGATTGAATGTTTTGAAAATTATAGCATTTTAATTTTATTCACTGTTTACCAAACGTCCCAACTTCATCGGAGTTGGGGTTTGTAGGTTTTAAAATAACTGGAACAGAAGTAAAAACTACCAGGCACTTTACCCACTGCTAACTTGGCTTTGAAAATATTACATGATCCATTGCACCCCATACTGGATACTTTCTCAGGTACAGAGGAAATAGAGGCTTAACATCCTTTGTGCCTAGAAACATTCAACTGATAAACAAGTAAAGTTCAGATGTAATAGGATTTTTAAAATGTAAACGTTTATTTACAATTGTTGGTATTTTACTCTAATCTACTCAGGTATGCTTTTTAGACTTGTCTTTGTGCACTTGTGTAATTATCTATATTTCCAAGTGTTTTTTTCTCTGGCTCCTAAACTTACAACAAATTCCATTCAGGGCGATAAAGGTTTTCATTCATTCAAGATTACAGAATGTTGCTTTACACACACATGACATGTATCAGAATTAATTTAAGATGATTTCTTCTCCAACAAAATTAACAAAATTGCCTTTGACTTTGATCATTGATATGTAGACAATAGTTTGACCACAGGAGGAACAGTGCTTCTGTAAAGGGGAAGCTGATGTCAATCAATCAATCAATCAATCAATCAATCAATCAATCAATCAATCAATCAATCAATCAATCAATCAATTGTTAAGGGTACCTTATAGAACAGAAGGATGAAATTGATCGCAAAGGCCACGAACAACGCCAACATCCTCATGTTGTAGAAGTTTCTGGCAAAATAGTTCTACAAAGGAAAAAACACATAATGCCCTAAGTTAGTCTGTGGGGAGTCTCTGAAAGTCGTCCATGATCCAGATCACATTGTTCAAAAATTTAAGTTACATGCAACTTGCAAGTGACATGAGGTTCTACAGTATGCTGCAATCCTATGGCAGCCATGCCCCTTTAGGAGAATAGGAGAATGACTGGAGTTCAATGGAAAGTCATGTCCATTTAAGAGACCAGGCTTGAACCCACATTGTTGCATTGGTGACAGGTGGTATCATTCATCTTGATTACCATGTTGAAAATCTTCAGTAAAAAAACAATGCCCCAAAATAATGCTCTCAAGACACATTCTTTGCTATTTCTAAATTTACTCATGTTGTAGCTTCATAGGTTACGTTTTTTAAAAAGTATTTTTGGGGCCTTTTCAAGCTTTTATTTTTGTTTACCTGAGACAGGACAGTGAAGGTAGTGACAGGAAGTGAGATGGGAGAGAGAGTCAGCATGAGTCAGCAAAGGGCCCGGGCCGGAATCGAACCCGGGTCGGCTGCGTAGTAGACTAGTGCCCTACTGTTACTGTTGGCCACGGTAGGGCCATATTAGATTATGCTAACTAAAGACAATGGACTGCACAACGTTTTGCAGGGTCTTACAAGAAGTTTCCGCTGATAGACAATGATTTTTTTGAAGAGAAGAGATTCCTGAAGGTCTGGCTCCTCTGATTTGAAGACGTGCACCGGCCTGGGCCTCGGCTTTGGCTTAAGCTCTTTCTTGTCTTCTTTCTCTACATGTTCCTCTCTGAAAACAATGAAAATCACAATCACGTGTGAAAATAAAACAAGATAAAATAAGAGTGTAATAAATAATATATAATAATAAAATACATGTAATAAAATGTATTATATATAAAATAATGTAATAAAAGTGTAAGCGCCCAGTGTTCATAACACACTGTAACCACACCCATTAAGTTATGATGCTTTCATAAAGTACATACCTGTACGTAGAACAAGAGCGTTGTTAGCGTCGTTAATGAATTATTCATAAGTGACCTTACTTTACTTAGAGGCTGGAAGACTGTCGTTCCTGTGAGTCAGCATACGTTGCGAAGTGGTTTATGAGACATCTTGTAGGGCTTTTAAACTTTGCGGTCATTACCAACGCCATCCCTCCCCTCAATAAATACAACCTTTCACTGCCTCTCAGGCCTGCAAATTTCCCTTAGGCTGATAGATTTAACACTAGTAGTTGGTATTACTCTGACTTGGTTTTCACTTTCTTGATCTTGACTTGCCCAGAGATTCTGGAACAGAGCACTCTAGAATCTTTGATCTTGGTTAGGTCTTGACTACCTCGGGTCTTGGTGGTCTGGCTTATGCAGTCTTATCTACGAGTCTATCGTGCAGTTAGGCAGTAAAGCGTTAAAAAGGTATAAAGCACAGTAATATGCCTTGTGCAGTCATGAACATGTGTGAGCCGTTGTGAATACTTCACAAATGCCCTACTACAGTATGAAGCAGTTTTGATTGTGTTTATAACATGTTATGAACACTGGATTCATAGAAAATTTTGCCAAAGTTGTTTTCTTTTTTGTAACATTGCATGCAATGGCAATATGGCTTGAACATACTCTGCTTTTTCTGATTGTGTTTTAATCTCCTCCATTTCCTCTTTCTTCTCACTCGAAGTCTCTTTTTCCTGAAACAACACAAAAGTTTATGCCTCCTTCATATCATTCATCTGTACATTATTTTTTTCATTGTTGGTTTATCAAGTACAAATGAAGAGCTTTGTGGTAAAATTACTTATATTCACTTCGGAACATTTTGGGAAATTGACATTTTTGTATTGGGTATTAAATTCCATTGCATTGCGAAATGCATTTTATTTATTTTTAGAAACTATAAAATATTTGAAAGGCAAGAGTTCACACACAATGCAAAAGTCTGCATTAAAGTTTAAGTCACATAAGTCAACATAACTCTTCAAATATATCTCATTATCCTCATTCATTATAATACCTTATTTGTTTCTTCTTATTATTCATATAAAATAAAAAGGGCAAATGTCAAGTACCTGATGTCGTCTTCTAAGCTCAGGGGAGGAGCTGGGTGCAGGGGCCGCTGGAGAGCTGAGCACATCACTCAGGCTGGCATTTGGATTGTGAGGCATGATTTTGTACTGTCCTCCTTCTCTTCGCAAATCTAAACCAAAGATGTCCGAGAGAACCTCCGTTTCTCCCGTTGCGGCGGTCAGATCAGCTAGGTCCTCCTTGGTTGTGACCTTTTCAAACGATCTCTTTTCGCCACCGTCGTCAGCCTCCACCCGAGCCTCGTCCTGCGTCGGGTCAGGCATGCTGGTCAGCAGCTCCGACATTTTCATGGTGTTTGTGCCGTCCAACATATTGCCCCCAAGAAAGGTGTTGTACATGATACGGAAGAAGCCACGCGATACACTGAATGTGAAATGCAGGAGCCCAATGAGAACGCTCCAGTAAAAAGCAGCAAGTGCCATCACCATGTCTTGCAGTGTCATTTTCTTAGCCCTTTTCATTTGTTTCTTCAAACTTTTCATGGAAAGCACCTTCATCAGCAAGATCACATTGTAGCGTAGTGCCAGGAGGGCTGATCTTACAGTGGTTACAGAAAAGAAGGTCATCTCTGGACCCTCCTCCTCTGGCTTCTCCCCACGTTCTCCATCCTCCTTACTGGCCAGACGGTCACTTGCGTCTGACATCTGCGCTGCAAGCTGCATTTCAAAAATCGTGTCCTCACAGAAATTAACAAAAAGCTCCATCTTCTCCTTCTCACCGCCTTCGTTCACAACATCAAAGATGAACTGCCGTTTGGACTCCTTGACCTGGGGCTTTTCCCACTGTGTGCGACTAGATTCGCTGATTTCAAAGTAAACTCGCTCTATGCGCTTTGCACTGCCCATGATCTCAATTCGCCCCAAGAAAGGCTGAAAGTAATTCAGCACACTATCAGCCAACTCCAAGAAAGTCTGAAGGCGCGAATCGTTTGGCATGTGCTCCGACAAGTTGGTCAAAAGCACAGCCACGTTGAAACCAATGTCTTTTGCTGGTTCATGGAACCTTTCCACAAACTCCTCGTAGTCAAGAAGCTCACTCTCATCAGTCTCCACACAGGAGAGGAGGAAGTCTGTTTCAGACTGTGTGTAGTGCTTGTGGCTCTCCATAGCTTTATGGAAGTCACGCTTGGAGATAACTCCTTTGCCATCCGGATCATATTCTTTGAAGGCGTCAGAGGACGTCAGGTCTTTAAGCTTGAGGAACATGTCAAAAAATTTAAGGATCATCTCCACATTGTTGGAAGACTCTACCAACATGTCCACCATTTGCTTGCCAATAGTCCCATTAACAACATTTCCTGTCAAAAGATGATAGTCGGATGTCACACAAATGATAAATAAATAATCTTTACAATGACACACTGCAGATGTGTTAAATATATGACGCTACATTTCATACAACCCAGCAAATAAAGAACCAGCCAAATAAAAGAACTCGAACACCACCTTCCAACATGGACAGCAGCATCACAACCATGTCTTTCTGAAGATCCATCAGCTCTTTCAGCAAGTCAATTTGACTAGAATCCTGCAAATCAGTAAAGGTTTATGCGCTAAGTAATGCCGAAGTGCCCAAGAATAGTTAATTTAGATAGCAAGAGAGTTGACCGATGTTGTGCCTTACCTGGGACAGCTTCATCTGCATGTGAGCAAACACGTGGAGAAATCCCACCACTGCGTCCCACAAGCGACTATGGGCTAGACTCTGCTGATTTCCTGTGCATGGCCCCTTTGACAGCAAGTATTGTACATCTGTAAGTTCGTAAATGTCTATTTAGTGTAAATAAGCATAAAGTCAGCAACTCAAACTTACCTGTATGTACTCAGTAAGGGTGTTGAACACTTGCTTTGCTACATTAATAGCTTTTGAAAAATTGCGTTGCCCTTGCTCATCGATGACGTCTTTCCCAGAATAGTACCAGTAGAAATCACTAATGGACTCCTGCAGACCAAATCAAACAGAATAGTTAACATTTTAATACACACAAATGAACACAAACGGTAACTCATTTGAGCAAAGTCATGACGTTGACGGGATACTGGCCTGGACTCTGAGAAGGTAGTCAACTGTAGATATGATAATGTTGACAGTGGTGTTGTTTCCTGTCTGTGTTCTCAGATAATTCTGGAAATCTAAAGCAGTACAGAAAAAAACAGTTTAAATACTATGTAATTTACATATCATTACCTCTGTAGCCAAAGTTATAGAATAGGTATTGAGGTAAAGGCGGGAATTGTCCTCATAAACTTTTGTTTAGTAACATACCTGAGTTATGACCTTCACAGAGCAGTTGCAAGAAGCGGAAGAGGTCACAGGTGAACTCATCATCTTGCATCACCTTCTCTCCTGTGTGATACATGCCAATTAGCCAATCATTTCATGTCTTTCATTACTTTACTTTTAAATCCACATTACAGAGCGACATTGTTAGAAATGCCAAAATATGTTTTCAAATCATGATTCCTATTTCTTTTCTTTGATGTGGCCTCTTCCAGATATTATCTTCATTCCGAAAAGCTTGTATGAATCTTGAGGTGCTGTCCTTTCCACCTAAAAATCCTTAGAGAAAGTTTCTAAAAAGATATGGAAGCTGTGTAACCTGGAAGTGACATCATCTTTTTTTAAAACAAAAAGTCTCGCATACACTGACCTCACTTTTTTCTTTACACCTGCTACTGTATTTGTAAAAATGAAAAATGTGTATTGTCTTATAAACATCACATTGTTCTACTATTTAAATAAATTCACTGTATAAAGTAAAAATCGTTCTCTGTAATCTAAGGCATAACGGGTAAAAAAAAATGAACTCAAGGGTGAAAACAACCATTAGTGACAGAACAAAATACATATTTCCATAGAAACAGGGGGAAAGATATGAAAACGTGTGACACATTGATAAAAAAAAAGTCACAAGAAAAAGACAAAAAACACATTGATTACACATCGACTACACCACGAAACACAGAATCAAGAGCCGTAACTCTGTGGATAAGCACGGAGGGGTGTTGTGCTAATGTCACCCTTCACAGAAGTGCAGCCAACTTTTTTACAAGCCACAACCAGTTGGAGAGTGCAACATGATGCTACAGAGAAAAGGGTACACCACACGGCCTTCAAGAGCACAAAATGACAAAAAAACAACATGACACCCAGCCAACTGCAAAAACACTTGAGGATGGGCAGACGTCCACAGCTTCACTGGTATAACATGAACATGTACATCTAGTGTGCCAGATACTGTGCAAATCCTGAGAAGTGAGGATAAAAAAGAAAGGATTTCTGTGCAACTCTATTCATGTAGCATGCAAAAGATATATATCATTATTATTATTATAAATATTATAAATATTAACACTAGCTCGGGTACGTTTCATGGGAGAGGCGTGGAATTAACCAGAGTCGTGGGGTTCAAGGCTAACTTGTGCCAATTTCGACATGCAGTTGTAATGCTCACACTACCCTGGACTTGTCAGTATCTGAGATTTTTTTTCTTCAGCCTTTTCCGAGATCCTGGTCATTGTAATGGGGGCAGGTGTTTGTTTGCATTTCAAAAAAACATCTGGATTTATTCCTAATAACATCCAAAAGGTTATGCAACATCAGCAGACAACGAACAAACAGCGATACCTTTTGGGATAATATTTGGAGAAGGCCAATGTTAAGAAAGTTTTTAGGAACAGTCCACCCTTTTTTGATTTTCACATATTTGCAGTATTTCCCAGCATTATTCATGAATGTGCATATAATTTTCGTCTATGTGTTTCCATTAACTAGTTTAACAGTATAACCAAATTAAACGTAGCAATGCAAGTCTATGGGGGCAAACAAAACATCATCAAATGTACTTATAAATTACTTTAAAATGAATGTAAAATTCACCAGAGTGCAAAACAGCTATTTAATCCTGTCCTGTGATCATTTCTGGCTTGATGCTAATGCCTCCTTTCACTTCCAGTAATTATGCTAAGCTATGCTAATAATTCTGATCCAATAAATCTAAGTACTGAAAAAACTGAGAAGAAAATGATATGCACATTCATGAATAAGGCTTGGAAATAAATACTGCAAACATGTGAAAATCAAAAAAGGGTGGACTGTTCCTTTAATGTAAACAAAATCTGCCCCCATTAGAATAGCTCAGATCTCGGAAAAGGCTGAGTTAAAAAAAAATGCAGCATTACCGGATACTGACAAGTCAAGGGTAGAGTGAGCAATACAACAGTATATTGAAATTGGCAGAAGTTATCCTTTAACTAAACACCAAAGAGTAGCAAGATAGCCAAGAAACCTGATTAATTTTCACCTGAGAAAGGTGTACGAATTTTGCTATTGGCTCAGGACCTGGACAGCGCTGACACAGGAGGACAAGAGAGCTAGACCACAGCAAATGGCAGAAGTTATAATTACCACGCTCATGAGTGATGACTGGGGGGGAAAGACAAAACGTTAAATTAAAACAAAAACAAAAGGGGAGGGAAAAGATAGAAAAAACAAAACGTGAGAATTCAAACAGATTAGAAATTGTTTCAACAACCATCTTTGCAATTTCCTTTCTTTTATTATTGTTGAAATTGTTTGGGACAACCATCCTGATGTGGGTGTAATGACAAAAAAAGAGTACTCCCCTCAAAAATGAGCAACAAAGGCACAAACTTTTGTTTTCAGTTCATCTGCTGTAGCATCATGTCCATGTTTGAAAAGCAACATACAGTACAAACTAGAGTGCCACTTGGAGAACACATACCTAGGGCACCTCAAGTTCATCCTCAAGGGCTCCAAGCTTACAATAAGGCACCTTGAATTCATCCTCAAGTGCTGCAATCTTACTATAAAACACACTGCAACGCTTACTAGCTGGAAGTGCAGTCATGGGTAAGTGGTTAAGGCGTCAGGCTTGTAACCCAAAGGGTTGCCGGATCGACTCCTGACCCACCAGGTTAGTGAGGGAATAATTAACCAGTGTGCAAACGAAACAAATTACTTAACAAGCAAACAAGCTAACACATATACCAGCAAAAGAAGGAGTAAACTGTACTTGTTGGATGTTTACAGTACAATACCTTTTCAATCTCTTCGACACTAACTTAACACAAGCTTGACTGCACATTCCAAAAGAATACTAATGCAGTGCATCTTGGCTAGTGAAACTACAGACTAATCCTTGTTAAATAACTTGCAAACTTGTAAATAACTTTTAAATAAAGTGTGGTTTTGCATTCCACACATATAAAATGAGGTAAATTTACCTGCAACCTCAATGCACATCCAATGTGGAAGTCACACAGGCTACAAAGTGAGCTTAAAATCAGGGCTATTACTTAACTCAGAGATCTCTTGTGGTCCCGGGAGGAACATTTACTAACCATCTATTAGAGGTGTGCTAACAACACTACACTGTTGTCAAAGGCTAAATCAAAGACGAATACCCTGACAGCAAAGGGACGTTGAATCGGCGATGA
Organism: Engraulis encrasicolus; assembly: GCF_034702125.1. Classification (NCBI taxonomy): domain Eukaryota; kingdom Metazoa; phylum Chordata; class Actinopteri; order Clupeiformes; family Engraulidae; genus Engraulis; species Engraulis encrasicolus. The sequence continues at coordinate 15,124,489 of NC_085873.1, forward strand.
TTATTGCCAATTCAATGCAAATCAATGCCCAGCGCTGAGATTCATCAATATCCCTTTGCTGTCAGGTATAGGCTATATTACAGCAAGATGAAGCAGGAGGATATCTGACTGCATGCATATCAGGAAGCTGAAAATGTAAAAACAAAGCACTGTAACCACCATAAAAAATACATCCTTGATTTATTTGAAAGACAGGGATTCTTCCCTACTGTGGGTGTGTGGCTATTGCCACATCAAATCTATATTCATATTCAACATGATCAGCTTCATGGTGTGCCTGAATATTGGATAAATCAAAATAACGCACATGTCTAATTAAGTAGGAAAATAATATTTAAATAAACAATGCAACTACAGGATTATGCTACAAAGAAAAAGTGCAAAAAAAATCATACTGTACAAATCAATACTTATGTGAAATGGTTAATTTTGCAAGGCGAGGAAACATCTTTTTTTGTCATTGAACCCTTCAAAAATGTATATTTACTTCATAAATTTATATGAAAACGTAAATCGTACAAAATAAAATCTGTCACAGCATGTTACATCATCTGGGCACTGAAAATGAGAACATGAAATATATAAAAGTCTTACAACCGATCAAGGACAAAATGTAGAAACATAAAAGTGGAACATGAATATTAAACGATTTTTAACTGATGTAAAACATTTGTGTGAGTAGACAAACACAGGATTCAGGTGATGACACACTTCTACATGAACAGATCAGCAAAATGAAAAGTGTCCGGACAAAAAAGTTTTAAAACTAAAAAAGCAACATAGCAAAAAGGGGAGCTTTTCTTCCGCTCTCTATGTGCTTCACTAGCTGTTAACATGACCACATTTCGATTTAGGTGGGAAAAAAAAAAATTTACATTTTCAAAATAATTTGTTCGTTTTGAGGAGAAATAAACGTTATCACACTGAATTTGTAAGGCTTTAGTTTGATGATGCCTGATAACACATTCACATATGTAATGCATGGAAGTATTGCCACCACAAGTATGCACTCAGAACAGTCATTAACATAAAATTGGTCCCAATATGGTTTAAACTGTATGACGGCAGTTATTATTGAATCTACTGTAAAAAAGAAAAAATCCTTGAGCTTATTGACAGTACCTGAGCCTTCCTCAGTCACCATCCCCAAGCCCTCGGCTTTGTTTTGCCGCTCAAACGCGTTGAGATCCAGAACACTAATGGGAAAGAGAAAAGCAAAACAAGATGGGCACCGGGTGATGCTGACATTGTGCTGAATTTCAGAGAAGGTCATTGATGTTCAGTGTAAGGTAACAGGTTTCCTACCTGCAGGACTGCATGAGACCCGCAAGACTCTGAAAGAAGCCCACATCCTTTTTGTCTTTCGAATAGTCCAGCATTTTCTAAGGAGAGGGAACGTTTTCTTATCAGAGTGCTTTGAACCCCAAGCATATCACCATCAGAACAATACCACTTGTAGTTTCTCAAATAAGCTGTAATTACTTCATAGTTATTAACACCTACATACTTCATTTCCCTTCCTGAAACTTTTACCGAAATAGTAATGTATTGATGTAAATAATAGATAAGGCAATAGATTAAATGTTTGTTTACACTTTATTTTAATGGTTCACTATTACAGTGGATTTACCACATTAGGCACAGCGTAATAACCAGTGTAACAATATTTAATACCACGTAATACCAGTGTAACACCATGCACCAATTTTGTACTTACATTTAGGGTTAGGATTAAGGTTGGTACATGGTATTACACTGGTACTACATGGTAGTAAACATTGTTACACTGTTATTACACTGTATCTAATGTGGTAGATCCACTATAATAGTGAACCATTAAAATAAAGTGTTACCAAATGTTTTTTTTCTAACTCCCCATCATCCATCTACTCCACTAATGCTGTATTTAATGTGTCATCATCATTGACCCCCTCCCTTGTCCCTCCACTGTTCGCTGAATGGCTGTTGGAAACCAATTTTTGTAACTGTGTCCGAGAATATGTATGTATAACATGTAGGCAGAGCCATCTATTTAAAGAGTTAGACCATTGCCATAGAATCCTGCTGTGAAAAATAGGGCCGAAATTTGACCATATATAGTCAAACATGGCAGATCTTGCACTTCAACCTTCACAAAGGTTACGGTCCGGCTGTAGCGTTAGTTTTGATACAGTATCATTGAGGACTCGGAGAGGAATTGATAGAACAACCGTTTTATGCACATGATTTCAACTGACTGCGTAATTATTTGGCCTTAAATGGTGACTTGTGTCAGGACAATAGCAGCACAGCCAACTTTGTTGAATTACTACATGTAACCTCGCCAAACTAAAATAAACATATTGCAGAGATGGGTTTACCTGGAATGTTTGAGGCTAGCATAAAACCACATGTCCAGAGATCAAAGCATCGGGTAACTCTTCTATATCTATGCCTCTGGTATAGGGTAATGAGAAACGAGCGGAATTTTACGCATGGCAAGACCACATTACGTGAAAGGTAATATTAATACTATTATCATTTGCAAGCTACAAAATAGGTCCAGTTGCTGACACCTTAGCTCCTTTGATACATCCACTATGATCAAAGTGAATGATATTACATTTGCACGAGTAACATAAAAGGCAGCATGCATGAATTGAAACCTACCTGTTGCACGGTAGAGTTTCCACCATTCAGAACTGCAATGCCCAACTTTAAAGTGGAAGCAACCATCGGGCCCATCTCCCCTGAAGGACAAAAACACAAAACAGGCGAATTATGCTCTGCTCACTATCATCTAATGACTATTAAATCTTTAACCAGTAGAAAACTGGTTAAATTTGCAAACAAACTATGAAATTTGCTGTTGCCTATTCACAACTTGGAGATGGGCAAAAGAAGTGGGCAAAACTCCCCATCCGCAGATGTGAGAGACTGGTTAGAGGTTACAGAAGACTCTTGGTCAAAGTAATAGCTGGAAGAGAAGGAGCTGCTAACAGAAGGGTTCACATACTTTTGCATTGTTTGAATTACTTAATAGAAAAAAAAAACATGTTTTTGTGTGTATTCAGTATTTGTAAAGGGTGCTTTACACGATCTGATTTGGATGTCTGTCAAATAAGGATCTTCTAATGGGTTTTAGGACCATTTTGACCATTGACCATGTCTGGAAGGTTTGCATTCTTTCAAGCAGCACTGTACATAAAGAACGGGCACCCATGGTTACATGGACACGGGCAGACTAAAGGTGCGGTGGCTCACCTTTACTGGCGCTGATTGTTTGGAGGACCATCTCTGCAGCCCCCCGGTCGTGCAGACGCGCCTGCTGGTACAACAGCTTCTGCTTCTCCATCTCTTTTTCCTGTGGAAGAGATCAAATCACACAAATGATTATTACTGTTATTATCATTGGTGGTAATTAGGGATGCAAACGATTAATCGATTAATCGACTTTAATCGATCAACACATTAATCGATTAAAAAACATTAATCGCAATTAATCGACAATTCAACTGACAAGAATCCCAGGTGAAAGGGGTTTGTGAAGAGTGTGTGTGTGAAGAGGGGTGTGAATAGTGGGAATATTTAAATCACCTTTGGATTAAAGAATTGAAATAGAATTAGTAGGTTTTTTTCGAGAAACATTGAGATTTCGGGGGGGGGAACGTCGCTTATCAATTAATCGTAAGTCGATCGATAAGGCTATCAACTAATGATCAATGAATTAATCGATAATTATCATCCCTAGTGGTAATGTTAATGAGGCCGGCTATACACTGGCTTCAGTGTGGCTGATAAATTATTATTAATTAACTAAGCAGTTAATTGAATGGGGTCCAATGGAGTCTACGCACATGATTAGGTACACCCGTGTGACGCGTGGATGTGCCACCATCATAGGGAGATGTATTGAAACCAGTGCAATGAAATCATCATTCATTACATTCGCCCATACCAACCTTGCAGTTATGTCCCTAATACCATTACACTTTTAAGAACCATGTACACATTTCATTCAAACCAAATACAAAATTGACTTTGTCAAAGAGTACATTTTGGATTTCTGAGAAACGTCATTTGCATTTCCATAGTTAAGACTGATACAAACATTGGCAGTAGCAAGAGAATGATTGAGGACATATCACCTACTTCAAAACTTTTCACTTCCTCACCATCTTCGTCCTCCTCCTCACCATCATGGCAGCTCTGTCAAAAAAACAAACAAACAAAAACAAAACTAGAAATGTACTCAGAGAGCGCAGACCTCCGCCAAGGAAGACACATTTTAGACCAGGGGTCAGGAACCTTTTTGTTGGAGAGAGCCATAAACGGCAAATTTTTAAAAAGAAATTTTCATGAGAGCCATACCATTTTAAAAACACAGAATACAATCAAAAGCATATATTTCAATTAAGCCCAACAATTTTAGAGTGTACTGTCAAGTTATTGCTTTTACTAATAACAGGAAATATGGTTGCCAACTCTGTCAACTTCATTATGGCTGGGTCTGGGAGAACTGTATTTCTTAGATGTAATTTCCTGCATTTTAACACTTTTTAACCTCCCTTGTCCTGTTTTAACTTAATATGGAACCCGTACTTTTATTTATAAATACTGGACGATTCCATATTTCAAGGGATGGTTGGCAACCCTAGATAAGTAAGAGCCATATACAGTTCCCAAAAGAGCCACATGTGGCTCTAGAGCCATAGGTTCCTGACCCCTGTTTTAGACACATTAGATAGGCTATGTGTGTCATGATGTGGTGTCATTCATGTAGATGTAGACCTGTTCAGAAAATTGAACCGTGAAGTTGTAACCAAATTATATCTGTCTCCATTATAATTACCATGTCCTCTGGTTAGCTGTGGCCTGCTTAGTTCACCTGTGATTGTGGTAGGCATATTGGCAAAGTGGTTGTCTATGATTTGCAAATGCTTATTGAAGCTCATAGGTTGCTATTTGTCACATTTTTAGCATTTATTTTAAAAAAAAAACATGATAGACAGCATGCCTTTCATACCTTTCAAAATAACCTATCCCAAATCCAGAGAAAACATGGTTTTCAAGTGTACTACATCCCTCTCAAATCCGCATTTCACAGAGGCTAATAACTTTTAATAGTCCAACTATTTATACAATTCTTGTTAGGTGTTAGCCTACAAACCCCAACTCCGATGAAGTTGGGACGTTTGGTAAACAGTGAATAAAATCAAAATGCTATCATTTTCAAAACATTCAATCTATTCATTAGATGGAGAATAGTGAAAAGACAACATATTAAGTGTTAAAACCGAGAAAAAATATTGTTTTGGGGGACATATGTACTCATTTCTAATTTGATAAATCCAACACGTCTCAAATAAGTTGGGACGGGGATCAGTGAAATTTAGTAAACATCCAAATAAGATCAAACAACAAAGAAGAACATTTCAAAATGATTTGTACTGACGGACAATATAGGTGTCCAGGTATAAGATCATCACAGAGAGGCTGAGTCACTCAGAATTAAAGATGCAAAGGGAATAATTACCATAGTTATTACATACATTTTTGAATTCCCTTTGATTTACCACGATTGAGTGTATATAAGACATATTTTTGATACTAAAATCATTGTATAGGTTCATGACACCATGAAATATATATTGGCTGTAGTCTCACTCTAATTCCTGGAGTGCTAGAGCTATTGAAAATTGACCATATTAAGAATGCTTAATGCGTGCAAATGATACAGGGGTGTAACATTCTCCTAAGCACCTGAGCTCACTTGAAATAAACCCAGAAGACATGGGAAACTGTCCTTTGCTTACAGAAGTCAGCAGAAGTTGTAGAAGTCCATTTTTTTTACAATAATAGAGCAGTGCACATCCTGTGCTACAGTGAAAATGGACCATCAAACTTGTGTTAGTGCTAACTTCAAAAGTCAGCCTCCATGATAGCATGCAGGTGCAGTAGTGCATTGGTTAAGATGTTCTCACTCATCTGTAGAGTTAAATACAGTGCTGAATGGTATAAATGGGTTTTAAACAGCATGAAAAGCCACTCATGCATTATATTTTGAAGGGAGATCTTCGATTACTGCCACATAGTAAGGTCAAATTGCATTCTCTACTATGTTTTAACAGTTTGGCTCCATCATAAGGACCAGCAGGTGATAAAATGGTGGGTTTTTGGTCAAGACCTGTCACACTGTAAGCACTACAGAAAGGAAAACATTGCAAAACATGACAAGGAATACACCCACCATTTAAGCTGGTGAAATCATGTCCAAGATAGGAATTAACACTGTTTTTTTATATAAAATCATCTCATCGGTTAATGTATTTAACTGTTAAGTGTTGTCTTTTGTTTTGTTTTTAGTCTTCCTCGATATTTGCTGCCATTTATTGTCCCCGTCCCAACTCTTTTGAGACGTGTTGGATTTATCAAATTAGAAATGAGTACATATGTCCCCAAAACAATATTTTTTCTCAGTTTTAACACTTAATATGTTGTCTTTTCACTATTCTCCATCTAATGAATAGATTGAATGTTTTGAAAATGATAGCATTTTGATTTTATTCACTGTTTACCAAACGTCCCAACTTCATCGGAGTTGGGGTTTGTAGTTCATTTGCATGTTTCAGGGATAAGTTTTGACTCTTTGAGGGCGTCGCAGAGTTCACTGACGCTGTCATTCAATAACCGCAAGCGTTGTCAATATGACTTTCTGGTCATTACATACTATTTAATTTACCTGTTAACAGATGACTTGCTCATGGATCCACTCATTCATCCCATGTTTGCTCACCTACTAGGCCTAGTTGAAGACTTCACTTCGAGCTTGAAAGATGTGCCCCCTTTCCTTAGTTGCCAACGAGTGACAGAGTGAACTGGCAGTGACAATGTTGCCGGTTATTTTTTTGAGTCAGAAGATGGAGTACAATGGATCAATCAGTGGATGAGCTGTAGACCTGCTATTGAATTACAATATATACAGGCCTATATTTAACAGGGTCATGTTTTTTTAGAGAGATCATTAAAACTGGGATAGAATGAGGTAGGATTTGGAAAGCTATTGCTAGAGAATACTGTTGAAGAGGCATCCCGTGCTCCCTATTCCCTTAGGTCTATTGAAAATCACTGTTCGCCGTTATGAATGTCTTCACCGTTCGTTCCGTTCGTTATGAAATTAAGTTCAGCATATTATGCTGGTTGCTGGCGATATGCTATGCCTTCAGTGCGCTGTTATGAATCTCTTCACTGTTCGTTCGTTATGCAATTAAGTTCAGCATAATGTTTTGTGGTAGGCTACTGATGGATATGCTATGGCTTCAGTGCACTGTGAAGCAGCAAATCACCACGGACTATGCACTAGTTGCAATTCGCACGCACCTTTCCCTAAGTATTTACGAATGTTTTGTGACAGCATTGTGAACTTCAACAACCTGCAATGGTGCTTGTTGAAAGCGAGCCGTATGCCAAATACTTTCCTCACATGGGCTAGTTGATAGTGGTTGGTGTAGGCGCTCTTGGCAAAGACACTCAGTCCCTTGGGCCGGTCTCACGAACTTGGAGGAAATAGATGGGATGTGCGGTGTGTGTGTGTGTGTGTGTGTATGTGATATTCTTGCAGCGTCGCGTTTCACAGAGGCTGCTTCAGTGCGCTGTGAAGCAGCAATTAAATCACCACGGATATAACACTGGTTGCAATTTGCACGCAGCAAATAACCACGGACTATGTGGCAGTCTAAAGACAATCCCTCCGGAATTGTCCAATTCACCCTTGCGCACCCCGTAGTTGTTTGCCAAATACGTGCGCTGTGGACTCACGTGGGCTATAGGCTTTGATAGTGGTTGGTGTAAGCTGTCGCGGCAAAGACAGTCCCTTGAGAATTGTCCAATTCACCTCGCACACCCAGTAGCAGTCCGCGAAGGTGCCAGGACACCCGTGACATAGTTTGAGACCACTGATGATTTCACCTCGTGCACCTCTTGTTGCTAATGACACTCTGACAGGTGCAGCAGGACGTTTTATACTCGCTGGGACGTGACGTCATCACACCCTGTCCAGTTTCGGTCAGAGCCCTTTATAAGGGCTCCAATTCAATTCGTTCTGATGACTTTGCCATTGTGACGTGGCGCAAGAGGCAAGGTGCAGCGAACGAACGAACGAACGAACGACGAACGAACACAGAAATCGGGCGATCACATAACCTCCTTGGCGGAGGTAACAAAGAAAAAAAAAATCTAGTATGCAAATGTGAAGTAACCATATGATTTTACATGGTGCTTTATAAGTGACAGTTACAGTAGTTGCATGTAATTAATTGATGTGGCAGCTGAGTGAATTGTTGTGCTTTGAAAGAACGAAACGCTTCACTGTACCTTGGCCATTATATCTGCATAAGCCATATACAGGGCGTCTTCCTCCAGTTTACTGAAAGACACAAATCCAAAAAAAGGATTAAGGAAAAAAAAACAATCAAAGGTTTTGCATGAGAAGCATCAGGGTTGCATCAGGGTTGCCAGATGTGACGATGTCAAGCCCAAAAAATGTGCAAAACCCTCAGGAAGCACTAAATCCTGCCCAATTTGAACTAAATTCTATTCTATGGCCATACATTTGCAGAAAACCCCGTCCAAATGCCCTTTTTACCCATTTTTACCCGAAGACAGCCATCCTAAGCAGCTCAATTGAGCGGGAAACCACCCAATCTGGCAACACTGATGAGAATACAGTAAATGTCTAAAAAAGCTAAAGATGTACAGTACCACTTTTCCGTCAGTGCAGTTCTGCTGAATAACTGGATGAGCTGATGAAGAGGGTCTATACGCTTCACAGCCTCATCTTCCTCTGCAGACTCCTCTTGTCCAGGTTTCTACATTTATTCAGAGGCAGTGATGGCATAGAAATATGATTTATAGTATATACGTCAACAGTAATTATAATATCTAATCACTAGGCAAATTTATTTATTCACTGTTATTAATATAATTACAAATACATGCATTTTATATATTAAAGGGACAACTTACTGCCAAGTCTTCAATGAGCTTATCCTCGAAATAGTGTTCCTCTGTTTCTATCCATGACCACAAGTAGCCCTGGAGGAAGAGATTGACTGCACGATGCCTGGAGAGAAGGTGGTGTGGTAGTTGTAATAAACAATCAATTATTAAATACTGTTATGAAATTAGTAATACGAAAAATTAAACAAAAAGACCCCATCTGTTAAAGGGACACTGTGCAGGAAATGGTCAAAAAAGGTACTGCAACTATGCTGCTCATTGAAACTGGACTGCCTATTGCCAAATTTGATCTTTACATGAAAGTTTACTAAGTAATAAACAAATCAGCTAAAAATGGCTATTTTTGGAAATTCAAAATGGCGGACCATGGAGAAGATCCCCCTTTTCATGTATGAAAAGTGCAATTTTTCCAGTCATAATGAATACTTAGAATTTGATGGTGGTGGTAAGTATTCATGCAAAAGGTAACATTAGTGAATGGACGGCATGAATTCTGGAAATAAACAACTAAAAATCTCACACAGTGTCCCTTTAAAGTCAAAGTCCAAGTGTCCAGTACCTGGGGAGGTTGTAAAGAGGAGCCATCCTAAAGCAGGCCACCACGGCCCGCTTCCTCTGTTTAGACAACAGCTTGTGCCACACAGCTTTCTTACTTCTCTGAGGATGTTCAACCTTTAAAAAAGTTCAAGTTTACAATGTCTGTTCATTTCACAAAATGCAACTGTATAATGCTGGAGATTTCAGTAGTTCGTAGCAAGGACTGGTGGAAAATTGGGCAGGAATGTTTAGTTCTAATGTTTCTAATGTTAATAATGTTGTAATGTAATGTTAATTGATTCTACTGACTTTCTCCTATTTTCAAAAATAAAAAATAGAGGAAAAAAAACAAAACCCATACCTGATCCAAGTGAAAAAGCACATGAGCAATTTCAAGCACTCTTTCCACAGTCTTCTCTGGATCTGAAGTGTCTTCAGTTCGATTTGGCATGTCCTTGTATAGCGCCATTTGCCAGCGGATTGCAGGATCCTCCAGCTGAACAGACAGAGGACACCAGTCAACAGCTTATTAAACGAATGTGCTTTTCATTGCTTAACACATGCTGTTTGCTCGCTGGAATTCATTTTATTGTGTGCATGCCTCAAATGACCGTTGCCACGGTCAACCATTTGACCCTTCAAAAAATATTACAATTACTTCTAATAAGGAAAATTTACATTCAATAAAGTCTCATCCCATTTTTCTAGGGTTTCAATACATGCGGACAACTACATGTTTTACTTTGACCATTTCTATGCTTGTGACAAAACTCCTTGTATCCTTAATTCCTTGTATTTGACCTGGCCAAAAGCTTTCCAACATGCACATCGGTGTGTTAATTGCCACCAACACAAATGAGACATGTCAAACGTCCTTACTTTCCCTTGGAGATGCAGATTGTGCCGTATGGTCTCTCGTACCTCCTGTTCTGTATCTTTCTGTAAGAGCATCAACAAGTCATACACCATATTAGGATTAGCTGGATGTGCATGATTGAAGCCTGAATGCTGATGAAGGACAAATAGCTCAGAGCTTGGGAAATAAAAAAACAAAATGGAAGCTAGTGTACAGATATAACATTGTATTTCTATTTGTATGAATATTTACAGCATTTCGTTTAGAAAAAAAAGAGTGCACAAATCAACAGCAGAATATTAAACTGTTACTGCTGTAGTAGCTTAAAATAACAACTCCCTTTAAATTCCTACCCACGCCACATCCATCCAAAAAGTTCAGTACACAGAAAATCTGATCATCAGGTACAGTAGGTGACCATCAGGACTTGGACATGTTTTAAGTGTTTTCTTTTGACAATTTATGATAATGTGATATATAAATAATTTTGATTGATTGATTGATTGATTGACAAATCTTGAAATGTCACTTTACCTGCGAGAAACGGCACTTGGCAAGACCAATCAGTTCTTGATCTCCTGGAGCACAGATGTTCAAACCCACAGGCAACAGTCTCTTGAGAGCTGCTACAATAAGAGAGGTCTGCATGGTGTATCGATCGCCTTTTTTCTTCATCTTTTTCCTCTCCTGGTCTGAGACTCCCCCCTTGGTTTACAGGACACAAACATACAACAATCAAACACTCCTATTGGTATGAAAATTCAAATTCAAACAGTGTTTACAGTCCATTGCGCAAGCATCACAATGGTTTTATTTTTGAAGTGACTGAAAAGTGAACATTATGCATGGTACAAAAGGATTGGTCTGAAGATACTAAATTGATCTTAGATGTGTCCATGGTATAGGAAAATGCAAGGAAAATGGCTATGTGCTCATATTAAAGGGTAAACTTTTAAGGAATACTAGAATTACTGTACATGTTTTATTGGACCACCTCTAAATTTATTGACAAAATAGGTAAAAACGTTCACAACAGAAAACCTGCACAATATCCTTGTCTACCCTTATTTTTTTCCACTTAAAATTGGTAATATTAATCATAGCTCTTATAAATTCAGTAAGTAATTTTATATTCTTGCTTGGATTTCACCATAAAAAGTAGAAAGCAACAGCACCAATATGTTTCCAGTTATCTCCAAAAATACATTGTCGCATAATAGCATTAGCCTGACTGTATTAGGGAGAGAAAATCATTCTTTGTGAGAAACATTCAAATGTGCTGGCTGTGGCTTTAACATCAAAATATTACCAACATTGGGTGGACCTAGTAACTCACACACTTACCTTTGCCATTTTGGATTTGGTATCCGTGATGAGGAAAGACATGTTGTTTATCTCATTCTGAACAACAAAGTTCTGCTCCTCCCTTTTGAAGTTCTGAAATTAGAAATTCAAGTGAGATAATTAGCCAAGGGTGTGTGGCACATTTTATAGTGCGTTACACTTACTACTACCAGTGGTGTAGTCTACGTAGAACGCGGGTATACGGAGTATACCCACTTCTAAATTTCAGGGATTTCAGTATACCCACTTAAAATTGATTGATCCATTGTTTTGAATAGTACAAATATATACAGTATACCCACTTCAAAAGATGCTCAAATATGCAGTATACCCACCATAAAAAAGTAGACTACACCACTGACTACTACTACTATCAAAATAGTCTTAAAGTACATTTGGGTTATTCGGGTACAGAGGGTACATTTGGGTTATTTGGGTTACAGTGCCTGGGGTACTTTTGGGTGCACACTTACGGTAAACCATGGAGAGACAACATTCATTGGTCAAAGAAAACACTTTAGTGGGTGCAAAAATGTGAATGCATGTTTCGTGAAAAATAGAAGGGATTGGAATTACATGAGATTTTGCCCAGAATATGAAGATCTCTGCCACCATACGGAATAACTGTTCTGCCTCTGGAGTAGGTTCTTTGAGCCATTTTGCCCTGAAGTAGATAAGAAAGAACACGGCTTTGATTAAAAAATTGTCAAATTCATCATTCATCAGTCGTCAAATTCATCATTCACTTTTTCTTTATGTGAAGGGAGAGGTTACCTGTTGTAATCCACAAATCGTATCAGGAGAGGATAAAAGGCATATAGGTCCCGTACGAGCACGGTGAACTCATCCAGGACGAGCAGCTCTGACTCTGACATCTCCCCCCGACCCTCTGCCTTAATGTTATCCTCGTCGTGCAGTACTATGGCAGCTTTCTTTTTCAATTTTTCCATCAAAGGCAAAAAGTGGGTCTTTAAAAGCCCAGGCTTGGCCTTGCTGATGATGGGTTGAGAGAAAACTGCAAATTGAAGCAAGCGGTTTTGAGTTAGTATGAAAAAAAAAGGTTTATTATAGTTTATATTACATTGCCGTTTAAAGTTGAATATAATAGTGATGTTCATTTCTTTGTTGTATAGGATAATACAAAGACATTTATGAGGTGTCCTAGTGGTGGCTCCAAGATAATTAAAAAAACACTTCATGACTCAGACATTAAAGGATTTCTTTATTTAGATGTTCTGTTACAGCAGTTGAGGACACCAACAGCAGGGCCTCTCATCGCCACACGTATTCCTCCTTCATTGGCTCTGGAAACAGGCTTTTTTTCACTGAAGTGATATTGGCACTCTTTACTTTCTAAATCGCTTACCTGCCAAGCGCTTCATCCAGTTTCCTTCATCAATCCCCAGGTTGTTATAGATGATTTTCAGGATGTTTCCCAGCAGTGTGTTCATATGGGTGGATCTGAGCGAGGTGCAGCAGCTCTCCCGTCTCTCAGGGTTGTTCTCGGGGCCGTACTCCCACCAGCGCGACATGTAGCTGCACAGCATCGGCAGCACCACCTCCATGACGTGGGGCATCTGGACGTAACTCATGCCCGACTCCGCCAGCTCTTTGATCTCCTCCAGGGATTTCTCCAAGGATGGAATGAGAGAACACACCTCCTCGACTTGAGCAGGCACCCCAAGACCTAAAACAAGACAGCAAGACAAAACAGAGAAAGACAGCAGAAACGTGACGATCTACGTACTGTAGGAAAGGAAGAAAGAAAGACAGGTTGTATGTAACCTGTGTAGATGTGCTTAAGTGTGCTGGCTTGTGTCAGACATGTTCAGAGTTCATTCTCAATAATGTTCCGAATTGGTTATAAAGAAAGTGTAGCTTCCCGATTATGATTGTTTTTTACATGTTCCATAAGGGTTCATATTGTGTCTGACACATTTGTGAAAGTGAAAGTGAAAGCGAAAGCCCATCCGGGAATCTCCCATTGTCATTGCGACACAGCCCACCACAGCACACAGTGCAAACTGCACACAACGAAATTGCATTCATGCCACACCTCTGCAAGGGGGCAGCCTCAAACGGCGTACCAATGGAGCAGTGTGACGGGACGGTACCATGCTCAGGGTCCCTCAGTCCTGGAGGAGGATGTACATGGGGGAGAGTACTGGCTAATTACTCCCCCCACCAACCTGGGCTGAGTTTCCCAAAAACGTAGTTAAAGTAGTGAACTGTAAAAGTAGTACTTAAGCCTAAGTAGGGGCCGCCTAGGCAATATATTAGAAATAGGTCTCACATCATCACAAAAAGTTTATACATACACTAATTTACCTCGCACATGCAATTGGCGCAACCATTTATTTGCATGTGCGAGAAAAAAATATTGTATGTAGACCTATAAAATGATTGTATGCATAAACTTTAAGTGATGCGGTATATTTCCTAGGCGGCCCCTCATACTTAAGTACTACTTAGGCTTAAGTACTACTCTACTACGGGTTTTTGGGAAACGTAACCCAGGTGGTTTGGGAGTTGAACCGGCAACCTTTGGGATACAAGTCTAACGCCCTACCTGCTTACCCATGACTGCCTAATGTGTGCGGGTTGGGAAAGGTTCTAAAACAAATGTCCTCCTTTTCAGTTGTTAGCGTTACTTGCAGTCGTACTGTCTGATCATATTAAACACAAAGCCTTGACCCTCACCTACAAAAACTACCTCAAGCTGTATAAGCGTACCACAGTGGGGCTGGGGTACAGTAGATATCACATCACCTCTAACTATTGTTCATTGTTCTGAGGAGCATTTCTAAAAGTGGAATTTCTATGAAATAGAGATGCTCAGAATATCTACACCTAGTCCTTTTCAAATATTCTTGATTGCGGGAAGATAACTGTTATTCAACAAAACTAAAGTGAAAACACTTTTTAAAAACTTGACGACTTTGTATTTAACCAGATTACACCACACTCTCGATTAAAAGGTGCCAAACATAAACAAAAACTGTAATAAATAAAAGAAAAATGTCTGCACACTTAAATCCTGGTTATGTTCTTTTAATTTGAGTTCTTTTAATTTGCCACGCTTTCGGTCTGCTGACCTTCAGTCAACCGAAAGCTTGGCAAATTAAAAGAACACAACCAGGATTTAAGTGTGCAGAATTTTTTCTTTCAATTATCACACTTGACGACTTTGAAAATAAATAAATGTCATTCATATTCTGACTACATTACTATATACAAAAATACAACAACACATAGCAATGACACCGTACTTGTTATCTCCTGAGAGGGTTTGATGTTGTAAATGGAGTGGCTGTTGAATTTGTTGAGCTGAGGTTCAAGAAACGCCACAGGAAAAGCTCCTGAAAAAGCTGCCAAGCATTCCCCTATGGCCGGCCTTTGCCTAGAGAGGAGAGAAAACACTTCTTACCCATCAAATGATAATATTACATAGCCTTCAATAGCCATGCTTCATTATTACAAACTGAAAACTTTTCACTCTGGAAGGTAAGCTAAGGTGACTTAAAACTACATTTTTTACAACATACCTTTCAACATATATACTTTTGCTGGTGCCCAGCGAGTACAAGGAGTTAAGTAGCTTATAGCATGACACCTGGATCTCATCAACTGGAAACACAAACAAACAAAGAAACAAGATAATCAAGATCAAATTATAGGACGATTTGAGGGAAATTCATTTAGAAGAAACACGCTGCATTCATGCGCTTTGGTAATTATGGTAAATACCACACATGAGCGCCCCCCTTGTGGTATTTTCAATTGGACAACTTGTTGAAATTTTGTATATACAATTTTTTGAGACTGGATAATACCTACTTCTCAGAGCAAGTGAAAGGCACAACAACAGTCTCTGGCAGTCAAATCATGACCAAGAAGGAAACGTTAAATGACAAGAGGGGAAAAAAGGAAGGCATGGCGATACTTACGTATGAGGTCCTCCCCAAAGGAGTTCTGTGTGATGTGCTCAAAGAGGGAGGAGAGGACGGGGAGCAGGGCCACTGTTGTGTAGTTGATGATCTGGGTCACCCCCTTGGGCTGGCTTTTGGTGTGGGTGAACTGGCCCTGCTGGAGGTTGTCAATGGTCTTCTCCAGGTCCTCAGCAGCATTGTCGAAGAAGGACCGTAGCGCTGCCTTCACCGAGTCCAAACCTGTCTTCATCACAGTCCTCAAAAATAGACATAGAACAGATGGAGTTGAGCAGGTGGAGAGAACTACTTTGGCACACAGATTGACAACACCTTTTATGAATTAATAACACCAAATACCCTTTAAACCATGTGTGACAGTACTGGATGCATTTCTTGAAACCATAATCGCTTACTACGTTAGCTACTTTGTTGGTTGCAATGCAATTTTCCATTGTCAACAACCCAGCTTGCTAACTGGCTAGCAAATACGATTTTGAGAAATGTATTGGTTTTTAAATGTAGATAAATGATGAGAGACGAGTCATGTGGAGATTTTAGTTGACGAGAAGCCTTTAGTTAAAAACACATCTGCACTGTACAAAGACCAACGTAAGAAGAAACGGTTAACTTAATTGACATTCCAATATTCAAACTCAAACTGAAGATTCTGATGACGCACATGACTTCATGCCTGTAAAACATAAAATGCACAAAAACCATTTCACACAGCCATTCTACTAAAAGTGTACATTTCCAACACTCCTTCTCACTTGCAGGTAGAATGTTCAGCTAGACCTAGTCTAGACTAATGGTTTCAGTCCAGCCATGTCCCTCAGCTTTGTGAACTTTGCTTGAGTCAGGCCTTTGGTCAGCATGTCGGCAATCATGTCATCAGTTCCGCAGTATTTCAGATCCACGGCACCACTCGCAACTTGTTCACGAATGAAATGATGCTTGATGTCGATGTGCTTCGCACGCCCATGGAATTGTGGATTCTTCGTCATACAGATAGCTGATTGGTTATCCTCATAGATCACTGTTGCCCCTTTAGGACAGTTTTTCAGATCTGACAGCAACTGTCGCATCCAGACAGCTTCCTGAGCAGCACTGGCTAGTGCCATGTACTCAGCCTCTGCTGTAGACAGAGCAACACATGCCTGTTTCTTACTCTTCCAGCTTACTGCTGCGCCACTCATCTTGAACATATAACCTGACACAGACTTTCGATCATCTAGGTCTCCAGCCCAATCCGCATCAGAGTAGCCAACGCACTCCTTCTCTGTGCTGTTCTTGCTGTAGAGTAGACCTAGTGTCTGTGTTCCATTCAGGTATCTCAGGATTCTTTTCACTGCTGTCCAGTGCTGCTTGGTCGGGTCAGAACAGAATCTGGCTACATTGCTCACAGCAAACGCTATGTCAGGTCTTGTTCTTGTTGACAGGTAGAGCAGGCTACCCACAGCACTCTGGTAGAGTGTTTGCTCCACTCTCTCTGAATCCTCTGTAGCTTTGACAAGCTTTGCACTTATGTCAGTTGGGGTAGTGACACTTTTAGCATTCTCCATTCCGAATTTCTCCAGAATATTCTTGGTGTACAGGGTCTGACCCATCCAGATGCCTCCATTTGGATTTTGCACGATCTTCACTCCTAGAAAGTGCTTGAGGTCTCCCATGTCTTTCACGTCGAAGTACGTTGTCAGCTCCTTCTTCACCTCACGAATGCGTTTGTCACTTTGTCCTCCTAAGATTAGATCGTCGACATACACTGCAACTAGAAACATCTCGCCCTGAGCTGCTGTGTATATGCAGGGGTCACTCTTTGTTTGCATGAATCCCATCTTCCTGAGTTTCTCATCCAGAACAATGTTCCAGCACCTAGGAGACTGCTTCAAGCCATACAGGCTGCGCTTGAGTCTGCAAACAAGGTTTTCCTTCCCTTTCACGACGAATCCTTCAGGCTGTTTCATGTACACCTCTTCTTTCAGTTCACCATTCAAGAAGGCTGTTTTGACATCCATTTGATGCAGCTTCAGCCCATGTTGAGCAGCAAGTGCAGCAACTGTGCGGACAGACTCAAACCTGACGACAGGACTGAATGTCTCATCATAGTCAGATCCAAATCTCTGTGAATAGCCTTGAGCCACCAGGCGAGCTTTGTGTCTTTCAATTTCTCCATCAGCGTCAACCTTGACCTTGAAGACCCACTTGCTCCCCACGGCTTTCTTGCTCTTTGGGAGTTCCACGAGGTCCCACACTTCATTTGCATATAGAGACTCCATCTCTTTTTGCATTGCCTCTTTCCACTTTGCTTTTTCAGGACTGGTAAGTGCATCACGCACTGTTTCAGGCTCACACAGGTCACTTTCAGCGACGGTCGCCCACTCTCCATAGCGATCTGGCGGTTGTCGAGTTCTGACTGGCCTTTGAGTCTCAGCCTCTGGCTCTTCTGTTTCAGTGACGACTGGTTCTTCACTGTTCAGGCCGTCAAACTCCACCAAACTGTGGTCATGGTGATCTTCGGATGTCTCAACACCACAGACTGATTCGTTTCAGCCCAGAACTTCTGTCGCAGCTTTGCATCAGCCAGCATTGACCTCACTGTCTCAACAAGTGTTCTGTTCATCCTCTCTGCAACCCCATTTTGTTCAGGAGTCTTGGGCACTGTGAGTTCGTGTCGAACTCCTTCTGTCTTCAGGAACGCGTCAAACTCCTTTGACGTGTACTCTCCTCCATTGTCAGTGCGGAGAACTTTCAGCTTTCTCCCACTGTATGTTTCAACTTCTGCCTTCCACTGAACAAACTTGTTGAACACTTCGTCTTTGTGTTTCAGGACATACATCCACACGTAATGACTGTAGTCATCGATGAACGTCAGAAAATATTCTGCTCCACTCAGTGACTTTTCATTTATTTTTCCACACACATCACTGTGCACTAAGCCAAGTGGTTCAGTAGCTCTTTTTCTGCCATCAGATGGGAATGGGGCACGATGGTGTTTCCCTTCAACACATGACTCGCAAAAGTCAGTGTCCTGTAGGACATCGTAGTCCAGTCCATCCACTAGTTGCTCTTTTCGCTAGCCTCTTCAGATTTTGCACTCCAAGGTGACCGAAGCGCCCGGTGCCATGTGGTTCCCTTCGTCTCCTTGTGCGCGCTCTCTGTTGCAGCTGAATGAGCCTCTTTTTGGTTCTTGGGCAGTGAACATAGTACAAGCTATCCACTTTCTTTGCAATTGCAATTGGCTTTCCATTAGCATCCATTAGGCTACATTCATTAGCACTGAACTTCACAGTCTTTCCAGACTGAGTTGCCATGGACACACTGAGCAGGTTGTAGGACAGGCGTGGTACATACAGCACATTACTCAGCTTGCATTTTTGAATTTTGTCATCAGCAAGTATCATGTTGAGCATGACAGAGCCACTTCCTGTAGCCTCAACTGAATATCCATCACCAAGAGTAACTTCTTGAATTGGCTGTGAGCTTTCAAATTCAATAAACATCTTCCTGTTATTGCACATATGACAGGTAGCTCCAGAGTCCACAATCCAGCTATTCATTTTTTCTCCAGATTTCACTGATAATGCCTGACTCACTACTAGACCTACACACTCATTGTCATTTTTCTTTGTTTCACTTCAGCCTTGTTTGATTTTTGCTTTGATCCTTTTTGGCTTTGCTTTTCATCATTTTGCTCACTCCTAAGCAAGTTTCTGCAATTTCGTTTGATGTGGCCCAAACTTTCCACAGTGGTGACATTTGGGACCTTTCCCTTTAAAATTTCTGTTTACTGGTCATTGCTTTCGCGTCACCGTTTGCATCTGCATCACGTTGCTTCATTTTACGCTCCTCATGCAGTAAGCGCTCAGTCACCGTTTCCATTTTCGGCACATCAACACTTGCTTCTAATGCTGTCACAATCATGTTGAATGACTCTGGCAGACTCGCGAGTAGGTAAACTACGCGGTCATCTTCATCAATCGGATCTCCAATTATTGACAGCGCATCAAACGTTTCAATCATTTGCTTAATATGATCTTGAACAGACTCACCATCTTTCAGGGTTAAACCGTGAAGTTTGCGCCTCAGCGACAGCCTGTTTGCCCAAGTTCTTGCTTGGAACTGATCTGCGAGCTTGCGCCAGACAGTGGCAGGGTCCCGCGGGTCTCCGAGTAGGTAAAGCAGCGATGGTTCAATTGACAACACAATCGTAGCCAACGCGCGGTCCCGCTTCGCCACAAACTTCGGATATTCCTCCTTTTCCGTTCGTAGAGGAGTTGCCACTTCACCTTTCACTATTCCCCAAAGTCCATCTCTCACCAACGCCATCTGACATTGCACTTTCCATGTTGGATAGTTAGAGCCGTTCAGCGGAACAATTGAAACCTTCAAACCTTCCGACATCATTCTTCTCTCTTCTCTCGAAGTATTTCCAAAGAACTATCACGGCTTCTTTTCAGCATGTCCTGGGCCCATAACCTATTGGGTTTTAAATGTAGATAAATGATGAGAGACGAGTCATGTGGAGATTTTAGTTGACGAGAAGCCTTTAGGCCTAGTTAAAAACACATCTGCACTGTACAAAGACCAACGTAAGAAGAAACGGTTAACTTAATTGACATTCCAATATTCAAACTCAAACTGAAGATTCTGATGACGCACATGACGTCATGCCTGTAAAACATAAAATGCACAAAAACCATTTCACACAGCCATTCTACTAAAAGTGTACATTTCCAACAAAATGTACCCCAGTTTGAGAGGTATTCGTACTCATGCTGTCCAGCTCGTCTGAACAAAGTATGATAGTACATAAACACTACAGATTCTTACAAAAGTGAAAAGGGGACTTACCTGGCATCAAGTGTTTGTCCTAATATGTGTAGACAGTTCACAATTGAAGTGGCATCATTTCCTAAAAGAGAAAAGGAAGTGGTTGTCCATCAGTTACAATTGTCATTCCAAACTATGTAAACTGATTTCATTATACGTATTATGCTCATAATACAGTCTGCAGTATATCACCACTTCCATGTGCCTCTCTAAACCTTTATGTACAGAGATGCTTGATACTCCCCATCTTTTTGTCAAGAGAAAGCCACACATTTTCAAAAATTAGAACGTCAAACTCTACCTGAAGTAAGTAAAAAGTATCGTGAAAGTATCTTTAACCACAGTGATGACAGTATTTATTTCAGTTGCATACTGTGTGTTGGAGATTTCCACAAGGGATCACCTGCGCCTAGCAAACCTCTGGGTCCATAATTTAAAAAAAAAAAAAAAAGATTTTACAATGTTGTCTAAATAAATCACAATATAATTCCATCAACTATATCACTCCTTCTGCTACATCAGAATCTCACCACCACTTCTTGTTTCTATATTCACTAAAAAAGTTGGTCAACTAATATGGTTTCACATTTACAGAATACTCACACATACTCGCACAGATTTAAGTAGCAATACAGCAACATCCATGAAAAAGAAAGCTGGCAAAATCATAGCCTAATTCTTTGTTTTACCTTGGACCAGGCAAAAGGCAAGACAATATTGTGCAAGCTTCCACACTATCCTTACCAAAAAGTGATATCCTATGTCTGACAAGAACTCCGAGTTTGCAGAAGAGGCTGAGCAAGAGAGGGTTTGCAATGAGAGAAAAGAGAAAAGGAGAAAAAACACATTTCTAATAGTGCAAGAAAGTTGTATAGAAAGACTGTATAGGAATATAAAAAGAAACCTATAATGATGGAAACACTAGAAAAAAGTAGATAAAACTGAAGTTGGTCAGACCACTACAGATATAATCACTTGGGCAACACAGAGTAACTGAGTAACATGTTTGTACTATGTTAAAAAAAATGTAAATTTCAATTATATATTATATTAAAAAAAAAAAAACTTGGGATCAATCAATCAAAAAATATTTATATAGCACATGATCACATTAGTGATAATAAGTGATAAGCCATTCAGTGATGCTGTACACCTCTCAAGAGCAAGGAGACACATCTTATGTTAGTGGTCTTTACGACTTTGTATCCTTCGTATCCATTAACTGGACATCAGAACTTGGGTTTAATCCTCTCCTTCCAACAACTGTATGCCATTTTCCATAATGAGAAAGATTACAGGCAATCTGGAATACTGTACTGAGGTTCTGGAATACTGCAATGGAGTTTTTGGGTTATTTGGTGGTTGTTGGGTGATGACATCATCAGGGAGCTTACAAATGTCAGCCACAATCTCTCTTCGGCATGTGCAGAATCCTGCCGTCATGCTCCTACTGCACCTAGTGCTGGCAACACATCTGCTGGCTCTAAGTACAGTAAGTCCTGAATCTCAAACTTTACTTTAGTTACTGTACATTATTATTTCAGGACAGTGCACATTGATGAACACATACACAGTACATGTACGTAAATGTGACAGATTGTAGCCCAGGTACTGATCTCTAACTGTAGTCCAATAGGCAGGTTAGACAAGTCCTTTTAACAAACTCCCCTTTCCCCATAGTAAATAACCCAAACTAGGGATGACTCCTGAAACAATGCCGAATTTCCCCATATGTGATGCCCTGGGTAAGACTAGTGCCATGCTGGCCAGCAATTACACCAACATTCCTACCTCCTCATTCTGCACACGAGGGGGGCACAACGTTAGTTAGCTATCAAAATCGCTGGCTTTTCCCAATTTGTTTGCCTTCAATCAAAAATGAACATTCACTAACTCAAACATTTACAACAAATTAAAAAATGATTACTGTATTAGCAATTGTGATGAACAGTTTACCATGTCAAACAACCCCATTAACTAACTGCCCAGCCAAAGGTTGTCCATCTAGTGTAGAAGTCTTACCTGGTTACCATTTCCTTCTCTTTGTTAGAAGCATGGCCACCACTGCTTAGAGGTCGCAAAGCAGTGGAAAGGAAGTACATGTGATGGTTTTTGAAATACTGATCCACTAGGGGCAAGGCCACCTGAGACACATGATGTACAAATATCTTTCAAAACAAGTATTACTGCTTTGCTTACAGTTAAAGTGTGCATGCTCAAGTAGGGGGGAGCCAGGTCGATCGGAAAATGAGAGACGAACAAATTGAGAAAAAAAAGATTTCCGCGCACATTCAGCATGCAGGACTGATCATCCTACGGAAAGCTTGTGTCTACGCCATATCTATCAAACATTATTTACATTTTTGTTAGTAACATGTTCCGATTCTACACAGTCTCATTCTGATGTGTCCATTTCTGACGCCATTTGGCCAGACAGCAGTTTTTGGCACTAAAGTTATGCCCTTGCCATCAAAAAGACTTCCGCACAATGGTTCCGGCAAAGTGCGGCACACTGCTCTGCCAATGTTTGATTCCATGGTTCTCAATACAACCCCGCACACCGGCGCAAATGTCTGTGGATGACCGGACATCTGCACTGGTGCTCTGCACTTTGGAGGAACTGGTGTGCAGAGGGCCTAAAAGGCACCCTCTTGCAGAAGAATAACTTCATTGACAGTTAGGGTTAGGGAAAGGTATAGGTCTAGGTGACTGTGTCAACATATGATGCGACGGGTATGCCCTCTGCATCAGAAATTGCAGCCTGTTCAAGTGGCATCACAAATCGACGCCAGGGGTTTGAGACGAGGGTGTCTGATTGGAATTTCATGCAAAAATAAACCTGCATTATGTTTGAGTTTTGAGCTGACATGTAAATTCATTTGTAGTAACAGTAGTCAGCTTGGCTAAAAGAATGAAAGGTGAGCTTAATTGATGAGGGCATCTCGATATTGACTAAGGGTAGAAAAAGAATAAAAATCGACCCATTTTATACAAGTGTTCTGTTGAGTGTGTCCACAATAAAGCTATAGGATGCTGCATACAAGATGCTGTTTCCTTTGTCTGGCATTCATGTTTCACAGAACCTGACTGGCCAAGAATGTCATCTTAACCATAAAACATCTGAAATTACATTGGCATCTAGGAGACTAGATATGTGACTTGTTGTCAAATTATAGAACTACTGTATCTGTATATGTTGCACAGTCTTATAAACACGTTAAAGTAAAAAGTGTGCCAATCGAACCGGTTCTCCCATACTGCATGTATGCTCATGATTCTTGGAAAATAATGGAAAGGTTAAAGGAGCATAAAACTGTCCATGCAGCATGCAGACTTTAACAAAGCCAAGCAAAAGAAATGTCAGAAAAGGATAAAAAATATACAACCTTTCCAAAAAACTTCATTTGCTGTCCATGACACCCCTTTTCTCCCTTTTGCACATCAATGACATCTTGCAAAATGAAAATGAAAATATAATCAGAACCAAGTGTACACCTAGTAATATGAATATGCTAATAAAATTCAATACAATGCCAATGTAGGCATGTTAAATCGAATTATGCATTGTTTAAATAATGCTACAAATGCTACACATACAAATGCTATAGAAGGGGTGGAAAACGTATTACATGTATTAATGCACAAGTGTAGCCTCTCACTGCAGATGGGCAGCCCATTGATGGGCCAATTCACTCTTTGCTGGAAACACTAAATTACATCGTAACAACATTGCTAAGTCAATGCAAGGAGTCTTAGGTAACCAATTAGGCCTTGGTCAATACCATTTTGGTGACAATAAGTTTATAACAGAGCAGAGGCTAAGAGTTAAGGGGTTAAGATGTGATGGAACTGTGAAAATGGTGAGATTTCCCCTCACCAAGTTCTAACAGATGCTCATGGGCCTGGTCCACATAGTTGATGAGCTGAAGCAGAAATGTGAATGCAAACCGCTTCTCTATTGAGGGAGTGTCCAGTTCCTGATCCTTCTTTAACCTTTAAAAAGTTTAACAAAAACATGCATTAACATGGTTATGCTCAGATATTCTCATTTATAAGCATTTTTAAATAGGTAAACGTATAAGGGACAAACTCTGAATTTCCCAATGTATTGTATTATCCTGCTTAAATACTCGCTTGTAAGTGGCTTTGGATAAAAACATCTGTTACATGCAATATAATCCTTGTATCCATGATGTGACGTACAGTACTGTATGTATAAAACAGGTTTTAACAAGCTACTGTGGCTTTTGAGACCAAATGAAATTCATTAGCTTTCTGTTGAATTTACCAAGGAGCCTCATTATGAACTGCAAGCACTTGGTACTGATGGGCTGCCATTCAAAAGATTCTACATGTGTCGGCTCACAGATTGGGGCGATCTCAAAATGCATTGCGGGTCCATGTGTTCCATCAGCGCTGTTGCCTTTGCCAAAAACGTTGATGTTGATTAAATGTTTTAACTTCTCAGGCAGTGATGGGTCTGTAGCAACCCAATGTAAGTAGGCTGCCGGATGTGAGTGCCCGGATATCCGCCCGAGTATTTACGTCTATTTTACCTCAGCTACTCGATTTCGGTCGTGTATTTACGACAGTTTAACCTCAGCTACTTGATTTCGGTCCGATTTGAGTCTGACTGAAGATGGAAGGGACATAGGTGCCGTGCGTAAAGAGCCCACAGCACATCGCCGTTTCGGCGACACCAGTTCCTAACATAAAAATAATAATAATAATAATAATAAATAATAATAACAATAATAATAATAATAATAATAATAATAATAATAATAATAATAATAATATGAAATTATAACTAAAAACCGAATTGATTTGGGTGTGAAAATTAAACCGGGCACTCAAAGGGAATCCATCAAAAGATAACGGCGTTACTTTCTCGTCGGCATTATTTTGTTTTTATTATCCAGGAGGAATGAGCTGAAAACTGCAGCAGTCACCTTGCACAGTTCTAGCTGCTCTGAAGCACGTGCGTGTCTAAGCAAATCATCCTGCCCATTCGCAATGTTAAATGAAAAGTTCTGCACAAGACTATAGCCTAAAATAGATGCGCTGTCACAGACACTGGAATAGCCCGTTTCGGAAGGCATTAAAGTCACGAGTTTACCCAGTCGGGAAGTTTCTGAGTTTTACTCCTTACATTAGTGAAACATAACATCAGGATATCCTACAAGTTAAAATAATATCTGGGCATAGCCTTCTCTCTGAGTTAGAAAACAGCAGCTATGCCGCATATTGTGTAGTTATTATTTGGTGGTGCAAAAACAACACGCGAAACCATGCCGCATATTGTGCCATTATTATTGGTGATGCCGAAACAACAAAGCCAGATTGGTGACTAGAGCCTGCCTACATTTAGACATAGCCTACTAATTTGATTGTGCCATGTAGTCCTACATTTAAAAGTGTCAGTGCAGAATTAAACTGGCTGGGCGCTGAATATAAATATTGGAGCCATTCTCCCTCCATGTCTAGATACAGTCAGAGGGGCGCGCGCACGCTCTTATTTCTGTATTATATGAAAATATCCTAAAACGGTCACAACATCAGAGGACCTTCGTGGTGGAGGATACTTGCGGCGGGGGCCGATACCGAGTTGTTACGGGACATTCTTAATATTATTGAAGGGACAGACCATGCTCGATACTTTACCCGGTCTAAATGTAGCACTCGAAAAGTTATGCCACACATTGTGCAGAATATTTGGTGATGCCAACAACACGTGAACTAGGCACATTGGAGACTACAGCCTATAATTTAGACATAGCCTATTCATTTGATTGTGCTACGTAAACTTAAAAGTGTCAGTACAGAATCAAACGGGACGCTGAAACATTGGAGCCAGTAACTTCGTGTCCGGTGGATATTGTGCAGATGTGTGCGCGCGCGCACAACTAATTTCTCTCCCATCTCTTTGCGCATCAAGCCTCCGATCTCCAAAAAGACTCGGGCACTCAGGATAACTGTTTACACGAGCTGTTTAAATAATGTGATGCACGTTCTTCATGACATGGCATGGTTTGGCCACCCTAAATTCAACATGACTGCATTCGCACATATCGTTTAAACATCCATGATGGAATTGTCACTCTTAATGTGCAAGTATTGGATATGAAAAAAATATCCTAAAACGGTCACAACACCAGAGGACCCGTGGTGGTGTGGTGGATATTTGCGGCGGGGGCCGAGGCCGCGTTGTTACGGTAGGCTACAATCATATTATAAGGGACAGTCAGGCGACACAGCGCGACTCACATAGGGTAGCTGTGGTACCGCAAAGCATTCCTGATGGTGGAAATGAATGCAAATGCATGCAAATACTCGGGCGGATATCCGGGCACTCACATCCGGCAGCCAACTTACATTGGGTTGCTACAGGGTCAGCCAATTAGAGTGTGTATATGCATAACCCTCCCATATGTCAGACACGCCTTCCATCATCCATCCAGCAGGATGTGGCCAGCCTGAAGCAGCACTCTGGGTTTGAGTGTAAAGTTTGAGCAGGGTTTATATTACACTTTATCACCCAGTGAGCAGACGGAACGTCTTCTGATTGGCTGAGCAAGTGTCCTTTATTCCCCAGTAGCAGGACACCTATGATGTCATGCGGGCGTCCAAGTTGCTTCTTTTTTTAACTTTCTGGCAAAGTGCCGTTACTAGTTCTATCGCATCTGGTTGTCTAGTCAAGACCGCGTCGTTAGTTCTACCGCATCTGGTTGTCTAGTCAAGACCCCGTTACTAATTCTATCGCATCTGGTTGTCAAGTCAAAAACCCAGTCTGCAATTCTATCGCATTTGGTTGTCAAGTCACCCCAACATTCTGCACGCGTCCTTACATGCCTCCGATAGAGGCGTGTCTCACTAGATTAGGAAGTGGTGCCCATAGCAACGTAACAAGCGCAGTGGTGAATCTACTTTCTCACGAAGCCTTAGATCAACATATTAATAAATTAATACTATTAATGCTGGTAACCGGGTGATAAGCGGAATAGCGGCCTTCGAGGTGTCCCGATATCAAGGTAAAATGGACTTGGCGAAGTGAACAGCCCTTTGGCTGCGCCGTCGGGCTGTTTAGAACGCTCCGCCTCGTCCATTATTTCCCTTGATATCGGGACACCTCGTCGGCCGCTATTCCATACATATTGTACACCCTATGATCGGCATACTCATATGATATGGGCATCAGTTTCTATTGAACTGAGATGACAGAGAGGATTTTAGCACCTATATGGTTAGAAAATAAACATAAACATAAAAAAACATTTTTTTTAGTCAGGTACAGTACACACAGGAGAAATACTTTTGTCCTTTTTAAACTCACCTTGACACAGAATAGCCATTTATCTGGAAAAACTTGAGGACGTCTTGGGCTTTCTCCCGGTCTCTGGACTTCTCTTTGGCAGTTAGCGTGTCGTACGGCACCAGCAAAGGATGGCTACCTCCACCTATCAGAAAACAAGCACTTGAGGGGTCATGGCACAATGTAGACACACAAGCAGTCATTTGTATCTGTTATTTGTATCTGTTATGCTCATTTTACTCATCTTAGATACCTCTTTCCATCTTACTTTACACCTTACACAAAATGTACCACGAAGGTCAGAATTTTTGGAAGTGGGAAAGTAGGCAACCTCTGCTGGTCGACACCTTCAGATAACTTAAGAGGGGAGACAACTCATCCCCTAATATGGTGCAGTATTACCAACTGTAGGGTGAAATCTAAGGAGGGAAGGGGCCCATAAGGTGTACTTTTTATATTGCAATAAAACTACTTCTTTAAAGGGATACGCCACCTCCAGGCTAAATTTAGTGTCTCCCCGCATTCCCAAGACTTAAATAAGTGTGTGAAAGCGTTTTCCTGGCGATCCAGCCATTGTCCAAATCTGTCAGCATTGAACACTGCTTGAATTCAAGTAGTTCCATGCAACATTGCAGCGCCAAGCGAAAGATTTCGGCCAAAGTGAATAAATTCACTTGAGTCATTCCCCCCCCCCCCCCCCCAATTAGCCTGTCCCAAGCCCCTCCCATCGAACGTGACGTCATGCTACCTCGGACAACTTCGGCTTCTCGGTCAAGATGCGGCTGCTGCTGTAGGAAACCTAATATTCAATATGGGGACACAAATAGCCTAAAGTTGGTATTGCTTTTGTCAACCACATCAGGACAAAATATTTTAGTCAACAATTCTTTAACATTAATTTGGCCTGGGGGTGGAGTATCCCTTTAATAATATTCCTAATACCAATTTTAATTAATTAAGGTGACAATGAATTATCTGCTTCACAAAGGTATGCTTTTCGAGATTTTTGTAGATCATTGGTATTAGTTGGTATTAGTGGCAGTCAAAAATGCATTTAGGCCGTACATAATACTTGTATATACAGTATACCATTACCTACACTATCAATGTGTGAAATCATAATTCATTAAGAAACATAGCCATAAAAATCAAGGCTTTTTTGTTTAATCTTTCTTAGTTTACGGATATCTGAAGGCTGATCTATATTTTAATAATCTAACAATATACCATGACAAATGTAAAATGAATAGTATGACTTTTGAAGAAGTCAATAACAAAAATCAAAGTGGATTTGATACTACCTTTGGCTTCAAGCTCAGATTTCTTATTCTTTGCCCATGTGTTATGATAATTCTCTGCGAGTAGTTCAGCCAAGGACTGAAAAAAGAAAATATACCATGAAATGTGTAATCTGTACATACCATATAATTTGTAGAACTACAAATAAATATACAGTAATGGGTAGCACATATGATGCTAACTGTAACAAGTGAACACATGCAGATGTGTGCAACTCACTGACTACTCACTGCTGTGTAAAGTACATATTTTAGCCCCAGTATGCACACATTCCAGTTCAGTTCGGTTGAGTCCCACAGTGCACTTTCATTTAATTCCGAATTGTGAGGTGTTTACATGATGTTTTCATCACGGAATTAAGTTTTATTTGGGATTAAATGTCCCATGTAACCGAGGCAATTGAAAAGTTGCCTACCATAGTACTACACTACTGTACTATGACACAACACTGGGCCTTTAGTAAAGCACTACGACTTGGTCATCGCCATTCGGGGAACAGCAGATTTATAATGCTGTGTCTTAACGTTAATGGTGGAGCAATGTGCTGCTACTTCCAGGGGTTCACTCACATGCAAGTCTCTGGAAAGTGTGACGTTGCTCATGTCGATCGGTCGAGGACTAAACCCCTGGGCACCCTCCATGGAATGCTTCATGTAAAAAGAAAAAAAAATGGATAAACTGCTTTATTTGAGACAACAGGATAGTGACAGAGGGACAGGAAACGAGTGGGGAGAGAGAGACGGGAAAGGACTGGCAAATGACCCGGGCCGGAATCGAACCCGGGTCGCCAGCGTAGTAAGCTAGCGCCCCACCGTTAGGCCATGGTAGGGCCAAAAAATGGATACACTAATGTGATTCCATTAACAAGCTTCTTTACAAACCTACAATTATAAACTGTAAAAGGCTTTAAGATATGGCTTGTCTTTATACTACAGACAGTGAAGTTGCCAATTTAGCTCAAAAGGATTCACTAACCGTTTTTTTTCAGAGATGTTTTTGAGAAACGTCAATACAGATCAAACAAAATGTTGTTGTTTACATGTTACATCTTAGAGCAAGGATCAACACCCTTGTTAACAATTCTGTTACTTTTAAACTCTGTCAATATATTTTTTTAAATACATTTTTCAGCATTCTGGTAAAATATTCTATAGAGAACTGAACAAATAGAACAATTGCATTAATTCAAAAAGGACTTGTTTTTGATTACCTGACTTGACAATGAAATCCGGCGTGTGCGGTTGTGAAGCGTGGATGTGTCACCCTCTCTGCTCCTCTCGATGATCCACCCCCATGACAAGATGGTCTTTAAAGACTCCTTTATGGGCAATCGATATGTCTCTTTGTCCTGATAGAGAGGCGCAAACGTATGCAAGTTACATTGTGGTAAACGACATGTTTCCAGGTACTGTGTGAGGATTTAAAAGAAAATGCACCACGTAGCATGACATGGTAATCTTGATTACTCTTGATTATTCTATAATTTGAGTAACATTTTAAGTCCATGGGCTTTATTTGTCAATTCCATTAACTATTAACTGCAACCAATGATGTTTTGAACATCAGCACACATTTATCTTTCATATAATACAAAAACTCAAGAAGCAAGAATGAATATCATATTAGCATGTAAAAACTTGTTTTGACGAGGATGTTGATTCACAGTAATTATCACAATATGAAAAATTGAAAAAGACTATTGTGCTTTTCCATTATGCATTAAATTGGCCATTTTGTGTGCCTCCCCAGGTCACACACTGAAACCCTCTCCATAAATCAGTAATGGTTTGGTCCTAAGTCCTAAGAGGTCATTACCTCTTTGGGTGGTAATGTGAAGACCGTTTGGTACGTTTTGAGTTCACCTCTACCGTAATTGAAACCATTCTTTTGTATGGTCTTTGTTGTCAACTTTGTTGTCAACATATTCATAAACCTGAATTAGAAATCATATGTAGAAAAATAAGAATTAATTGATAAAGGTGTTGTGGTGAAAGTCAGGCACGTGCAGAGCATAGTTGCCCACGGTGCCCGAGCAACGGCCCTTTTGCCCACATTGGCTGATATTGCCCTTCCAAGGGAGGGGAAAATAATTTGGCAATTATAATTTCATATTTCAATATCATTTGATTTCTTTATAATTCATAATTTTGATTGAAGTTTTGTACAATAAAGACTTAAGTCAGTCATACAAATTCATCAGACCCGTCGAGAATGGGCACGAGCGATGTGAGGTAGTTCTAGGCCTACGCAACAACTCCGGTGGGGAGGGGCACGCGACAGGCGCTTGAGCGCCTATAAGAGACACGAAAGATTTTGAAGATGCCTGGGTGTCGGCTAGAGCCCTACACACAGTCTACATATTAGGGTACAAAATATGCTCACAATCAACCTCTCTATTATCAACAATGTTGAGTTTAGAACTTTTAGTTATCATACATCTGACAGCCAGCCAGCGCCACGTTTAGGTAGCAAAAAAAAAAAAAAAAACCCCGACAGCCAGCTGTAGATATGCCTCGGAAAAATAGGCTAAGATTTCATGTTTCAACTGATTTGCTTTGCAATTCGTATTTTTGATTGAAGCTTCCTAAATTAAGTTTTCAAATTCAGATTCACCTGCACCTCGAGAGATAGGCAAAGGGAGGGGCAGCATGCGCGTTGGGGGGGGCACGCGCAGCTCTACATGGGAGGGAGGGGGGAGCAAGCATGCATGCGATGCGACCAGGGCAGAGACGCAAAATATGTCGAAGATGTCGTGGGAGTAGAGCGACTGCCCTGGCGGCCTGAGGTGAGCTGGAAACATAGCAGACTACACAGTATTACACTACATGACCACAATTAATGCCTCTTAAAGCCGATGTCGAGTTTAGGACTTTAATCTGACAGCCGGTGTGCCACGTTCAGATATTGGGGAAAAACGACAGCCAGCTAGCTTGCAGTCATTGTCAACGTTTTACATGGCTCAGGTTGTTTTGTGGAAGGCTAACTCAACTAAGAAACGTGCAGATGACATGTCGTTTTATCAAGCAAGAGAGAACTTAAGGGGGTAGGCTAGCTAAAGGAAGCACATCTCTGCAGAGTTGGCTGCGAAAAAAAAATGAACAGGTGCAGGTGAGGCAGAGAATCTTGTTCAGGATTGTAGAGGTTTGATCTTGGTGAGACCGCTTGGA
The DNA here is from genome assembly GCF_034702125.1 of Engraulis encrasicolus. NCBI lineage: Eukaryota > Metazoa > Chordata > Actinopteri > Clupeiformes > Engraulidae > Engraulis > Engraulis encrasicolus. Next base: position 15,156,760 of record NC_085873.1, read on the forward strand.
ACGTGCTTTTTCTTACCCTGATATACTCCCCGACCCAAAGATACTGTTTCCACTGTCAATGTCCATGTAATTGAAATAAATCCACTCCACATGATAACTGGCGTTTACTGTTCTTCTCAAGACATAGGCCTACAAAATGTGCATGAACTAACTAAAATATCTGTAATGAAAATAAAAGGTTATTAAGTATGCGAGAAGCTCGGGGCTTCAGAGCAACAGATAAGAACTGGTCGCTCCCAGGCCACGGTTCTTTGCGATCTGAATGAAAGCCGGCTCGTCAATTCTTAAAGCGACAGTACACATTTTTTAATATAGGCTACAAAAGACCCAACAAATGACCTAAACCTGTGAATTCTTATTGTTTTAGCTTTCCTATATAATATTCATCATTTTAATCATGGAATATGCATATTAACGAAATTTCAAATTCAAATGAAATGATCTTTTAACCATTTTAAACCATTTCTATTTATTATAACTTAAAGTCTACTTTGGCTGCTACAAGGATTATAAAGATGACAGTGGGTTAATTGATTAAGCATCTTCATATTTAGCCTATTAATTTACTCATCATTTCATTTCATTTAAGATGAGGATGACTCAGAGCCACAGACCTCTGCACATAGGGCAGGTAGGCATAAGACTGATCATCTCTGTGACTGATAAGTTACAGGTTTAAAAACTATCAAGGCTTTTTCTCATAATTTCATTTAATTTAGGGGCAGCCACATACCACACATGAGGAAATGTGGGATCAGGAGACATTTAGGGCAGGTGGGCATAAGGCTGATCATCTCTGATATGATTAATAGGTAGGCCTACATGTTTAAAAACTAGCATGTTATATCATATGGTACGCATTCAAGATACTATACAATAAAATAATATTAATAATTATGACAATAATATACTACTTCTACTACTACTACTAAAAACAATAATACCCATGGTGCAGTTTCCTAAAAATTTCTGAAGGCCGCTCATTGTTGATGGGTTTTCTTTTTGTTTTTTGTTTTTTGGGGGGGGGGGGTTGCCCTTTCTTCAGGTTAGAGCAACTGCCCTTTGAAATTCCTGTGCACGTCCCTGGTGAAAGTTCTGAGGTATGCAGTTATCACAACACCCTGAAAATGGCAGAAATGCCAAACTGTGTCACCATCAATGTTTGTGCTACATATCAGCTATGCCAGTTGAGGAAGAGTATGTTTTTGTCAATTTATCTCCATGTCGACAGACAAAAAAAACCAAATGATTTGTGTTTTCGGGAGATGGGTTTGTCTGTTCTTTTTTTCTCCTAAAAAAGCCAACTTGCCAAATGCCAAATGCCAACTTGTTCTCCTGCACTGTCAACTGTGTTACTCCCAACAATTGTGTTACATTGTCTGTCAACTGTGTTGAAAGTGTTTTTGTGCAATTGATCTCTTATGTGTTGGAGGAATCCTAAAAACATATACTGGGGATTATCTCTGGAGAGGGAAGTATTTCATAGTCCAAAGTCCAATTCAAATCTGACGTTACAGGGTTTTATAATTTAAAAAGTCTGCATCACAGTGAATCATAAAATCCTATTTATGAAGCTCAAGAATCACATTTTCCATATCAGTTGCACAGATTGATTTAAAAATTCTTGTTATTGGACTTAATCACTTTCAAACTTATGTCTTTTCAACTGTGTTGTATTTTTAATCTATGTTTGAAATGACATAACATTTGTCCATAACACTGTTGACAAAATAATCATGCAAATGTTTGTTTTCGTTAAAATATTTAACAAATCACCCATACAAGGGTAGATGACGGATAGGCAGCAAAAACATTTTTTTCACAAAACATTGTTTATGAGGAGTCTACGTAGTGCAGCAATTAATCTTTCAAAAAATCCAAGTGGTCACAATGTTGGTCTATTCATTGATTATTTATTTACGTTGATAAAGCAATTTGCTGAAAATATGTCCTTTGGTGTGACGTTAAGAAATAAATATATTAAGTAATGTAGAAATGGCTTGATTGAGTTTTATGAACATTGTTACACTCTTCATATTTATTGCAATTTTTTAAAGTCTTAATTTAATGAAAAATTACCATTTAAGTATTTTTTTTCCCATTAGATGTGAGATTATTAGAAACCTTCGAGGAAAAACAGGGATATCTTTCTTTTAAATGTTCAAAATTGTCCGAATTTATACGAACTTTTCAGGGACGATAATTTGCTCTTCCCTACTGCAATATTCAGTGTTTATCAAACATATTGTTTAGCTCAAACAAATATTTGAGCATTTAAAACATGTCACACCGTAAGACATTCATGTCACGCTAAAGGACAGAAATGCCAAACTGAGCCAGAAACAAATATATCAACATGATTATTTTGTCTTTTGATCATAATATAATGTTGTAGTCAATATGGACCTACACTTTACACTTATAAGTCTTTGAATCGTCGATTATCAGCCTATCGTAACTCTTAATGACAGCCATGCGGTCATTGAATGTAACCTGCAGAGCTCGTAAGACTCATACTGAAGTGTGACCTTGGCATGACCATCACACTTTTGTAGGTATGCTATGACTGTCACACCATTGAACCTGTAGTGTGTAGTGGCCAGTGCCTGTTTGGTATCTCAAGCTGGAAAGCACATTTATGCTGTATATTGAGCTCTCCACTGCATACTTAATTCATCTATACTCCTCTATATACTGTCTCACTTATCTTTCCTTCACTGTTACCGTTATATTTTATGGTTTCAAAGCACCATTAATGACATTTTATATCATTTGACAGTATCTTATGTTATTGTTTTATATGTATAATATGATGTGTGTCTGCCTATTGGGCCTAGAGCCTGTAATAAAGTTCATATATATCTAAAATCAACAGCAAATATTCATCAACAATGCATCAAAGTATAAATTCCAAAGGCCAATAAAGGAATAAGTAATTTGAATACACAATATTTATCTAGTCAAACAAAAAAAAAACAAAAAAATGTACTACCAGTTGTTTTAAAAGCTATTTCTCAAATATCTAGTCCATTGGTGTGACCTGTTTGTCCTTTGGTGTGATACTCCAAAGTGTCACACCATAGGACTTTTACCATCACACCATAGGACTTTTACCATCACACCATAGGACTTTTACCATCACACCATAGGACTTTTGAGCTTTTGAGTTAATTTAAAGCCATGTCGTTGCCAACTGAAATACAATTTCACCTTTAGTAAGATGCATTTTCATACATCTACATAAGAAAAAAATATGAAAAATATACACTATTGTCAAAATGTATTTTATGGCTGTCACACCAAAGGACTACAAAACTAATACATCTTGTGGTAGCAAAACATAATTGATTGACTGAAGAACTCTGAGAGAAAAATCTAAAATCCACCCTTGCCATTGACTTCTTAAGGGTCTAAAGTCACAATTTATGCACGACTGGAGCTTAAACAATAGATACTTATCCACAGAATTACCCATGTCAGTATGTCACACCACAGGACATTGTTTTCTGCGACAAAGTTTCATAAGTCCATACGGTCTCAGAAAAACAGGAAAAAAATTAAGCATTGCCACTTGCTAAAATAGACACCTTGAAAAACATGCCAGGGTTGTTTAGACAAATTACTGAGCTTTGATTATTTATTTAAAAATGTTTTAATATGGAGAACCAGGCTTGCCTCAGTCACACCATAGGACAAATGTGACATTTGACTCAAAATTAAGTATACTTATTTAAGCTCTGGATTTATTACACATTACTTTTTCACAACAACGACATTAGTTTAATCATTTAAAGCATTGACAATTTTGAAAGCATGAATTTACTTAATTTTAAGAGCCTGCGACAGCAAAATTTACACGTCACGTCATCTACCCACAAACATGCCAAGGCATGGTCAAATTTGTATCTTTTTACACACAAAAATATTCATGCAGACTGAAATAAGCAATGCAAGGAAAAGCTTACCTTCTCTGACAAGCTTTTGTACGATTTCAAAAGAGGATGAACCTTGGAGGATTCACAGAGCTGTTCGCCATACACCCAGCCTAAAGTAAACTGAGAAAATAAAATAGAAGTTGATTATTACAAAGTATGCATGAGTTTTTCTTCTGCATTAAGTTGTTCATTTGTTTTTACACTTTTAAAGGTGCATCGTGCAATATTTTTGTGAATGGGCAGCATGAATTCTGGAAAGAAACTGCTAAAAATAGGAAAAATACCTTATCCATAGACCACCGCTCATGCGAATGCTCAGCATATTTGGTGATGAAGGAATCCAGTTTTTCAGGAATAGTCACACTGTGCAGAAGAATAAGCATTAAGGTACTTCAAAATGTCACCTACTGCATACAAAAAACTGCAACTTTTGAAAATACAAACAGACTTTGAAGTATCAACTGGCTGGGGGTTGAAGTTTCCTTCTGCGTCCATTGATGACTGCTTCTCCAGCAGGGCCACATAGTTGGACTCCATGTAGTCCGGGGGCAGAGCTCCGGCCACGGCACTCAAACAAGGCAGGGCAAGCTTAAACAGCTCATGTTCATACTTCTACAATCACAAAAAGGCCAATGACCAGTAGAATAAACATCCAGTATATACATACAGTATATATTTTTCATAGAAATTAGAACACCAAAATGAGAGCCGATCACAAAGCATGTACATATATATTTTAATAGAATTTATTTGTGCTTGCAATTTTTATGAACACACGCGCAAGCACACACACCAAAGAGGCAATCACAAAATGTGTTCAGACTGTATTGTAAGTCAATGTTTCCCAAAAAAACGTGTGCAGAGCATTTTGAAGGCCTACCTTCTTAGAAAGCGCATCAAAAACTCCCCAAAACAGTTTTCTAGAGAGATGTAGCTCTTCCTCAGAAGCAGCCCCAAAGCTGCCCCAACCTCCCGACAGACAGTAGTATTTCCAACAACGCTCATAGTGGTTGGTCAGCAGCTAGGGGATCAAGATACAGTATCATCAAAATGACCAAAGGGTTTTTTTTTCCATTCTATGCCTCAACCACAAGGTATATAGAGTAGTAGAGTAGGGTATCATGTATTGATCCTGAGGGAAATGAAGGTGTCCAGTAGCATACATACTGTAGATCAATACGAAATACATAAGACATTACACATACTTTCACATATATGAACCATATACTGTAGCACACACGTACATTTAGGCAGATCTCAGAGCACAGGGCAGCCATGTCTATGATATGTGCTGTGGAGTGCTGTGTCACAAGGAGAGGTGGGCTCCCAGGTAGGTTTTCAAGAAGGCTATGTGAGCCAAGCCAAAATTTGGACAAATTTGTTATTTTCACATTCTTGCTGTTTCTTGCTGTTCACGGTCAACGTACCGTATTAAGACAGATATCCATCTCTGATTAAGATTAGAGAGGGAGCCTGATGATATGCCTTGGGCATTCCTGATATTACCCTTTGCGTACCAATTTAAATTGAATTGCAAAGTGAAATTGAAAAAAAGAGCAACATCACCACTAACATGGTCTCAGAGGCCGCATTACCATTGTCAGACTGTTTCCAAATGTCCAGGACTAGGACATGAAACGCCCAGTGATTGGATACTTTGCGGAGCTCACCAAAGAGTATCCAATCACTGGGTGCTTCACGTCCTAGTAAGGGTAGAACACTGGACATTGGGAAGCAGCCAAAGTGTGATGTAAAGAAGCAGTTAGACATAAAACTAATTAAAGCCCTCTGCAGCTATGTGGTGCCCACGGACATGCCTGTCTGAAAAGTTACACTGTCATAAAAGTGTGTTTTCCTCCCCTCACGGTTTGAATGTATTTAATCCCAGAGTGCCAACAGCCAATAAAAATGTGAATATGTCTACTGATGTTATGTCAGATTTTTCATGGCATGTTTTTTTTGCACAAGGTCAGTCAAAAGTAAAAAGTGGCGATTTCTGACAGCAGACTGCTTTTTAAAGCACATTTTTAATAATAAAAATAATAATACATTGGATTTATGTAGTGCTTTTCATGGCACTCAATGACGCTTTACAGATAGGCAACATAAAAACCAAAAAAACATACAAAGACTCAAAGACATACAGAGTCTCAATATAAGTACACAACAGCTGACTGCAAAGTGCTTCAAAATAACAACAACAACAGTAAAAAATAAAATTTACACAACAACATATTAATAATTTCTCACCTTCAGAGGCATTTTAGTGTGTTCATTCAGGAGGGGGACATCAAACACAAGCCGTCGGAGCAAATGTTGCATCATGGAAGGCCTCAGTTTGCTTTTCAAACACAGATCCAGACACAGACACACATGCAGAGAAGATGGGACAGAGAAGAAAGTCAAAACAGGGTCAACGGATGTAAAAAACCTAGGAGCAGGGAAAAGTCTACATCTTTCTAGAAGACGATGATTTTTATGCAGGACAACACTCCATTTAATCTAGCAAATTCTCTGCAGTGTGGCTACAAAGTTAAGAAGAAAGAATAATTACACCCAATACACTCTTACTTCCATGAAGATTCAGCTTTGAGAGAGTCTTTTGAGTTGATTGACAACACGGTAGATGTTTATTTACATTACATTATTACATTACATTCCATTACACTTAGCTGGCGCTTTTATTTTATCCAAAGCGACTTACAACTACTATTTTTCAGGGTATTGGTTACAGTCCCTGGAGCAATATGGGGTTAGGTTCCTTGCTCAAGGGCACTTCAGCCATGGATGGAGATGTAGGGAGAGGTCAGGGGGTGACTCGAACCGGCAACCCCTAGATTGAAAGACCAACTCTCTAACCACTAAGCCACGGCTGCCCACTATTATGTTTATGGTGCAAACACTGTCCGAGGTAGCCTAAATCAATCAATCAATCAATCAATCAATCAATCAATCAATCAATCAATCAATCAATCAATCAAGCGGTTAAAAGACTCACCCACACACAGCCAGCAGACACTCCTCAATGGCGTCCCTTTGGGCCTTGGTGAGGCAGCAGCCCTTAGACAGCCGGTAGACGGTGTGGAGGAGCGAGTCGATGAGGGAGGCGAAGGGCTCTGTCCCGGCAAACAGTGGCGCACACTTAGTGAGCAACGGCAACACAGCTGTGCACAGGTAGCGGTTCAAAGCCAGGGCCATGTCTGTGGCACTCAGGGCCGGCTGTGGAGGTGGAGGAAGACAAAGGAATCAAAAGGAATAATAAACATGGATGGAGGTGGTGGAGAATTGTGAAATTCACAAACGCTGCCCGTTTCAACTAGCCTGTATGTATGTCGCCGATATGGGAAGCACACATAAACGCCACCCTTGTGGTATTTTCCACTGGACAATTCGTTGAAAATTTGTACATACGAGTTGATGAGACTGGATAACATCTACTTCTGAGAGCACATGAAAGGCACATGACTGAACCCACCGTGTCTAAGGAAGCTGCTGCCCGTAGGTCCGGCAGAAAGCCCACTTCCAGCAGGTGCAGCAGGAAGTTCTGGTCCTCGATCCCGTAGACCCGATCCAGGAAGAGGACCATGGCGGCCTTGTGGTCAGGGCAGAACCCTGCTGACATGTCAGGCTCAACCACAGTTCCATCTGGACATAAAGCGTAAACAATAATGACTTTGTTGATTCAATAGTGGTGCACTATCTTCATAAATAACAAAATACAAATACAGGAATAAACTTGAATAAAAAACACTTGGCATGATCAGCAAAGCTCGTTGACTGTGTGTGGGACGTTAAGACCAATGCCCCAACTGACCCTTGAAGAGCTTTGTGGCAAAATGACATACAGCAGGCATCACCAACGTGGTACCCGTGGGCGCCATGTAGCCCTCCAGGAGTTTCTGAGGTGCCCACCAAGGATGTCAATAAACAGTCACGACTACAAGATTTTAGTCACAGTTAATGCTTTTCTTAATTTAAATATGAGATTATTTCTTTATAGCCTATAAAGAATATTTCCTTATAATTTATAAGCAATTTATCATTCAATCTAGTGTATTTTGGTCAAGACATCAGTAGAGGATTTTGAACAAAAGTAGCCCTCGGGTATCTGTCAGTAGCCCTCGGGTAGCCCTTGATAGCCCTCTGACCTAGAAAGGTTGGGGACCCCTGACATACAGTATATCCATTTTGGAACATTTTGGGAAATTGACAGTTTTGTATTGGGCATTGCATTGTATTGCAAAATGCATGTTATGTAGGTTTAAATGTTATATTTGAATGGCAAGAATTCACACATAGATGAGAGGACGTTGGAACAGTCTTTTTTCAATAATAAAATGCATAAAGTAAAAAAATGGTGCTTACATCATATCGCAACAGAACTCTTTCCTCCTACATTTTTGTTCCATTTTTTAAGCACTACCCAGCTCTTCTTTGCTGACGGAAATGATTAAAAAATAGCGACCACATATCATCCTTCCCTACAGCCTCTGCACATTAAAGGGACAGGGGTGGTGAGGGCCGTCTTGACAGCCATTACATTTCTTGGCCTGCAAGTGACATCAAACCTTTGAAAACTGCAGCTAAATCCCAGCTGTACTTTGTAAGGCTGGACTGAAAGGAAGTCTCTGCACAGAATAATAAAGACTGCAGAGAGGATTATAGGCACAACACTTCCCTCTACGGACTCCATATATGTACAGCGCAGCCAGAGGAGAGCAGAGAGAATCATTAAAGACCCACTCCATCCAGCTAACTCTCTGCTCAGACATAAGCACTGCATATACATTTTAAGGCACAGTGGAGTGGACAATATTTCAACTAAAAAAGCTTGATTTTTTAATAGCTTCTTCCCTTTTTCATTCAGAATGATGGCAAAACAGAACACTTGACTAACTTAATGGATATTTTTCTGGGTTTGACTTCTCTACTTGGATCACTTTGTAAATCTATTTATTGACTCAGAGGGCCTGCACACGAATTCCATTATCCCTGAACTACTAGTTTGCAAAGTAATGACCTGTAATGTAATGGTACCCAAACAGCAGAATATTGCTGATCTGTCAATCATTGATCATTGACGCTGATTTATTCTGGGACGCCCACCTTTGGCCAAAGTAGGCATACGAAACGGGATGCTGATGACCCCCTCCAGATCCTCAATAGGGATTAGGGACCGCAGAATCGCTCTGATCCGAATGGCCTCTCCCTTTCCAGCATGGATCAGCTGATGAAAAGATGAGCTCAGATTTGAATCAGGAACAGCACTTCAGTACGGTATATAATGTGGTTAGTCTTAAGTAGAGTTGTATAGAGTAGAAGTAGAAGCACTCTTACAAATTGTAAAAACAAGTTGTAAAAAATTACAACACTAATGGTAAGTACTAGTGCACCTGTTGTGTTTCAATGTACCCCAATTGCCTCAGATGATAAAACCATGAAAACGGACACTTCAAGACTATACAAATCTTTCACATCTTCCATCTCCATCTCTAAGCTCTTTTGAATCTTTATAATATTTTAAAACCATTGCAACTACATTGCAGAGGCACCTCTGAATGAGAAATCTTAATGGACAGCTTCATCCTTACATGCATCTCAGGGGCACAGCGTCCCAGCAGATCAATAAGTGCAGCGTAAAAGGTCATAATGGCGTTGCCCATGTGGATGGTGTCATCTTCCTCATCATCATCATCCACCTCATCAGTCCTGTAGCAGGAGAGCAGATGACATGTAATGGAATGGAAACCTTTATCTAAACTACAACTTAGGGCAGTCTATTCACTATAGACAAGATACAAATAATTAATTAAAATGTACAGTGAAGCATTCAGAGCACAACATTTTCATGCATCCCCACTGAACCAAAATTATACAAGGACTGGATAGCTTATATTGGCCATGACCAGACTTTTGCAGTAGTAAAATATGTATTTCATGTTAAGAAGCGCCTTGTCTCTGCAACATTTGTATCCATTTTAGACTATGCAGACCTGCTGTACATGAATGCTTCATCCCAATGTCTGAGTAAGATTGACTCTGTGTATCATGGTGCCCTGAGGTTTATCACTAACTGTAGGGCCCAAACTCATCACTGTGAACTCTATGCCAGAGTTAAATGGTCTTCACTGACTACCAGGAGACTTACTCACTGGTATACATTTATTTACAAGGCAATACTCGGACTACTGCCACCTTACATCTGCAGCCTTATCACAGTGAGGAATATTGAGTCTTATGGTCTGCGCTCTAAAGGCCATTTGTTACTCTCTGTCCCTTGCTTCCGCACAGAACTGGGGAAGAGGGCATTTGTGTTTTCAGCCCCTACCTCATGGAACAATCTGCAAAAGGACTTGAAACTAACAGATCTAATTCCATTGAACGATTTTAATTCCAAGATGAGATCACTTGAGACAGAGTCTATTGTCTGTAACTGTTTCAATTGACGTTTTATTTTACTTGATTTGTTATTTTAATGCAACTGTGTAATTTTAATTTTGTAACTTGAGCCGCCACTTGGCCAGGACACCCTTGTAAAAGAGGTTCTTAATCTCAACGGGTTTATTTTTCCTGGTTAAATAAAGGTTAAATAAATAAATAAAATAAATAAAATTGGAACTTAAAGTTTAGATATATCCCCACTAAACCAAAGTGTTATGCAATGACTCGGACATGAACACAAAGATTTATGACAGCACATTAGAAAATGTAGCGGGACTTTACGTACGATGTTTTGCTGGCCTCAGCGATTGGTGAGGGTCCATCGGAGTCATCTGATATCTTAATGGCCTCTTCCATGGCTGCCAGTAGACCATTTCCACCCTCACCTCGCAAGGCGGGTCCAAAACATTCTGGTCGTCGAATTAGTAGCCTCACAACCACGTTTGCATTTTCCTCAACACTCTCTCCTGTAAATGATGACAAGCCAACACATGACACTACTTTCCACAGTTATACTACTTTGTATCATCAGATTCATGCATTTGTGTATTCAGATAATGTTACGACTATTTGCTTGTCCGTTTAATTTGAAATTTCCCCAGAAAAACACTAATCCTTAATCAGAATTTCACCAAATAGCAAAAACCAGATTAGCATATTGATGGAGTCATCATCAAACTAAAATAATATGGAAAGTACTGTTTTTCAGTAAAGTGAACAAAGGGTGTTTGTCAACACAAGACTGTGAGAATATTTAAGTTTCTTAAAAAAATACAAATAAGTAAGCCATATAAATCACCATTGCAGAAGACAGCAAACCGCAAGAAGTCCAAGTAACGTTCTCCTTCAACAGGATTCCAGCCGATGTCAGGGTAGCCCTTGGAGACCAGCATCAGGCAACTTTGCAGTCCACAGCCAGCCAAATATTGCACTACCTATGGAAGGACAGACACCTGTTATATATGGGTTTTGATGTTGCCAAACAGGCTGTTTCGCCAAAAATGCTACGTGGTATGGTGTTTAACATTGGAAGTCCCGTTGGAGCAGTGTAGTGCATGGTTAGAACCAGTTTTCAAGTTGGCTTGATGTTGTAGCGGTTTCTGTACTCCTACCGACTCTGTTCTTGGATAACATTAATGTTGTGTAAAGTGATGTCATTCTAGTGTGTTAGACAAACAACTAAATATCTTCATCTGACATTAAAGTTCAGTCCCTGTGTCACTGCTGTGACAATGACAGATGAGAGCCTGATGACAATAGACCAAAGTATCTGAAGTATCCTGTAAAACACCCACCAACGTAATACAGTAACCCCCATTGCCCATAACTCCTGATCATTTACAGTAGTATGTGCCAGTGTAGTGCATGTTTTATTGTAAAACCAAGTTCATAAGATATTGCCACCTTTGAGGGGAAAATGCAATGGCCTATTTTCAATTCCTGTGCATGTAATAAATGTCCCAGTCCCAATAATGTTTCCTAAATTCTCGTAAGTGGGCCATGAGCAGAATAAGCCTTCATGATGCATGTTCGATGGAAATACTCAAATTTGTGGAGCATAACTACCCTCCACTCTATGAGCATTCATTAATTCTGTCAAATGCACGCCTCGGCAGCTACTTATGTCACAACATTTAACTATTGCTCCTTTGTCACACTGAGGAATTTAAAATCAAATTACTAAATTCAGAAGATGACTGAAAATGGAAACCACCAATCACCGGCCCGGATTGATAGTAATTCTATACTACAGAGGATCAAGCACAGGGTTCACAACAGCATTTGAAATGCTATTGAAATGGTTGAAATGTTGCACTTCAGAAGAAGTGATCTATTTTCAATATGTGAATTTGTGGAGCATGAAGCAGCTTTGAATACAGATTGATCAAATGTATAAATATAATATACCTATGGGAGAAAGGCGTTTACAAATATATGGTCACACTGACTGCTAATGCTTAAATACTGTGAAAAAGACGATCATGCTCGTGCTGTTTGCTGCTGGCAAGGTGAGCATCCTTATAAGCCTATGTCCCGCAGAACCTGAAAATAGCCTTGATACATACAGTGCTGTTTGGCCTAAATAAAGAGTTTTTCCTGCTTTGGAAGGTGAGACTTACTTTCTCCAGGTCTGGTTCCCTCAGGGCCAGAGCAAGCTCATTGTTATCCATCACTGAAGCTGCGGCCACATCCAGAGGAGTTGAACCTCGCATAGACGGAGAAGCTGAAATAGATGTTACACACTCATGAATGAGGTCAAGGACTGAAGCACAAAAAAGGCCGCATCTAGCAATGCTGAATACAATTTCAGAAACACATTGGAGTCAGAAAGTGGCCAGTCCCCCTAAAAATTAACCAATTCTAAGTTAGTTTTAAAAAACATTTCCTAAAAAAAATACACCCTGTAGTTTCTGTGTAATCTAATTTCCAAAAAAACCCTGCAGAAACAGAATTTGCATCACTCAGAGGATTATTAGGTTGGGAGTATTTACAGCAACTTACTACTGATGATTCTCATTTCAGCCTTACGTTCACAATGACCAAGCTCCACCCTTGAAAAAAATGTCAAGCAAGAGTGTTCTATTGTACTGTAGTCACACAGTCATCCTGTTCACCTTTTCTATGACTCATGTTTTAAATTGCTAGTAGAGTGCTAGCAATACTAATGTATATCAATTGTGAAGGCAGTCGGCAAGTAAACGACAAGAATACTATCATAAAAGAAAACCCTCATCGCCCCATTTAGCTGAAAACACTGGGGCAAAATGGGCCACCTCTTTCAGCTAAAGTAGGGCACCTTTCAATGACAATTTCTGACCATATATATATATTTTTTTTTTTTACTTCTTTCAACATCAATGTCACCAATGAGGAGAAGCAATTCTGAAATTGACATCTTTAAATTGTTTAGGTGTTTGTTCGTTTTGAGGCCAGTTGAAAAACTATTGATCACCATCATCAATGTAAAAAAGTATTTGTTCAGTTTTTTAGAAAATGCATGGGGGTTTCAGATTTTGCCTGTTTCAATACAGCCATATCTTATAACAAATCATTATGAAATAATCCCAAAATTTCAATACGATTTTTTTTCCAAGTCATCGAATGATTTAAAGCAACCTTTTTTGACAAGTACATGGTTACTCTGTGTAGTTGAAAGTAAATACCTAATATTACTCTTTAGTCTTTTGTATTTCATTGTCGTTGTAGCATTTGGCATTTTCAGGGGCAACCAGGCATTCATTTTGTCTCTTTTACGTCTTCTGTTTTGATCGCCACCATATAAACGTAGCTTCAGACAAGAGTAACCACTTTGCTTCACTATGACCTCTACTGTATGTTTATTCTTCTTTGGGTGTGTGTTCCATTAAAAACGGCTGCCAAAGACGCCAAGCCAGTAGCATGTTCTCCAAGCCGCTCAATCGCTCTCCTTTTGCTAAAGTCAACTGTACCCTGATCTGATTGTTGTGGTTTAGTTGTGTATTGTGAACCAGAGAATATCAAGACTGGCACATTGGTGCTTGCAACATTTGTGAAGAGCACAGAGCAAAAATGCCTGAAATGCAAACTTTAATCTTCTCTGGTTTATGCAAATCACGTACAAAAATGCATTGTGAATTAAACAGTGGCACTGAAAATGACCATCTCTAGAAAATACACAGAGTATACGCATGAAACATACAACTTACCAAGTCCAACACTGCTGTTCTCCAACAAATAACTCAGATGGTCAAACATGGCCTTTTGGTTTTGTCTACTAATACGACAGAAGTAGCAAAGAAATCGACAGCAGTTGGCCACCATTTTAGGAAACGTGATTTCCTGCACAGAAAGAAAAAGAAATAAACATAGAAATTAGAAAGAAAAATAACACTGACAAAATCAGGCCAAAAATCACACAGTGTATGCCTGGCATAAGATAGGAAATAATTCACTTTTTGTTGAACACTTCAGAATTTCTGTGTCATACATTTCTTTTTGGAACTAACCAACATTGTTTGAGAATCAAATATTTGTATATGTAGAAACAAACAGAGGAAGAAGAAACATAGAACAAACCTACGCTATATAACTAAAACTCTGACATACAGTAGAATGACAGCTTTCTAGCAAATGTAGTGTATGTTCTTAACTGTTGACCTCCACTCCTTACCTTTGATTCTCCGCCTCCTAATACGTTCACCATGACCTCCATCACAGTCTCATGCATCCCCAAAGCCCTCATGAGGTTTGGATGCTGATAAAACACTTTGTTATTCATTATATCTCTGCAGAAAAACAAAAACACAAAATGGAGCAAAACTCAAAATGTAGAAATCGCCATCAATACACATTGGATGTTGTGACGGCCCTTAATACAGGTATATAAGATAAAATGAAACAGGATGGTTGAAAAAAGCCCTCTACCCTTCTCCAGAGAGGTCAAGTTTCTTTTATCATTGACATGAGAAAATGAACTAAGGTTGGTATGGGGACATGCTTGCTGTGAGGCTTAAATTACAGACATAATCGCGTGAGAACGAGTTGCTTCCGAACGATCAGGGCCCAACACAAGATATTGGAGGTAATGTGTAGGGGGCAGATGGCTAAGGCGGCTCGCGTTAATATTTTCTATTATTGTTTGACTCTGCCACGACCTAAACATGGAAGTTCGGAAGACTGCCCCTTGTGGTTCTGTCAACATTGCACCTTACAACACGTGTCTGTGTACATTGTGTCTGCCGCTCTACTGTGCGCAAAATTGACATTGGCACGGCACAAAAAGTGCACGCGCACACGGATCCTGCAGCAAGCATGTCTGCGGCCTAAGAGCTAAACATTTTTGAAGCCATCCCAATTTTTGTGGGGTGTCACTTAACAGTTTATCTTGCTATTAAAGTATCAATAAATGTTGATATCATTTAAAAAAGGAACGTAAGCTGCAGGTATTGGCAATGTGCTTTCACTGTACAGTAGGCAGAGTGATCATTCTTACCCTAGGCCCCGAATCATGAGTTTCTCTTCCTCGCGGCCCATCCGGACACTGAGCAGAGAGCGGATTTGGCCCAGAGAGGCCAGCAGGTTGATGGTGTCCTCCACAGACACGGTGTTGATGGTGTACGTCTTTGGCAAGGCACGCACCAGTCCCCCAATACCATCATACTGACGATGCAAGAGCACAAACATTGCTCTGACCAGCTCTGGGTCTTCAATGACACATTCCTGAGCCCAGCGCACCATAGTCTCTGATATGAGCTGCTGCAGAGTGCCTGTGGAGAAATAACGCTTAAAATATTTGAATTGCTCAAACTAAATTTGTATTCCTCCAATATTCCCCTTTTTTATCAAAGGAGTTTCCTATGTTACTTTTTCAGTATTTTCCAAAGTTGTCAAAGAACAAAGATATTTTTTTCATGTTTATTTGTTTAGCTAAAAACCAATGGAACCAACCAACACACAAACTGGCAGATAAGCACTGACAAAAACAATCTCTGTGCATAAGGTAAACACATTACGGTAATATACTGTATATACTAAATTAAGTTCTGAAATAACAGCTGTACATAAAATGCTATGATTGCCAATAACTATACAAAAGAATACACATTAAAATCATTGACAAAATCAGGTAGTTTTACGTACTTGGTTTTTTGACCGTTTTCGTCTCTGGCAGATCAGCCAGCTTCTTTTTCAAGTTATTTACTTTTTCTACTAGGAACATGAGTCGCCCTCGTATCGTGAAGTCTCCATCCACGTCACCTAGTTTATCATCATCCAGCTCAATACCTGTTTCCAAATCGAACAATAGAGTGATGGCATCATAATTATGCAGTTTTAAAACAGTTTTAACCAATTATTTCCACTTTATCAGTCATTTTATTGTCCTTTTGTATGATGATGTGATGCCAGTCACACACACAATGTTTTATATACTTCTTATAAAATCTGAAGTTTAAGACACATCTTTGACATGAAAAACATTTAACATACACATGATCTAAAAGAATAGAAGGAAAAAAGAAATTGTGCGTCAGTTTTGGTAACACATCAGGTACATTTTCTGGATTGTCTTGAGTAATAAATGTTCTCTTTAAGAGTGGACATTTTGATTGTGAAAATGTGTAAATACAGTCATGCAGCAGATGTGTACATACCACAGTGAGTCATCAGGTCTTGGTGGAAGTCCGCCAACTGCCCCCTGATCTCATCTGGGCTGGGACACTCCTGCTTGTCATCTTTGAAGCTCAACAGCATGTTTATCTGCGGAAAGGCAAGGTCAACCTTCTCTCAACAATTATTTAAAAAATTCTGGTATTCAAAAATTCCATAGAATAGTAATAAGTATTTATGAAAATATCAGAATTGTGAACGGGCCAGCATACATTTTTGAAAATAAACAAAAATTACACACTGGGACTTTGATCATTATATAGATAAGAATTAATTAAATTAAAGTATTTGATGCACACTTGCTCCTGAGGAGGCGAGCGGAATTCTTTGGTCTTTCGCGCCGTGAGAGCAGCAGACATGTTGAGAGCTTGCATGACTTCATTGTAGCGGAAGCGCTGGTTGTCCTGGAGGTTGGCCACAAAGTCATCGGAGAAAGCCACGACCGCCTCGATCCGGTGGCGTACCTGACAGTCACACAGGTACTGCAGCAGATGGCACATCTGATAGAGGGGAGAGAGAGAACGTATGGATGGATGGATGGATGGATGGATGGATGGATGGATGGATGGATGGATGGATGGATGGATGGATGGATGGATGGATGGATGGATGGATGGATGGATGGATGAGTTGATGAGAATCAGAAGAACCAATAACATTAGAGAATCGGCAGCATGTTCAATGCAAGGCAGATGTTTACAAACAAGTCACATCTGAAATTGAACACTTACAATGTGTCCCTCATCTGTGTTTTTGGTCTTTACAGAAAAAAATATCATCCTTTTAGATTACTACATCTTCCTTTCAGGTTGCATGCATGAGCTATGGATGTGCATGTGACCATGGCAAAGCCTAAAAGATTGCAGGTCTATTGAAATAAATACCGGTAGGATTACAGATGGTGTCAATACTACATATGGAGCACTTTTGACCATCCAAGCCACTCCCTGATCCAAAAGCCTCCCCTCTGTGTCACAGACACTCATCTCAAAACTATGTGTGCGACTACCTATACTGCCCCCCTTACCTGGAGTTTAACTGGCTCAGGTAGCTTCATCTGGAGCAGGCCCTCCTTGGGCACCCGTTGTCCTTCCTCAAGCGCCCCGCCTTCTTTCCGTAGCGTTTCTTTTTTCTCAGTAGTCGTCGTACCCTCCCCAGAGTGACCGGTAGCTGGGGCAGCCTTGTCGTCCTTGGAAAAGACGCTCGGCTCGATGAGTTGCAAAATGATCCGTAGGTCACCGTTGTGGAAAACCCCCATGATGAGCAGTGTGTAGAAGAGTTTGATCAGAGGCACAAACAGCAGCTCCGTGCTGCCGCCGACGGGGTCGCGCACGTGAAGGCTCCCTTCGCACACGGCCTCAGTCAGCATTTCCATGGTCTTGGTCTTCAGAATCTCCAGAGGAAACTCTGGGCTGTACTGGAAGCATTCGACATTGAGGCTCTTTTCCGGACCGACAAAGCTTGGGGAGGAGAAACGCATGCGTGGCCGAAGCGACGTGCTCAACCCTATGCCTGGCAGTCCGTGCTTTTTCTGCTCGTCGGGGAAAAGGGTTATGCTTTTGGTCTCTTCCGTCATGGGCACGATGTACTCGCTGTTCATCATGAGTCGCGCCGTGGCGTACGTACTGAGGTGGATGTCGATGAGCAGGTCGTAGTAGCCGGCCCGTAAGAGGCCAGGCATGTGCTTGTTCTGGATGGCGTACAGTAGCTGGGACTCGTCCACATGGCTGCACAGGGCATGTGCCACCCGGTTGTTACCAAGAGCACACACGGCCGAGTACAGGCGCAGGGCATGGTAGTGGAACTGTAGCAAGTCACTCTGCTCAGTGAGCTCCAGTATGTCTACTGACCTAAGTGAATGAGAAAAAAACAACAATGTTTTTAAAAGATAGTTCAGAAGGAGTCTGAGGACATACAGTATTGGCAGCTGTCTTGGCTTCTCCCTCCCTTCTCAGTCCCCTGTCATACATGAAGGCTTCTCAAACTGTCCTTCTTCCACCCTTTACTCCTCCATTTCACTAGTGGTCCCACTCTACCATCCCTCTATACCAGTGGTTCTCAACCTTTTTTCAATAAGAGCCCCCTGGTCCTCATCATAAGCACCCCAACGCAACCTTGAACAATGCCAACTACGCATCACCCCCTCTCAGCTGTATCATGCTCGACGCCCACCCTAGGGATCCCCAACGCCCCCTGGGGGGCTGTAGAGCCCCCGTTGAGAAACACTACTCTATACACACAGGAGTTTAGCAAGCTGACCTCATCCCACATGATCTCCACTTAAAGCATCCTGGGACCAAGGCCACCTACTATGCCAAACATGCTTTACTGTACACAAAGCAGTCAAAGGGCGAACTAGTGAACTAATACTTCAATCATCACTTATTCCAGTCGTATTTACAATTTGAATCTGAACCAGAATATTCTTACTGCGCGCTAAGCCCCCCACATTTGGGCTTGCAAGCCCACGGGGACCCCGGTTCGGGTCCGGTCGGGGTCATTTCCCGATCCCACCCCGTCTCTCTGTCCCTCTCGCTTCCTGTCACCATCTTCGACTGTCCTGTCAAATAAAGGCATAAAAGCCCCTACATTGTTTTTCAAAAAAGAATATTCTTACTGTAGGTCCCTCAATTCCTAAAGGAGACACAATGTGAATGAAAAGTGCATGCATTCTGTTCAAAATGTATTATACTGAAAATTACAATATATTAATTCACTACTACACTGCACCACATCTTTTCAGTGTTTAATTGGTTCAATTAGTCTAACAGCTCTGAAGGCAAATTAAAAGGCTGATACAGCCCCACTAGCGGTATTGGCACCCTTGAAATTTAAGTACATAATGGGAAATATTTCCAGACAACAAACAATAAGGTCAACCATGCTTTTCCTATAGATAGCTCGTGGTTGATACGAAATAGCAAAATGACAACATTAAAAATAAACTATACGAGGAAAACAATGTAAAAAGGTACAGTTTACAGTGTCATTGGCACCCTTTACTTTATATCACTTTGGAAACCTAATTTCACTCAAATGTGGTAAATCACAGGCGACGCTGTGTATCTGCACAGTAAAGGGGAGACTCAAAATGCACCAGCTCATTTCATTTGGAGATACTTTGTAGGGCAACATTTAAAAAAGAGAACAAAAAGGCCCTTCTATCAAGACAATTCCTGGGTCGTTTCCCACTTTGAAGTGGCCTCGTACCTGTTCTCCTCGGGGATGTGGAGAGACATAAACTGCAGCGGCTCGTGGCAGTGCACCTGCCAGCCCAAGCGCTCGCTGACACGTGCCACGTCCACCTTCAGGAAGCGATTTGGCACTCGACTCCACAGCACGGGAGAGAGGTACTGCACGTGCAGCCGGGGCGGACACTGAGGCATGGCATTCTCACGTTCACTTTTAAATAGTCCAGCGGACAGGGGCATCACATTCTGGGGAAAAAAACACAAACATACACTAAGTACAGCGTTTCCAAGCCATTGATTAGTGCACAGATCAATGAATCAGCATGCAACTTTGACATTGAAGACATTAAATTAAATTTCATTGTAGATGCCTGCCTGAACAGGTAAGTAAAAACAACCAAAACAACCAAAAAATGTTACTTTAAGCCTAATCTTTATTGTTACCTCTCAATATTCATAGACAATACCATAGATTTCAACTTCTGTAATTTTCCGTTTTATCAGTAGTAGTAGAACTAAAGTAGCAATAATAAAATAGTCAGGAGGGGTGTGATAATGGAAATTAATGCTATATATTTAACCTATGAGATGAGATGAGGATAACAAAGTAGAAAAAAACATTTTACCTTAATGCTCCCCAACTCGAATTGAAAGACGTTAGGACTAGTAGCCTGTGCAAACACTGCAGGAAACAGTTTGGTGCTGGGTTCCACCTGTTCAAAGCCAAAGCATTGACAGAAACATTAACCAAAAGCATTAATACAAAAGCAAATATAAGAGAGGAGCTTTTCAACACTTGGGTCTCAAACTATACATGTTTTTTTTTGTTTATAAACATGGTGTTGTGAAGAGGGGCAAGACACTGGCAGCCAACCTCGTGAGCTAATTTTTTGACCAACAGCCGTTTCCAACAATCAGAGGTTGAGTTGTGCGCAGCCAGCGTCGCGCAACCAGGGGAAAACAAAAGTTGAGAACCCATGTATATGAAATGCTATTGTGGAAGCTGTGCTTGCCAGTACTCACCAGTCTCTCAATAACAGATTGTATAGGCATTAGCACAAAACTGACATGCAATATTACCAGCAGACAGTACAATAATAACAGAAAAAGGTCTGAGTTGCCTGATAGATGGTGGTGAGCTCTTTGCCGTTGCTGGTGAAGGTAAGGACACCACTGTTACAGTCCACCAGGCAGCCGATCTCAAGGCCGTTGTTGTTGCGTCCTTGACTAGGGCTGGTGCTCTCGCCTCCCCAGATCATGTAGCAATTACTGCGTTTGATGCTGTCATGGAGGCACATACAGATAATTAGGTGGACTATCCAAAAGTGACTGCATAGGTGTGCACAGAATGTATGTTAGGGTACATTCAGTAATGTTACTGTATCATATAGAGTAATATTATAGCCTGATTATCATTGACTTTCAAATCTCTTCAAGGATTCGTCTGACCAAGAACAAAACAATGAACATTTCCCAAACATCATGCTTGACCCACCTCCCTTGGTTTGCTACTGGTTGTTTGCTTCCCGACAAAGTGGGATGAGTTATCAATTTTTCAGGAGCTCAGAAACGTTATCTGTATTGTTCCTGACCTGACGAGAAGCAACACTGAAGGTGTTGCGTCTCTAGGAGGGCACGGCCTGGCTAGTAATATTATGCATTAAACCACAGACAATGTGCGCTCAGAGCATGTCGACTGACCTCTCGTGGACCTTGCCTCTTTCGTCTCCCAGAGTGACGGTAACAGTTCGAACCTTATCCTGCTGAAAAGCAGCCTCATACTGGTGGAAATCAGACGTCACCCAGCCTACCCACACACTGGATGGCTCCTGGCCAGGAAAGATCCTGACAGAGTAATAATACTGGAAAGAAAGAAAGAAAGAAAGAAAGAAAGAAAGAAAGAAAGAAAGAAAAACACACACATACGCACACATGAACGCACACATGAACGCACACATGCACGCACGTACGCACGTACGCACGCACGCACGCAGGCAGGCACGCGCACGCGCACACACACACACACACACACACACACACACACACACACACACACACACTTGATTCAGTCGGTGGCATTCAGGGGTGGACTGGCAATCTGGCAAACCGGGCAAAATCCCGGTGGGCCGACGCCCCTAGAGGGCCGGTGATGTCGGTTTTTAAAAATAATTGTTATTAATGTTTTTAAAAAAAATTCACCGGCGGACCACAAGTTCGTGCTGATGGCCCTTGGCCCTCCTCCAATGTGATCAGCCCACACATAAAGGGGATGGAGGGAGGGGGTATCCCATTGTTGCATCTGATTCGGACTTAACTATTCATTGCGGCGCGGCCCCACCCCTACCCTGAATTACGCACGCAAATTTGAGACACAAGCGATGGAGAGACTAAAAGGTGGTGTGGAAAAGCTTGCGGAAAAGGGATAAAAAAAACTTGCAGCAGAGGCAAGATAATGTGTTCACGCATGTAGTGTTGTAGCAGCAGGAGAGGGACAACAACTTCTGCATGTTGGAAGTGAAGGAGCACGCTAGGAGACAGCAGGTGAAGCGGCAGTAGTAGCCTCTACGAGCCCTGACAGGTATGAGTCAAGTCTTTCAAACTTTAGGATACTCCATGCCTCTCCCCAAAATCTCACTTTAAGCGTTAAACATTAATATTAAATAGGCCATTAATTCCCACCACTATACCTGTAAGTGTGCTTGAGTGCTTTGAACCGGTCGCACGACTCACGGACATTTGAGAAGACAAACATTCCATACACCAAACCACTGACGTGAATAATATGAACAATATAGTAGCCACGGCAGTGTGCCAAATGTAGGCCTATAGCATTAAATGGAACACCAGTGGTGTTGTTCTAAAGCATTCCGTGTACCAAATGCGTTTCGAAGACTGTCAAACTCATGCCTACTCTCACTAAATATTCAGCGATCGTTTGCGTAATCACATTTACCACGCAGTGAAAATGTCCATATGTCGTGTAACGGTTGTTGCGTCTCGCGTGTGGAAAAGGTTTCCCAACGGATTTTTTTTTAAAATTCTTGGAGCACAATCAAACCATATTCTGTAGGTAAAGACCTAGCATCTCTCTCTCTATCTCTCTCAGCTGTTATTTTATCCAGGACAATTAGAAATGATAAACGATTGAAGAATTTCTTTTGAATAAGCATTTTATACAGTTTTATCTGTAGACTATTTTATGTAGCCTACCACTTTCAGCACTGCTCATTTTGAAACTTCAGTATGTTAACATATTTGACACACTAAAGCATTGTGGTGATAGGCAGTTCATGATTTTCTTTCATCATTCAAGCAATTAAAGTAGCTTCCTTATGCAATGAGAGATGCATTTTGATAAAAGGAAATGAACCCCTCTTCTAATGCACCTGTTAGAAGAAACCCTCAATTTAACATTAATCTAGGTCAATTTATGAGTAGGCTATACACTCAGGATTGTACAGGTAGCTGTTAATACCTGCTGGGCATTGCTGCCTGTCGCACCTCCTCTGGTGCCCATGGGTCAGCAAGAGAAAATAAGACTTGTGACACATCTTATTTGTATAAATTACTAGACAAACAATACACTGAATACTATATTAATTTGAATATTTTGCAAGTGCTGCATACATTGTGATAAATAATCTATCTCCCTCTTCTCATCTAGTCAAACCAGGCCAGGATGAGGTTGAGTTAGAGAGAAGTAGAGTAGGCCTAGATTACTTTTGCTGTGAGTGTGGTCATCTATTGCATTTCTAAACCACTGCCCAACCTAAGATTCATTTTAAATAAATAGTTGATATAGTCAGCACACATTTCCTGGTGTTTTCTGGTAGCTGAAAGAGAGATTCATGCATGAATATTGCGCCTTTTCGCATAGGCCGCTTGGTCAATAAGTAATCGCATGTGCTCCGCTGATTATGAGGGGCCGGTCTGGGCCAAAAATGCCCGGGCCATTTTGTTCTCCCAGTCCAGGCCTGGTGGCATTGTCTCATTATGTTAACAGGTGGATGATTCATAGCATGAATGTTGTATGTCGTTGTTGATTACACAAAATGGCCGCTTTCAAAGGAGAACACATATTTCAATTATCAAAGTACATGGAAGTCCTACATATTTTAATTACATGAGTGTTGTGTGTAATTGTTGACTGCACAACATGGTCATTTCCATAATAATGTCTGAGAAACAGGCATTTTAATCAACATAAGAGCACTGGCGGTCTCACCGTTGAGGTCTGCATGCCGTAGCCAGAGTCGTCCCTTTCGTCAGCCAGCAGCTCCTCTGGCAGACGTGCTGATGACTGACTGGTGTTGAATTCTGGCTTTGTTCTTTTCAGCATAAATCTGACAGACAATACAATTAAAATAAAAATTACATTTGAGGATCTCACAGAGAAAGAGAATTTGCAATGTCTACAATACGGTACAAATGTACCACATGTGCACATGTACAGAAAAGTTTTTTGTTTGTTTGTTTGATTGTTTTTTTTATTAACCTTGGCTTGAACTTGGATTGCTTTTCCTGGCTGTAGTCCTTGTGGTTGTTAAATTCATCGCTGTCCTTCCCATTGGAGCTCTTCATCAACACCTCGAAATCTGATTCGGTCTCAAGGTCATCCAGGTCTTTCTTCCTGCCGGAGGTCTTGGAGAATACCTCTGCACACTCGACTGGCATGCTGAGGCGATAGAAGACGATGTCACTGCTGCTGTTCTGGGAGCCAAAGGACCTCTGGGTCACCTTAAGACATGGCGAGGTCTCAACTGTGCCATCAATTCTTGTCACCTGTTAATGGCAAACATGCAAACACGGACATTAGAAAAGAATGACGCGCGCACGCACGCATGCACGCACACACGCATGCACGCACACACACACACACACACAGACATGAATGAGTGAAACCTGAATTTAAATTGAAGGTGTAGGTCTTGATTTTGCAGTTAAAACGAGTATGGTTAGCACTTGGCTTGTTATTGGTTTGAATATCATGAATGTCGTAGATAGATGGGTGCAAGTCGCATAGGATAGGAAGCCAAAATCAAAACAGGTACTGCTACGTCATTTTGACATCACTTTCACACATTGGTTACAACCCACCTCAACGTGCTCATGATTTGAAGGGACCGGTATGAACTGAGGCAGTCTCTTGCTGAGCCACATGGTTACGTCACGGTTCATGTTGACGGCAAAAGGCTCATAGCCTTCCTGTAGGCCACATATGGTGAAGTACTTCAGTGTGCTCACGTCCTTGCCAAAGTTCATGCGACCGATCTGACACACACCCAGGCTACACACAGGGATGAAACCTACAGGGGGGGGGAGATGAAAATACAAACACAGAGTTGATATCTGAAAAAAACGGACTGATATTTTCACTTTCTATAACTGATACAAATGCTATACTGTATACAATATATCATTTCTACCACAGAATGAAAGAACTATTGCTGCAAATATACAGTTTGCAGAGTCATTCGCAGGAAAAAAAACACCCACCAAAACTGTATTGGCTCAAGAGATCCAGAATTTAAGACGTCCCCCCTTTTGCAGGCTCATCATTTGGGGGATACAGGTCCTTGAAGACCAACATTTTGCTTCACATAGCAAAACTATTTATGTCAAAATGCTGTTTAGAAATCCTTTCACATTTCAATAGAACATACACGTATCTCACGTATCTTCCGAGGGGTGGGGACAGGCTAAAAAGACTTAATCAGAGGGAGACTTTTTGGATACACCAACTGGATGCCATGCGCTATCCTGGTCTAAATGAGGATATTGATTATACATGTTTTTTTGTGATGCTTAATTGTACTTCTGGTCTAGGGGTGCGCGGTATGGACGGTATACTATCGTGTGAGGTATTTTTTCCCCCAAGGTATGGATTTTGTCCATACCGCTCTACCGCCATAGCGCATTGCGTCCTGCAGATGGCAGTAATAGACAACGTTTTGAACATCCACCGACTGCCTCTTGTAGTAGCAAAAGATGTGGTTGTAGAAAACAGAAGCACAATTTCATTTAAGCTTTAAGTGTAAAATGTATAGTTAGTGTAGTGAGCTATTGTTTTAAACTGTATGTGATTTCGATTCTGGTCTCCACAATTTAATGTAGGCCTACAGTGGTGTGTGAAAAGCAAGTTAGCAAGCTAATAGCCCAAGTCATTCATGTCAATGCTGGTGTCTGGCAACAGAAATGTGCTAATCTGTGTAAATCTATGTGCCACTGGTTGCTTTACATTTGCGCCAGCCTTACTGTATGTTACTGTGTCCAGGTGAGATAATATCATTCACGATATCTGGCTGGGTGTTAGTAACTTGGATGACTGTTCACTGTTTAAAATGTGACTTAGCGATTTCGCTAACGTTAGCACGCTAACCGCTGCTGCAGTGATAGCTGCCATTTAAATGCATTAGTTCTACAATGCATCGCTAGCTGCCTCATGTGAAAGTTCGTTTTTTTTTTATTTAACAATAACAGCTGAACCATTAGGCTTGTCATAATCACAGCTGCAAGCACACATTTCCAAATTACCCCCAGCAACTCCAGAAATAGAAAAAAAGGTCAAATGAACGATTTATTGGATAAAATCCATGTTCAGTTTGACACCCCTCCCTTCTCTAGTTTAACCCCTTCTAGACTTGGTGAAATTGTGTTGTAGCCTATTGCATTGCATTGCATTGCATTGCAAAATGCATTTTACATAGTTTTTGTTTGTTTTCAAAAGATTTCAATATCAAGAATTCACACACATTCCAAAACGGCAAATGTTTAAAAAATGCAAATGCAAAAGTTAAAAAAAGGTCTTTTGTACATTTTGCGACGGAATGCTTCAATTTTACACAAAAAAATACTGTGATATATACCGTGATATATACCGTGGCTAAAATTATACCGAGGTATACATTTTTGGCCATACCGCCCACCCCTATTCTGGTCTACTACTTTTTCTGTGGCATCACTTATCACCCCAGGCTATTTTTTTCTTTTTTTTCCTCTTTATTTTCTATGGTGTGCGCAAATGTGTGTAGTGTGTAATGGGTCACATGTGGTGATGTCACTATTTAAGGGAGGCCTTTCTTTTCAATGGTGAACCTAGCCCTGATGAAGACCTGGTGAGGTCGAAACCTGGTGATGTCGGCTTTTTAATGTAACCCCAGCCCAGTACCATCAAAGGCTTTTTAATGTAACTTCCCGTTTGGACACCTTATTTTGGAGTGCCTGGATGAACTCTTCTCTCAACATGAACTGATCCCCGATATCCAAGCGCACCCAACAAAGTCCAATGAACACGCTGAAGACTGCTTGAGCTTCCAGCCACCTGTGTGCTTATACAAGTATCTCAGTTTCATTTCTATGAACACCTCTTATAACAGAACACTGTATACGGTATATTGTAATGTACACTCACCGGCCACTACATTAGGAACACCTGTTACAACTGTTCATTGAGGCAAATTTCTGATCAGCCAATCACATGGTGGCAACTCGATGCATTTGTGCATGTAGACATGGCCGAGATGATCTGATAGAGTTCAAACCGAGCATTATAATGTGGAAGAAAGGTTATTTAAATGACTTTTAACATGGCATGGCTGTGGGTGCCAAGGGGCCTGATTTGAGAATGTCAGAAATGGCTGATCTACTGAGATATTCACGCACAACCATCTCTCGGGTTTACAAAGAATGGTACGAAAAAGAAAAAAAATGCAGTGAGCAGCGATTCTGTGGGCAAAAATGGCTTGTTGATGGCAGAGGTCAGAGGAGAATAGCCATACTGGTTTGAGTTGATACAAAGGCAACATTAAGTTAAAAAAAAAAACCACTCATTACAACCGAGGTATGCATAAGAGAATCCCTGATTACATAGCACATCAAATCTTGAGGCAAATGGGCTATAGCTGCAGAAAACCACATTTGGTGCCACTCCTGTCAGCTAAGAACACGAAAATGAGGCAACAATTTACACAGGATCACCATAAACGGCACTAGATGATCAGAAAATTGTTGCCTGGTCTGATGAGTCTTGATATCTACTGCAACACTCAGGTAGAATGGTCCGAATTTGGCGTCAACAGCATGAAAACATGCGTCAACCCTGCTTTACATCAACATTTCAGAATGGGGATATAATGGCATAAGGACATTTTCTTAGCACAATTTGGACCAATTAGTACCAATTTATCTTTGTTGCAATGCCACAGCCTACCCGAGTTTTGTTGTAGGCAGTTCAGGCAGCTGAAGGCAAAAGGGGGTCCAACTCAGCATTAGAGAGGTGTTCCTAATGGAGTGGCCGGTGAGTGTACATACGCGTTTATATATTTCATTCAGGCCAATGCGGAAAATACTAGGATTCCAAAAAAAAGTTGAAAGTTGAGACACCTGGTATTTTGTGAATAGCAATAAAATGCTGCCATTTTCAAAACATTCAATCCGTATATAAGATGGAGAGTTATGCTGACCTTCGCAAATTTCGAAATCTTTAAAAGCGAGTTCTGAGCCAGAGTCATCCAGCAGCACCTCCCCATTCAGTGTGAAGATCATTGTGTGCTCCGTCATGTCCACCATGCACCCGACCACGTCTCCTGCTTGCCAGCCGCGCCCAAAATGTTCATTCCCCTGGTTCCACCGCTGAGCCTAACAGTGCATGGAGGAAACATGACAATGTACTGAGAAAATGTGACAATATATATATTACATTACACTGACAGTTATTTACAGGGTATTGGTTACAGTCCCTGGGGCTTTATGTTGCTAGGTGCATTGCTTAAGTGAATTGCTCAAGGGCACCCCAGCCATGGAGTTAGGGAGTGGGAGGGTGGAATTCAATAGCCTGGTTCCTACCAGACCTCCGTGTGTGTGCTCTGGAGCCCCCTAGCTGTGCGGAACTACAGGTCGGGCAAGAGCCAGGCAAGGAATTCAAACCTGCAACCCTCTGATCTGAAGGTCATCTCCTTAACCATTAGGCCACGGCTGCCCCCAGGTATAATATACTGAGGATATGTGAGCTTGTACCTGATAATTTTGCAGTGGTCTTAATTTTTTAAAAACTGGAAAATTCTACCGTACTTTTTGTCCCACCAAGTCCCTACCTTGTAACCATCGAAGACAAATGCGTGTTCATCAGAGCCCAACTCCTGGTCAGGCTGGCAGGCTGGTCGAGCCCATCCTACCCGCATCTCCCCACCGCTCACCACTTCAAATTCAAAGTACCACTTCCCCGCATTCACGCTGTACGTCTTCTCAGCACGGAAGATGCGAAACCTCTCGGCTGACATGTTGCTTAAGTCGGCTCTGGAGGCTGGGAATGGGGAACAAAGCATTGTGACAAATAATATACAGCACATTTCAGTTTTTGCAATACGTAAGTCTCTTTATGCATACATATATGGTTGTACTACGCACTTATAAAAAGAAATACAAGAAAGTGGACCGCAGTCATACAGAGTGAGTGTGTGTGGACATTTCATTTCACACGTCTAAGATATTATAATGCAAGACTATAAACCATTTTCCAACATCAGGTCAATGTGCAAAGCAGTATGGGATTTCCCAGGCTAATTCAAGGCCGCCCAAATACTCAGAGTGAAGAAATAATAAACCTTGCGTCGTGATTGGTGGGCCAGGGTTTGTGCCCTGTTGCGGTGATCGTAAACAGAGCAGGGCTCTGGCCAACTCGCCAGGCAAAAATATTATTATCAGCCATTCAGCAGGTCTGTCTTTTAGTTATGTCATTTGAAAAGAAGATTTAGCCGTTTTCGCCTGTTCTTTGGGGTTAAATAACATACTTGAAATTTGTATACATCCGGCTTGTGACAAGTGTTTGTGGATTATGAAAAGCTTGTTAATTATATAGACTCACCATGGTCTTGATCCGGGGCCTCAAGGCTGTAGCCATAGCCAAGTAGTGTACGAACTGCCTCTCGTAAACTGTCCTTGTTGGATTTTTTGGTCCGTTCATCAAGCAGCGCATACGGAACAAGTCGTGGGTTCCTCTTGCTTTTTACATCCTAGAACAGATCGAAGGATTTCCCAATAATCAGATTTCCACCCCATATGTTAATGTGTACTGTATTTGAGATTTTTTAGGTGCCGTTTCCAGGATATTTTTTTAGCAGGGTAGTTTTTTTTCCCTGTTGAGGTGTAAACGCAACATGTGGATTAAAAAAAATTCTCCATTGTAACCAATGCATTTCAGCCCCCTAAACAGGATATTTTTTTCTCCTGCTTTTTATACCTGGATTTTAAATATCTGCTACGTGGAAATGGAAGGCCAAAACCAATGCAAAACCAATACAACCAGGAGAAAAAAATATCCACATACAAAAATATCCAGCTACATGGAAACAGCACCTTCTGCTGTAACAGAGAACCCACAACATGCCTGTTGAATGCCGTATGTCCAGCCCTGTCGAATTCGGTCCCTGGCCCAAACATTGTGGGCGTTTTCCGCCAGCTTGTCCACCATAGCCTCCTGAGTTGAGGTAAGTTTAATGTGACTAAGGTCCATAGGGGCTGGTTTGTAACCACTGGAGAGTTCATATCTGTAAAATAAAAATAATGCATTACATGTATACAGTAAGCATTGCCGATTGTGCTGTGAGACGAGAATCCTGTCATGTGTTACATCCGTACTTTCACCACTATGCCTCAGATTAGAGCTGTTTTCAGACCCTATAAGGAAGGCCTGAGCTAAACAGAAATCTGACCAAGCCAGACAGAGTGTCCCACACAACCAAAGTAGAGGTGATATTACAGTGTATGACATATATTGTAGATAGTACATTTATATTGACCAGGGGCAGTCCTAGGGGTGGTACTAGGGGTGGGCCATGGCAAGAGCCATTGGGAAACTCCGCCCCCCAATGCATCACAAAACGCCAATTAGCATCATTAAGAAGTTATTCCCACGCTATTGCCACATTTTTAGGATTTGCAGTACAACTTTTCTGTGAATTATAACCTGTATGCAAACCATATTAATCTGTTTGCAGAAGATTCATTGCTTGACACAGGGCATACGGCACTTGACACATGACTTGTCATATCACTGAAAGAATAACAAATATTTACTTGGATGGAAGCTTTAGCTTCTTGACTTTCTCAACAGCG